>NC_080781.1:36915452-37237498 GCF_020826845.1 Diceros bicornis minor
TTTTACTTGATCATCAAGCTAGAGGTTTGTCAGTTTTAATATTTTTTTTCATAGTATAAATCTTTTGGTTTAATTGATTTTCTCTGTTGTTTTACTGTTCTCAATTTTATTAATTTCTTCTCTTTTTTTATTTCCCTACTTCTGCTTGCTTTATATTTAGTTGTCTTCTTTTCCTGGTTTCTTAATTTGAAAGCTTAAATTATTAATTTGAGACCCTTCTTTTCTAATATAAGCATTTAGTGCTATGAAATTTTTTCTAAGCACTACTTTACGTACATCTCACATATACTTTATTTCTATTTTTATTCAGTTCAAAATATTTTCTAATTTTCTTGAGACTTCCTCTTTGAATCATGGATTCAACACTAGTGTGTTGTTTAATTTCTGAATGTTTGGAGATTTTCCAGATATCTTTTTGTTATCCATTTCTAGTTTAATCATATTATGATCAGAAAATATATTTTGAGTAATTTTAATTCTTCTAAGTTTAACAAAGTTTGTTTAGTCTATGGCCTAGGATATGGTTTAATTTGGTGAATGTTTTCATGAGCACTTGGAAAGAATGTGTATTCTGCTGTTGTTTGGTGGAGGGTTGTATAAATGTCAATTAGATCCATTTGGTTGATGATGTTGTTCAGCCTTCAATATCCTTGCTGATTTTATGACTATTTGTTCTATCAATCACTTAGAGAGGAATGTTGTAATGCACAAATATAACTGTGAATTTATTTCTCCTTTCAGTTCTGTCAGTTTTTAATTCACGTATTTTGAAGCTCTGTTGTCAGTTGCACACACACTTAGAATTTTTATGTCTTCTTCATGAATCTTTATGTACTGCCCCTCTTTGTCCCTGGTTATTTTCCTTATTCTGAAGTCTACTTTGTCTAGTATTAACAATGCCTACTTTAGCTTTTTTCTTTTGATTAGTATTTTTTTTTATCTCTTTCTGTCCTTTCATTTTTAACCTAGTTGTATCATTATGTTTCAAGTGGGTTTCTTACAGACAGTATACAGTTGCTTCTTTGTGTGTATTTTGTTTGTTTTTAAATGCAGTCAAAATATTGCTGTCTTTTAATTGATTTGTTTAAAGCATTTACGTTTAATGTAATTACTGATATAGTTGTATTTTGATGTAGCATTTTATTATCAGTTTCTGCTTTTCTAATAAGTTTTCTATTCCTCTGTTTTTCCTTACTTGCCTTCTTTGAGTTATTCAAAAACTTTTTAGAATTCCATTTAAATCTCTCTATTGAGTTTTTTTTTTGCTATATCTCTTTGAATTGTTTCTTCAGTGATTGCTGTAGGGGATACAATGTACACCCCAAACTTTACATAATCTAATTAGCATTAATATATTACCATGTCACAAAAAATAAAGAAAACTTATAAGCATATAGTCATTTTAGGCTTCTCCCTTTAGAAAATTTTCATGTGTATTACATCTACCTACATTGAAAATCCCATCAGACAGCATTGTGACTTTTGTTTTTGACAAACATTATATTGTTAAATCAAGTTAAAGGACAAAAATGATCTATTTTAGTTGCTATTCTGTCATTACTGATGTTCCAGTTTTCCTTTAGTCATTATTTCCTTTCTACTTGCAGAATTTCATTAAAGCAAGTTTATTAGTGATTAATTCTCTTAGGTTTCCTTCATCTGAGAACATCTTTATTTTCCCTTCATTCCTGAAGGATATTTTCACAGGGTATAGAATTCTGGGTTGATAGGCAGTCTTCTTTCAGCACTTTAAAAATGTTGTTCCACTATCTTTTGGTCTCCATGGTTTCTGATGAAAAATCTGCACTCATTTGGATCTTTGTGTTCTATATTTAATATCTTGTTTTTCTTTGGCTGCTTTTCAGATTTTATTTTAATCTTTGATTTTCAGCAGTTCATTTATGATGTGTATAGGCATGGTTTTCTTTGAGTTTATTCTCTTTGGGATTCACTGAGCTTCTTAGATTTGTAAATTTTGTCTTCCACAAAATTTGGAGAGTTTTCAGCCATTATTTATTCAAATATTTTTCTGCACATATCTCTTTCTCCTCTCCTTCTGGAAATTTGATAATATGAATGTTAGACCTTTTGATACTGTCTCACAGGCCTCTGAGGCTCTGTTGTTTTCTTTAATCTCTATTTTTCAGATTGCATAATTTTGATTGATGTATCTTCGAATTCACTAAGTCTTTCCTCTGTCATCTCCATTCTTCTATTAATCCCTTCCAATTTTTTTAATTTTGTTCTTGTAGCTTTTAGTTTTAGGATTTCCATTTGGTTAATTTTTATAGTTTCTGTTTCTCAGATGAGAACTTATATCTTTCCATTTCTTCAAGATTGTTAACCCTTATTTCTTGTAGCATGATCATAATAGCTGCTCTAAAATCTCATCTGGTAATTTCAACATTCGGTTATCTCAAAGTTAGCATCTCTTGATTACCTTTTCCCTTGACAATTCTTCAGATTTGTCTTATTATTTGTATGTTGAGTAATTTTGGGTGGTATTTGGACATTTTGAATACTATATCATGAGACTCTGGTTCCTAAAAATCTTCCAGAGAATGTTATTTTTAAATTTTGTTTTATCAGGCAGTCAACCATGTTGCATCCAGACAAAAAGTCCTGAACTAGCTTCTGTGGGCTATGGTTCCAATGTCAGTTTATTTTTCAAAGGCATTACATTGCTCTTCTGGTTTGCACCCCTTTGCACATCCTTGGTGCCAGTCTGGGACCAGGGAAGTGATCTATGTTGTAGTCAAGTTAAAAAAGCCTTTGCTGTATTTATTACATCTAGTTTCACAGATGAGCAGTTTGGGACTGAACTAGTACTTCATATGGAGATTTAAAAATCCCTTTTTCCACTTCTCTCTGATTCCCAGGGGTCCTTTTCCTAGCAGAGCTTTAATATCCCTGCATTTTCATGTACTTATTGTGACTGGACCTAACTTGGGGCAAAGTAGTGAGAGCAAAGAGCCTGTAGGGCTGCCACTGCTGCCCCCACTGCCATCACTTTTGCTCAGTGTAGTGCAGGGAGAGCCAAAAAGGGCTCCCCCACTCCACAGGGGCAGCTCTGCCATACCAGTGGGGAATTGGTCTTCCTTTTCTTTGCTGGTATTCAAAGTGGCTTGGGGCCATCTCCTTCTTGCTGGGGGGTAGGGGACTTCTGTTTTGTTGGTCATGCTGGAGAGTCAAAAGGAGTTGGTCCCACACTGACCCTTACTCCTGCTTTGGCTAGAGAGAGTGCCTATATATGACTTTATTTGTGCCCATTGGCAGTTTTGGATTTAGGCTGCCACAGAGCTTAAGCCAGAACATAGAAGACAAGAAAAAAACCCAGGCAACTCATTGCTGAATTGTCCTTTGAGTACTGAGGACTATATCCATCTACCTGATCTATTCTTTCATAGTCTTCTGATAGCTTCTTTATGTATTTTGTGCGGGGTTCTTAGTTATAACCAGTTGGGGAGATAGGATAGAGTATATTTACTCCATTTTCACTAAACCCAAACTTATCTGCTTTGCTTTTATAAGCACATGGTATTTACGGTATGAAAAGAAAAATATCTGCTAGGAGGGGGGTGTTTTTAAAAACACAGATTCCCAGGCTCTATCCCTAGGCAAAATAAACCAGAATATTCTGGGGAGAGGAGACTGAGAATCTATATTTATGAAATATCCTCAAGAGATTCTGATGGAACAGTCACGTTATGGACCTACTGTTTCTCACCTGACTCGTAGATGAGAAAACTGAGGCCTACATGGTACTCTGTCCGCAACTCAGTTTGTCCTTTATTATCCATGTTTTTCACCCTGTGTGACATATTTTGTGCTAATAGGGAATATTTTACCACTGTATTAGGGGCCAATCTCATTAGTGCAACCCTGGATGTTTAAACACAAGGCAATGGAAGAGGAAAAATGGCTCCTTGTGACAGCTGGATCTGGTTTATCATTAACATTTTCTATTCAGAAAAGCTTCATAGCCAATGAGCAGAGAAAAATCAGTTTAAAGAAATTCATAGAATTGAAAACATGGGGAAAATTGCACAACTGAGATATCTTTTGGCTAAGAGAAGCCAAATTAAAGAACGAACTAGAGTCCATGGACCTGGTGGACTCCTCCACCACGTAAGGAGCTGGAAGAGAAATTTTCAGGTTTGGGCTGAAAATATAGGGGAAAGATGGGGAAGAAGGACTGATAAACCAATACCTAAATGTAATCTAAAGATTGAGGCTAGAATAGGACTGGCTGAACTACCTGTGAAATTACTTACAAAATAAAGAAAGACCGTGATTAAAAAGTTAAGCTATATCAATCCAGTTTAATTTAATGAGACTCTGTACTTGTTGTTCCCTCATATGTATCATCTTGTACACCATGGATGGCTGTGCAGATTGTATACCACACAACCCCACAAGGCACCTACTCATAAAGATATCCTCCCTGGAGTTATGCACAACTGCATGTGGTAGCCCTTCTTATACCCCTAAGATTTTTTCACTAAGCAGGAAAAGGGTACCTCTTCTAGGTGACTGAGTGTGTACTCTGCTTGAAAGTCTGTATAGGAGGGCTAGTAGTGGAAAGGAAAGTGGAAGAACTTTAGTGTAAATTGATTTTAAGATGTATGGAGATCTAGAAACGGTGAGAACTCATAACCTGGACTCATTAAATTCTCTACTACCACAACCAACTTCCCCCTTTCAACATCTCCTCCATCACCCTACAGAACAGGTTCCCAAGGGAAACATTTGGCCAGAGGACAAGGCCCAGCAAACATACACTCTTTATTACTATTATTCTAATATAACTCTTGGTGAGCCAAATTGAGTGACATAGAAAGTCCTTTTTTTCTGGGCCTAAGCACCTGAAACTATTCTTTCTCATCCTTCTGTGCTAACACCCAAATCTTTCAAATCTTATCATGTCACTTGCCCATTCTTGTGAAAAGTAGACTCAAAGCAAGAAAGATGGAAGATGTATTGGAAATTGGAGGTGCTGTGGAGTGGTATGAAAAATCTCGTATTAGGCTTGTTTCTCAAAATGCAATCCTCTATATGTATTGGGGTCACCCTGGGATTTTGCCAAAAAAGGTATATTCTTAGCAAGTAGTGTCTTTACATGTCTTGTCACTACCTAGCACTGCAAGGGTGTATTCTTGAGGGACTATCTATGTCCTGAAAAATAATTTGAAAGGATGTTTTGATTTTGTCAAAAGAAACCTTTGCAAGTCACTTGGGGGCACTCAGAAAGATAATTTATATATTATAAAATAGTCTGTTACTTATTCTTTGAGTTAGGAATTCCATTCCAAGATATTTACCCAAGAGAAATGAAAATATGTGTTCACATGCAAAAAATTTATAAGAATGTTCATAACTGCCTTATTTATAAAACCCCCAAACTTGAAATAACTCAAATGTCCAACTTTAACAGAGTAGAAAAATAAATTGTGGTATATTCATACAATGGAATACTAGTCAGCAAAAAATAAAAGGAATGAACTACTGATATATGCATCATCATGGATGAATCTCACAAACATTATGCTGGTGAAAGATCTCAGACAAAAAGAAGGAAAAAGAGCATATACTGCGTGATTCTATTTATGAAGTTCTAGAATAGGCAAAACTAATCTGTGGTGTGGAAAAAAAAGCAGAATAATGGTTGTCTTTAGGTTGGGGATGCAAACTGAGTAGGAATGGACGTGAGGGAACTTTCTGAGATGATGAAAATGTTCTATATCTGGTTAGGGAATGTGGGTTACATAGCAGCTATATTTGTCCAAATTACACAGATTTTTGCTTTCCAATATATGTAAATTTCACTTCTATAAAGAACTATATATAAATAATAATTGAGTAGAAAATAGAGAGCAGTGTAAGATGAAACAAGAATGGCAGAATGCTGTAGTTGTTGAAGCTGGAAGATGGCTAAATGAGGTTTATTATACTAGTCTTTTTACTGGACATTTTACATAATAAAAAGTTAAAAGAACTACTCTGGAGGTCTTGGAATCTGATCATATTTTTTTGTCTACATGATTTTTTGTTAATCTGTTTAAAATTTTGATGTTTCAATATGAATTCAAGAAAAGAATAAAAGAGTATCATTAATTCATAAGTCCCAAAGTAATTGATGCT
This sequence comes from Diceros bicornis minor, assembly GCF_020826845.1. Classification (NCBI taxonomy): domain Eukaryota; kingdom Metazoa; phylum Chordata; class Mammalia; order Perissodactyla; family Rhinocerotidae; genus Diceros; species Diceros bicornis. Next base: position 36,921,594 of record NC_080781.1, read on the forward strand.
CTCAAGTTTATCAGCCCCATTAATGCTAGGCTTATATACCACCCTTCAGTTTTTATTAGTTACGTGTTTTTACAAAATTTATTTTAAGAACCAAATAAATGAATGCTTGAAAAATTCTGAGGACACTGTTAAAGTTTCCGTTAGCAGTTAGGGGACAATTGTTGCTCTTAATAGTAGCCAGACTCTTTAATATCTATGCTTAGCAACTAGTCATGACTATTATGGTAATCACTCAGAGAGAGTTAAACAATTATGGTCATCAGTTTGCATCAGGGTACAGTGTCTTCAGGTTCACTATAGTGTCTGCCCATAGTAGATAATCAAATACTTGTTGACTGAATAGCTATTAGACAAGAGGAATGCTCAGACACCGTGGCTACCATAGGTTTCCATGTAGTCAATAAACTTGATTTCCTTTTTGCCTTATAAGAGGATGTTCTCAATTAAACTGTTTAGCCTACATTCCCACTCCCCTCCATGCCCCCAGGCTGTGGTCCTTCAACAGATATTTGTTGAGTATTGGATAAAATGTATGTGTAAACATTTACCAGCTGTATGAACTATTTAACCACTTCTTAGCTCAGTTTCCTTATTTGTAAAATGGGAATAATACTAGGACCTACTTCACAGGCATCTTGTAAGAATTAAATGAATCAATATACATAAAGTACTTAGAACAGTGCTTGAGACGTAGTACTATGAAAGTGATGATGATGATGACGATGATGATTTACCATGACCAATACTGATCTGTGCTGTTTCTTTCAGCTGAGAGCTCTTACTGCCTGAGTTAAGTCCCACGTTCCCTTCAAGTGTCCAGGTAACCTGGCATCTTCTGGTTGTGCGCAGCAGGCAATTTCTTGGTATGATATCACCACCACTCATTGCTGCATTTCTATTCCCCTTTAGTCCTTGATGACCCCAAAATCCCACTTCTCTGACTTTTGCCACTAAAAAGTGGCTTTTTTGGAGGCTGCTAAGGGCTACAACCCTTGGAGGGGAATCTGGGAAAAAGTGAGGATTTCTGATAGAAAGACTTTGAGGAACCTGGATGACCACTCCATCTACTTGAGGTACACTTAAACCCCACGAAGTTTACCAAAACCCACACCACCAATTTTGCAAAACGCAACTCCTGAGTCCTAGATGGAGAGGGACTCACTCTTATGTCAAGAAGACCCTGTGGATAATAAAAAGGTGTGACTCTTTTATACCCATCAATCATCACCTCAGAAGCAGAGAGAATCAAATATTATGAGGTTTCTTCCAGAATACCCCTAGTGCTATTTCAACAGCTGTTAACCTTAAGGATTCATTGTTTGTAGTTGTAACTCACATGAAGTACTCTACAAAAATGGTATATATATGGACATATCTTTTGTATATTTCCATTTACCTGCTCAAGACCGCATTCCTTGGAAATCCAGTTTCTCTCACTCTCAAGACTCTCTTTTTATTTGCTTAACCCCTGCCTGCCCAAATACTCTGGAAGTGCAAGGGCTTACACAGTCCATGTAGGAGTCAGCCTGGCCTTCATACCCAAGTAGGGAGAGAGCTGGGCCTGATCAGTCTACTACCACTTGTGCTTCTGAAAGCTATAACATGTTATTGAACACTTGTCCTGCACAGTCCATGGGGGATGCTTGTCCACTGATGCAATGAGGGCTTGATGATCAGATTTTGAAAATGGAAGCCATGGTCCTTTTTGAGACCATGCCATTACCACAACATGGAGTCAACCAAGTTTTCCCTATGATGGTTGTTCATACTTCACACATTCAAAATCCTGCCCTCCCCAAGGTTTAAATTGGGGCTAGATGGTCAGGACTGGTTTAACCATCCATCACCTAGTGAAGCCTGTACTATGATTCCATTTCATTCCCTAGGGAATATATTCTATAGCCTCAAAGTTGGGCACCTTTTACTATTAAGCTTTCAAAACACAATATATATGCTAATACCTATTTTTCCTGGCCTCTGAGCTCCTGGACATCTCCTAAGGGGAGGACATCACCTTCAGAGACACCAAAGTGATTTTTGACTTTTCTCTTGCTAGAGAAAAGAAAAAAAAAAAACCCCTTCAAATCCCCACTGCACAGTATAATTCAATATATGTGGGTTAAAAAAGGCTTTTGTGGTCTAACATGGTGATCTAACTAGTGCATGTAATATTTTATTTGTCTATAAATGCATGAAGGTCCAAATACTTGGCTTGTATGTAATACATAGAAACATAGTGTATTAGTTTCTTGTGGCTGCTGTAACAAATGACCATAAACTTAGAGGCTTAAAACAGCAAAAATGTAATCTCCCACGTTTCTAGAGGCCGAAAGTTCAAAATCAGTTTTACTGGTCTGAAATCAAGGTGCCAGCAGGGCCATGCTCCTTCCAGAGGCTCTAGGGAAGAATTCATTCCTTGCCTCTTACAGCTTCTGGTGGCTGCTGGCCTTCCTTGGCTTGTGGTCTCATCACACCATTCTCTGCCTTTGTGGTCACATTGGCTTCTCCTTTTCCATGTGTGTCAAATTTCCCTCTGGCTCCCTCTTGTAAGGATACTTAAGGATAATGCGGGATAATCTCCTCGTCTCAAGATCTGTAACTTAATCACGTCTGCAAAGTCTTTGCCATACAAGGTAACATTCACAGGTTCTGGGGATTAGGATGTGGACCTATCTTTTGAGACAATTATTTAGCCTACCACACATAGCTAATTTAAATTTAAGATTGACTATGTACTACATACATCCCACTTGCCTTTTCCTTATTCACAGAAGCTCATGATACTAAGAATTATTTACCATGTAAATTTCAACTCACTGGGCAACTAAGTGAAGAATGAAATGTCATTATTCAATAAAATGAGGTTAGTAACTCTACAATATGCATCTGAGACAGATAAGCTTGATCAGTTATAACCATTTGTAAACATTGAAAGGAATTGCATGAGCATCTTGGTACCTCTGGGAATAATTTGACTATTAAAAAAGACAGCAAAATAATAAACCAATAGAAAAACTTACACAGTGTTTAGAAAAAGAAACATTGTTATATACTGGTTACCTACTTTCTCTCTGGTTTAAATTCAAGCTTGCAGAAATATGTTAAATAAGCACATTTAGCCTAAATAAGAATATGTTAAATAAGCACATTTAGCATACTCAGTTTATGAAAATATCTTTTGTCAGTTTGATGCAAACTACATTGGGGGAAATAAACAGTAAAATCCAGAATTAATGTTCCAAATTGCAATTGCTGGAAGCAGGGAAGGACAGCGAAAAACCTCGAATAGAAATGACTCTTAAAAATAAATCCTTGAGTGACTTCCAGCCTGTCTGATATCTATTTCCCAAAGCACAGAGCTTTTGTTGTCTCTCATCTGAAATAGATGGTTTTGTCTTGCTGGAGCTTACCCATATGTACATTTGTTTATTTTCTGAAGGTGATTCTTCATCATAAGGTATTGGAAACAGATTCTCTAGGGAAAACATCTGTTCAGCTATAATGCTAGCATCTGCCAAGATAGGTGTGCTAAGAAAAAAGGACTTTACCTTAGTGTTTCAGGGACCGGAAATCCACAAGCTAACATAATATCAAAGACAGACAAGCTGTATCTTTCCTCCATTGCTCCTGCACATAGCCTGGCTCTGGCCATGCCAGGTACAGAACACAGAGTGAGATGGCACTGGTCCTGGGGTCAGTTTTGGAGGCACAGGCTGTTTGGTCCACTTAGCAAAAGGACCTCAGACCAAACTAGACGTTGGCTCTGCTTTAGCATTTCCTTAGAGCTTTCCCTGTTGCTTGATGTTTATGGATCTGAGGTCTTGGGCCTGGCACAATGTGAGAGAGGTCTATCATAGTGAACAGGAGCATGAGCATTGGAGCCAGATTGCCGTGGTTCAGGTTCTTGGCTCTGCCACTAACTATGTTACTCGGGAAACACAAGTTAGTATTGGGAAGGTTACTTAACCTCTCTGAGCTTTTGTTTCCTCATCTGTAAAATAGAGATAATTATTTCAGAATTGGATGGAAATGGACAAGACATGTAAATGCACTACATGCAATCTGGAAATATGTGCTCTTAGAACTGATTAGAATGAATAGCAAAATAGTTCATACTGACCTAGTTAAACCTAGGTAAAAACTAACCCTTTGATAACAGTACCCTCTGGAGACAGCTCTGAACCTCCAAAGGACTTTAATCTACATATATTCCTACTTTACCTGAACTTTCTTTACTCCAACAGACTCTATGGGCCTCCCTCACCTTTAGTCTGTGCTGCCTGTCATGGGGATGGCGAGCAATTTGAGTACTTCCTGGAATTTGCAGAGGATTTATAAGACCTGAGCTGATGGAGCTTCAGCTTCCACTCCATTCCCATTCCACAAATGTTTTCTGAGTGTTTCTGGAAGGTAGGGCATTTTGGTGCTGAGTAGGACTTTGGTGCTGGCAAAAGCAATTTTTGGTTCTAAAATCTCTTCACTGTCTTGTTTCTCTTGATCAACCCTTACTGATTCTGCATTATGCATTTAACTCTGTTCTAACAGCTTCTTTTATTCCTTCTTCTCCATTGTTCCTATATCCACTGTAATGCAGATCCACGTTGTTGTCATTCCTGGAGGCCACAATGAGATGCCACTTTAGAAATTTAAAGAGTTGAAATGAGATTTCTGTTTGAGAGTTAAACTTTAAGGGTCATATACAATAGATCAGAGGGGAGAATTAGTTGCTTAAAGAAGCAGCATGGCTCTCAGACCAGCAAGGCTGGACAGCAACCAGACCTGCTCTGTTAACATTTCTGAAGAATGAAACTGCCTTGATCTTGGTGGAAAGGGAGTCCCACACCATCAGGATCCTTCTAAGCACAGTGCAGTAGAGAGGGAATCTGGGCCAACTAGAGTGTCAGGTAGAGCATCCTTGGCGAGACTCTCCCTGTGCTGGGTGAGGAAACTCAGGCTGCTTCAGCTAAGGAATATTTCTCAGGATCACTTAAGTTATCTTGCTCTGAATCCATAGTCATTAAGACCTCTGGCCTCCCATACAGAGAGGGAATGTACTGATCCGCCACTTTGAGTCTTCTGTTATTCTTGACATTTGTAATTCTCGTGGTAAATGGATGAGTCAGCATTTTCTTGGGTCTACCATTTTGGTTTCATGAGCTTGATGAGTACGAGAATGCATCTCAGAGTGGGGGCCATAACCAATGGCCAGGCAAATGAGGTTCCTGGGTCTGCCACCTGAGGCCTAGGCCCTGTTGATGACACTGTTGCCCAGTGCTTGTTAAATTTGACAAAAAAATAACCTCCTGCTGGGAGTGTGACGTCACTTTCCTGACTAATTTACCATTTTCCTGCCTCTTGTTTCTTTCCCTTCTAGTCCGTCTTGTACCTAACTGCAAATGCTTCTTCCCCCAAATCTGCATTTGATCATGTCACCTACTTAAAAAAACATAATGGCTACCTATTGCTCTCCAAAAGAATTTGAAGAGGCATGTAAAAGACGCCCACCAAAGAATGTTTTATCCCATCCTGACTGCTGAACTACCAGAAATGTTACATCAGAGCTTCATTCCTTTTAGTTTAAGGCCCAGAATTTTGGAGCATTCTGTTTCTATCGCCTTCTGACCTCCATTATTTTTTGAGAAGTCACACATCATTCTTATTTTTGTTCCTTTGTATTTTTCCCTCTGGCTATTTTTAAAATTTTCTCTTTATTTTTGGCTTTCAGCCTTTAGACTATAATATGCCTGTTTGGCTTCCTTCGTATTTGCACTGCTTGGGGATCACTGAGCTTCCTGAATATGTGGATTATTAATTTTTATTAAATGTGGAAAAATTTGGTCAATATTTCTTCAAATAATTTTTCTGCACCATTGTCTCTCTCCTGTCCATCTGAGACTCAAGTTGCACTTATGTTAGACTGCTTGATACCATCCCACAGGTCACTTCATTCTTTTTTCAAATTTTGTTCGCTCTGTACTTTAATTTGGGTGATTTTATTGTTCTGTTCTCAGTTTTACTGATTCTTTCTTCTGTTGGATCCAATCTATTGTCAAAGCCATTGAGTGAATTTTTAAATTTTTGATATTGTATTTTTTTAGCTCTAGAATTTTTATTTGGCTCTTTTTTTCCCCCACAGTTTAAGAATCTCTCCTGAAACCCCTTATTCCTTCACTCTTTACCCATTTTTTGTGTATTTTAAAATATATTTATTAAAACATATTTCTCATAGTAATTTAAACATTCTTATCCATTAATTAGAACATCTGGATCATCTGTGGGTCTGCGTATATTGACTGATTTTTTTCACATATTCCTGTTTGTTTTTTTCTTCACATATCTAGTAATTTTTGATTGTACACTGCATGATAAATTATAGAGATTCTGGATTCCCTTATCTTCCTCTGAAGAGTGTTGAGTTTTGTTTTGGTAGGCAGTTAAATTGCTGGCGGATCACCTTGATCTTTTGGAGACTCAGTTTTATGCTTCATTAAGGCAGGTCTATCTTAGTTTTGCTGTTTGTCCTTGGATAAATCCCTTAATCCCAGCATGTGGTATTTATTACAAAGATATGGCCCTGATGGAATTACAGTGGAAAGTCTGAGGTGTTTGCCAAGCCCTTCTAACCTGAGAGTACCCAAATTCCAAACTCTTTCTCCTCTGCAGTGGGCATTTGTTAAAACTGTTATTCAGTTTTTCAGATTTCCAACTTGTTTCTCTTCTAGGCTCCTCGGAGTCTTATCCCATGACTAGTTCAGAAGTCAGCCACAGATTTGAGGGGTGTTTGCATGCAGGTTTTGTGGCTCCCCTCTATGAAGCTCCCTCTTTTCTGGGATTTCTCCCTCCTCAATTCCCAGTTGCTCTGTCATGTCTAAACTCTGACCTCTAAATCTGTGGGTCAGTAACACTCAAGATTTCTGCTTTAGCCATTTCCAGGAGATTTGTGAGGGTTGAAAGATTCCCTAAAAAAAGACATATAAATGTGAATCTCAGCTAGTGTGATTCCCCTGTTTCATGGGCCAAATTTCCTCCAGTTTCTTCCTGCTTTTCATCACTGTCTAGTGCCTCCAAACAGTTATTTTATATGTTGTTCCAAGTTTATAGTTGTTATCAGCAGAAGAGGTAGTCCGATATCAGCTACACCACTGTTACTAGAAGTCCTTAGTCTCCTCTTTGACATTATAAACTATCCTCACAGTGGTTAATGCATGAAACTCTTATTGGCTATTAGTACATTTTCTAAGACAGAAGCTGGGGTTCTCTTTGATAGCTTGACCACGGTCACTGGTTCCCAGTGACCAGCTATCCCCTGCCTGTCTCATCTGCTCACCTACAGTAGCTATTTCGGCACAACAGGAGCTTGTGTGAATGATGTTTTTAAAGTGATATGAATTATTATAGTGACTGACTAACCACCATGAGGTTAAATGAGTGAGCATCAGAAATATGAAATATGCTCCCAGAACTCTTTGGGAGGCCAGAGAGTGTAACAATTTGGAACAAATGCTTTGGTGTTAGATGTCCTAGGTTTGATCTTGAGCAATTGTTTAACTTCTGTGAGTCTCCATTCTCTCATTGTAAAATAGGAATATTATCTCACAGGTCATTGTGAGAATTAGTTAAACTGATATATATATATATATCTTAGCACAGTGCCTGGCATAAAGTAAGTGTTCCTTAAATCATTATTAAAAATTTGAAAAGTAAAAAAACGTCTTTGCTATCACCACACTGTTAAGGGTGAAAGTAGCAAATTCAGGATGAATTTTCCCTGGATCACTGTTGCTCAGAATGTAATCAACAGACCCCTGTAACAGAATTGTGTGAGATTGCTTGTTAATAATGCAAATTTCCTGGTTCCCACCTTAGAACTACTAAACCAAGATTGGCGGGGTGGGGTCTAAGAATATGAATTTCTAATCAGCTCCCCAAATAATTCCTATGCTCACTAAGTTTTAAAAACTACTGGATAATTCAGAGACAAAAAAAAATTTCTTGAGAGAGAGGGGTGGAGAGACTGCAAGACTTTGAACTACTGCCTCACCTTCTAGAAGTTTGGATTTTATTGCCTTTCTGGCATTGATGTCTATAAGCTTATTATTTTAGATGGAGGCTGAAAAGTTTTTAGTCATCCTTAAGTGTCTGGCTGGAGGGCGATCGGCAAAGTGATTAAACCAAAAGAGGTTATAATTCATCCTTCACATTCATGGTTAAAGGCATCCTGCTGCATAGCTTTTCACCTGTGAAGTATTCCACAGCTCTTAACTCATCTTTTACTAAGTGGAAATCCCACATTCCTAGAAGAATAGATATTGTTTTTAATCCTTCATTTCTCTCGCTTTCAACAAACATGTTAAAAACAAATTTTGGATTGTAATTTTCATTTCCTTTTTATTGTGGAATCGTGGCAGAGTTTTGTAATCAACTTAACATTGCATCTGGACTTAACACAATGTAGGGTAATTATAAGGGTCTAAGATACTGTGTGATTCTGGTTTTTAAAATGTGAGTTATTTATTTATTTATTTATTTTGGTGAGGAAGATTGGCCCTGAGCTAACATCTGTGCAAATCTTCCTCTATTTTGTATGTTGGACACTGCCACAGCATGGCTTGATGAGAGGTGTGTAGGTCCATGCCCAGGATCTGAACTCGCGGACCCTGGGCCGCCAAAGCAGAGTACATGAACTTAACCGCTACACCACCGGGCCAGCCCCCAAATCTGAGTTCTTTGAAAGAAAACAGAAGTTCCTATTTTTAGCAAACAAATGAAAAGACTAAAATAGTGTCACCAAAGTCAGAAGGAAAAGAGGCCAGGATAAGGCCTCATGAGAGTGAGTCTTAGGTATCTAGTATATTGCCTATCACTCAATAGGCACTCACTAGAGATTTATTACACAAATGAATGAATGAATGCACATTATGTGCTTTACATTTGGAACTGATGGAGCCCCACTTTTGAGTGGGTAAATGGGTACGTCTTGTCTTATGGAAGTCCTCCCCTCACAGTTTCTCCCCTTTCAACCAAATGTGCTGGGATGGAAAGACTTGTACAAGTGCCAATTGCAGAAGTTGCTGAACGGCTTCCAGGTTGGGACAGGATCAAGGGTGATCTATCAGGAGGCCCCTGCCTGTGGATCCCTGTATGGACATGCTCCTCTCTATCCTACTCTTTACCCCACAACCCACTTCCCAGAATTTTCCACAATTTCTCAGCTTCCTTATCTATATTGTCTCTCAGAGTGCTACTTAACTCAGGATCCCTGCCCACTGCCCTCCAAAGGGACCTTTTTGAAAATCTTACTAGACAAGTGAGGAGCAGAAGCTCTAACCATGAAACAGACCCCTTTGATCTGGGAAAAATACATCCCACACCCAGCAAAAACTGGGTGATCAGCAGTGGTGGTGCTATGGATTTGCTTGCTAGCTGTTTCACTTGCTGAGGGAATTGTTTTAATTTTGTAGGCTGTGGAAGACCTGGAGAAACATACTCTAATATGCAAGGCACAGGCCCCAATTAATGTTTCACCCATTGCCTGTGGCTTGACAGTTTTCCTGACTTGTTGCAGTCATAAGTGTGAAACTCTGGGGGTTTCAGTTAAATTATTTTGTGACATGCAGCCTAATTTTTTCATTCCCAAACCTTGCCTTCTATTGAAAGAATTTTAGGGTATTGCCTTTTTACGGTGACTATGTATGTGTATGTGCATATATATATAACCATGTTTTATTCACCAAAAGATGGGACATCTGATCCCTGTTTATTGTGGTTACTGCCTTTAAAGATCAATGGGTGATATAACCAATAAATCCACAGTTCTGTATAAGGCAAGTATTAACACTATGAAAATGTATAGAGGAAGGGGAAACAAAGTTGGCAGTTAACACAGCACACATACAAGCTGAAAGCTGATCTTAGGTGAATGGTTTATGCTGGTGGGCCAGGGACGAGAGGGTACAGCACAGGTTGATGGTGATTGTTAAGAATTAAAAGATTGCAGTGGACACTATTGAGGTCTTGCTCATATCCCCTCACCCACACCACCTGTAGTGGGTTGAATAGTGGCCTCCCAAAAAACATGTTCATGTCCTAACCCCCAGAATGTGTGAATGTGACCTTGAGAGTCTTTGCAGGTGTAATTAAGTTAAGCATCTTTAGATGAGATCATCCTGGATTTAGGGTGGGCCCTAAATCCAAAGACAAGTATCCTTAGAAGAGAAGAGAAGAGAAGGGGAGAAGACACAGAGACATGGAAGAGAAGGTGATGTGAAGACAGAACAAGAAACTGGAGTGATGTAACCACAAGCCAAGGGAAAGTAAGGAACGTCTGGCGCCACCAGAAGCTGGCAGAGGCAAGGAAGGATTCTCCCCAGAGCCTTCAGAAGGAGTGTGGCCCGGATGACATTTTGATTTCAGACTTCTGACCTCCAGAACTGTGAGAGAATCAATTTCTGTTGTGTTTAAGCCACTCAGTTTTTGGTAATTTGTTATGGCAGCTCTAGGAGACTAATATACCACCCCAGTGCACACTGGCTGGCTGGACTTCCAACTGCCAGAACCTGCATTTCTTTACCTGAAGGCTTCCTCTGGCTGCCAAGACCTACTCTGTCCACTTGCTGAGCAGGCTAGGCCAGTTGTGCCACAGAATGAGTGTCCCTGCCTTAGCAGCTCTCATGTAAGGACTGATGGGAGTCAGTGTATAAAGACACCAGCCCCTTTGCCCCTTGGGTGGGGTGACTCTGAGGCATGTGTCCTATGCTGGCTCCTAGAATTTAGCTCCAGCTCTGCACAGTGGTAACTAGTGTGACAAACTCTGTATGGACTTCCCTCCCTTCCCCAGATTCAACTGTCCACTCCCATACCAGTTTTTGCTGGGATCATCTCTCAAATAAACTACAGATCTTCCTCGACTTGTGATGGAGTTACAGCCCAATAAACCCATTGTAAGTTGAAAATGCCGTAAGTCAAAAATGCATTTAATACACCTAACCCACCAAACATCATAGCTTAGCCCAGCCTACCTTAAACGCGCTCAGCACACTTACATTAGCCTACAGTTGGGCAAAATCATCTAACACAAAGCCTATTTTATAATAAAGTGTTGAATATCTCATGTAATTTATTGAATACTGTACTGAAAGTGAAAAACAGAATGGCTGTATGGGTACAGAATAGTTGTTAGTGTATCGTTTGTTTACCCTCGTGATCATGTGGCTGACTGGGAGCTGCGGCTTGCTGCCACTGCCCAGCATGATGAGAGAGTATCATACAGCATATCACTAGCCTGAGAAAATATCAAAATTCAAAATTCTAAGTACAGTTACTACTGAATGCTTATCACTTTCTCACCATCGTAAAGTCGAAAAATCGTAAGTTGAATCATTGTAAGTCAGGGACCATCTGTACTTATATTTGAATGCTTTTCTCAGGGTCTGCTTCAGGGGGGAACCCGAAGTAAAACATAAATATAAAGGAAATGACATATTGTCCTGGTAGCTTAGAGAAGGTACCATCTCAGTGATGGTGCCTTGGACACTTTCCTGGGTCATTTTATGAAAGTTGTCTGATTCTACGCTTATACTAACAGAAACCTGCTGTCATCAAAAAAGATCTCTTGAGATATGTATTTATCCACAACCTCTTTTTGAAAAGGATTTGAAGTAGCATTTGAATTGTGGTATTTAATATATCACGTCATATTCTTTTAATCTCTCCACTACAAAAAAACATTATGATGCCCTGGCACATAATTGGTGCTCAATAAATATTTGTTAAATGAATGATTTACTTAATATATACATATTTGGATATAATATCTCAGAAAGCCTTCCGTATATATATTATAAAAATTATTTTAGGGAATATTCTGGAAATGAATAAAACATTTGTCTTCTTTTCAAGTGAAAATCTTCGATTACTACTGTTTTCTAGACCACTGTTAGATGAAATATTTACTTTAATCTAGTTAATATCCATAAATAGTTTATCATATTTCAATTTTTAGTTGTTCATCAGTCTAGGCTTTATGTAGATAAGTGATTAATAAGCTATATCTCTGCCCTCAAAGTTGGGGTCAATACTAGTAAATGACACATGGCCATTTTTATTTTATGCGAACATGTTTTTCTCTATGTTAACGATCAGATGCTCTTTTTTAGAGTTTTCTAAATTCCTTTATTATTCTCATTATTCAATACTAAATTAGTTACTCCTTCTCCCATATACTGTTTTTTGTGAAATTTGAAAAAAACACATTATGATGATTTAATAATAAGTAAAATACCATACCAAATTTTCCAGATATTATATTTCAACTTTTCCATTATTTGTTTTCGTTAAGTATACCTGCCCTTTTTTGGTTCCCATAGACTCTTCCCTTGCTTTCATTTAAGCAAGCAAACCAAAAATTCTCAAGTGGAGAAAAAGGTGAATATTTTCTCATAATAATTTTCACTGAATGCAAAGCCTGTCTGCATATTAAAAAATGCTTGCTTTTTTTTTTATTGAGGTAACATTGGTTTATAACATTATATAAATTTCAGGTGTACATCATTATATTTCAATTTCTGTGTAGACTACATCATATTCACCACCCAAAGACTAATTACCAAAAATGCTTGCTTGTATATTGTTTGTCTTAAATGGTTAAGTGAATCTTCTCCAAATATTGGTAAAAAGTTTTTGAAGCCAGTGACTTCATTGTTCTTTTTATTTCTTCTCAAAACAATGAGGAGATGGACTGAAGGTCAAGTAAACAAGTTTATAAACAAAGGGTAATAAGCTCCACAGGATTTTTAAAAATAAAAACTTTTTAATGTAGATACGCCCTGGTGCAGCCAAAGTGCTTTAACTTCAAAATTATCTGGAAATAACTGCACAGTCCAGTCTCTGTAGAAAAATTATATTTGACCTTTTAAAAAGGTACTGCCACACTGATGACTTTTTTTCCTTAAAAAAATATAGGAAATTATGACAAGTTTCAAGTTTGTTGGAATAGAGGGCAACTGGCTGTGGAAAAGTCTGCTGAAGTCGTACAACCAAGAAATGACTATTTCCCTTATTCCAAAAGCAGCAGCTTCTTTTAAATTCTTTTTACTCATTTCTTAACAAAACACTTTTGGGTCCATGCATTCAACCAAGAAATCTTTATTGGAAATTTCTTAGATCTTCAGAATCCTTCTTGCTTCCATTTATTAATTTATTATCAAACACCTCATTCACTGGAAAAAAATATGAGCAAATTTCATATTAATCTAACTCGATAGTGTATTAAGTTTAATCTTTAATAAAAATTTACAGAGTGGGATAGAAATGTGACAATGTTTCAATAACCCATTCTCATTGTCTGTGCTCACAGTGAACTGAATGCTTATAGCAACAAAGTATTTTGTATTAAAACGAGGCCATTTGTTGACATGTGGATTTGTGTGCGATTTTAAACATTGTTGAAAAGCACAAAGTCTGGGGACAAATATCACATAAAAAAGAAATTAAACTGAGATATTTTGTACTGAAGCACAAAATCCAGGAATTAAGAAACTGATTGATCCAAGGATGAAACCTAAGTTAAGATTCCATTATTGTGTCAGTCTTTAGGGAGGAAAAAAAATCCCATCGTCTAGATTTATCATAAATGCTGGTGCAAATAAGTTTTCGGTTGAGGTTATGAATTGAATTTAAAGTAGCACAAAGTACTTTATTAATAACTTTGAGATATTTTATTACTTTATGCGGCAATCTGTCCAGACATCACACAAATAAAAACAGAAGTCTCAGCATTTCTTTGCTGCAGAACAAACTATTTCGTATGATATTTTTTTTCATTTCTAGACTAATCCACTATCAGTATGCTTCTCCCAATGACTTTGCTGTGATTTTTAATGGGTTTTTGATGGCTTCTTTTTACATTTGTGATGCAATTTCAGGTGTAAGGATATAACACTTCTTCCCAATTATTCTTTGGAATGGTGAGGACTTATAGTCAACGATAATCTAATAATTCATAGACCACTCTGCGATGCATTATATGGTATTCGTACACAGATCTGTCTAATCCAGTTGCTTATGCTCAGTAGGATCCTGACAACTGTTTGCATTTCCTGAGTGGACACTGGTATTGCTGGTGTGTGTGTGAAGAGTGATGTCAGGCAGACATTCTGCATGGCACGGTGGTAAGAGAAAGCCACTTCAGAAAGCTCTGGGGTCTCAGCAAAGTGGATTCTCAGGCCTTGACTGTAGGTTTTCAGATATAAAGTCTCATCTAGCGATCCAGCCCAGCAATTGAGATATCGGGAATATTTACTATTCTTCACTGTGGGTCAACTCACCAGGAACCGTGTACTCATCACGCTTCTCCTCTAGTCAAACTCTAACCTCAGGGCTCCTGGGCTCCACTCCATATTCACCAGCACAAGGGGGATCAATGACAAATCTCTCATAAAAACGTATCCTTGCACACAGTAGTTTGGTTTCAAAGTTTTTGTAAAGAAATTAAAAAAGAGAGAAAGTTCAAGTTTCTTGCACAAAAGGAGACTGAACCACCTTTCTGCGTGAGGTGGATGCTGCAGGGAACTGAACTGACAGGTCAAGCTTTTCCACAGGACTGGGTTGTTTTTGAAGCCATGTTCAAGGCGAGCTTCTTCTCAGCACTCAACACAAAACGTTGTGCTTTGTATTAAGTAGGATCTCAAAAGCATGTGAGCTGGGACTCACTGTCACCCAGGTCTGAATGGGATGTTTTCAGGGATTCTGTTACTGTTTGTCCCTCCTCAGGATGTTTGTGAAGAAGGAAAACACCGAACAGAAGAGTTAGACACTCTTGTACTTAGAGTAGGTTTTAGCAGATTACAGTGAAAGCCATCCGTCCTTGTCAACAGCCTGTAAAAAGGGTGGCAGGATGGAGACAGCACTGTTCCGTTGTCACCAGCTTTGCTTCTCTGCTGTCTGCCATTTCTGAGCCTCACAAACATTACAGCAGAGTTATAGACATAGTTTATGCACTTAGAATGGCTGCTAGGGAAGTGTTCGTTAAAATTTAAAAAAAGCAAAGCATAATGGAGATTTTTCTCAGGGCTCTGTAGTCAAGCAAATCTGTTCATAAAGAGTGATTGGTTTCAGAGGTTATGTGAGACACCGTCATTCAAGACATTTCCAGACACAAACTAGATGATAGCTTAACAATTCAAATACACATGAATCTTTTTCCCTCTGCATATTTAAGCTTTATAATACTAAAGACATCAGTGCTTGTGTTTGGTGAGAGACATTCTGTCTACAGGGATAATGATTTATGGCAATTCTATAATCCCACCAAGCCTGGCCAATGACTTCTCTATTCCTTGGGGAGCTGGGCTCCCAACGTAGGATTAAAAAGAGCAGAAATTGAATCAGTTTATTGGATTGCACCCATTGCAGCTCTCCATGACAAGGCTCCAAATTATATTTATCCCTAGAATCAGCTGAGATGAACTCCTTTTACCTTATCAAAGCCTAGTTACACTGTCCAAATATAATTTTCAAAAAGTTAAAAACATGACTCATAAGAGTATAGTATGAACACATGTTGAAGATTTATTAACTCATTAATGAGAGAATAGGTATCATGGTATTAGCTGGTTGAAAGAGCATTTTTGAGGGACTGGGTATTTATAGGCATTTAAAAAGGATATTAAAATGCTATTAGATACAAAACTATTATTCTACAAAACAATAAAAACCATAACCTTTGGAATTTCGTTTTCAATTGGATAGAAATTATTTGCATCATTACTGGAAAAGATCTACAAGTTAACTTGTAACATCACAGAATCTGAGCCAGTAATTACTAGTAAATAGCAAAGTCAAACAAAGATACATTCCTATAGATAAGTAAACAATCCTTGGTGAGCTTGTTCCAAGATGACGTTAAAAGGACTTTATTTCCAAGATTTAGATATTTTTTCTTAACACCTTGTGTTACATTAATAAGATGAACCTAGATTTCATTTGCTTCTGCCTGCCTCCCCACACCTGCCCCAGTTTGATTTAAGGCCCTCAGGCCCTGCAGAATATTCACTTCCCTATGCCAATGGGAATTTTGGGGACTAACCAGGAAGAGAATAGATCATTATTTTGCCTGACTGCAGCTCTACTCTGCTGGGTGCTTTGGCTGCCACTTCTGCCCCTTTGGCCATCACAGTCTCTATTGTCGCTGCTCAGCTGTTGATGGGGCATCTGTAACCTCGACAGATGCACTGGAACCTTCGGCCCTGCTGTCAAGTGCATGGTGGTCTCTTCTAGGTTGGATCTGCACTGTGCTGATAAATGTTTAACAACTGGCTCTCAAAAACGAAAAGCCCTGATTTGTAACGTTTGCCAATTTTCATGGTAGAAATACTTGCACTATGGCCAATTTCAAGCTGCCAATGTGATGTCAACCAGCTAAGCTGGTACAAGCCAGCTCCAGTACACCGTTGGCTAGAGGCAGGAGGGGTGTCTCTAACCGCTGAGATAAAAACTGTTCAAGACTCCCACAGCAGTGCTCCTGAGGCTGTTCCCAGGGTTTTAGTAAAGCAACTCTCAGCATTTTTTCTTATACCTTTCCCTGTTTCTCTCAATGACCCAGTAGGAGAGCCTCAGTCATTGTAGGGAAGAGGCAGTTCCAGTGGGACCCAGAGCAACCCTATGTCTGGCTTGCCCAGCCAGGCCAGCACTTGGTTAAACAACTGAGTCTTGAGAATGGAAAGCTATAAGAAAAAAAATACTTAAAGCTATTTTATTAAAATCCTAGCAAACACTCAGCTTCAGGAGCACTACAGTGGGATCCTTGAGTAGTTGGGAATTGTTTGAAACTGCTATAAACTGAAGGAGTTTAAATGTGTACAACCCAAATACAAATGTTCTCAGATTTCTGTCTTAAATCTAAGTAAGTATCATGTATTTGGGGGTAGGCTTAGAGGTCGCCCATTTGCCAGAGGGCTTAGAACCTGTCCCAACATTTATGCCCTGCTGTTATATCTAATATCCTAACTTTCCAGTCCTGAATGACAAAATAACCAATAGAGATTTGCTCCATTGTTATGGCTAAAATTGACCAACCTAAGGATTGCCTGTCAACCTCATCTTCCTTGAGGAGTTGCTCATTCAGGATCCTATTTCACCACATGACCTGGAGCATTTTGTTTTCTTGGACCTCCTCCTGATCCTTTATGTACTTCTTGAGTGTTGTGAACAGAACTGCACACAATGTTCCAGCTGTGGACACATTGTATTTGGTACAAAGATAGGAATAATTTCTGATTTATTTTATATACCTCTTCAGAAGCGTTGCAGCATTTTGCTAGTTTCTTTTGTCTGCAGAAGCATGCCGAATCAGCGTCTTCTGGGATTCAACCAGAGGCATATCTGCATGTTTGGGGAATTTTCCATTTATTACGTTCCTCACACAGACAGGGACCTCACCGTGGCTCATGCTAGCCCACTCAGGGCTTTTGTCCAAAATAGAAAGATGCTCCTTCCTCTAAGTGGAAGTAGCTCTCTACCAAGGCACAAGACTTATTAAGTTGAATATGAGCTGGATTTCAGCATTAATTCCTAGAGTGTCTGACTATATTTACCTTCCTACCCAGAGAAATGCTGATCATCCCTCTTTGTCTACTGACTCTAAACCAGACTTGTAGCCTCTACAAGAGACCCTTCAGAACAGAACATTTCAGATCCTCTTCTAAAGGAGCGATGCTACGATGGCAGTCCATATTTTAGAACCTGGGAAATGCAGCAGGCTCGGCATTAGCTCCACAAGGCTGAGATGCCCACTCCCTGTCCTCATCCCAGAACTCTGTACTTGGCAAGTGGTCTTCAAACTTGTTTATTTTTGCTTACCTCCTAAAATAAAAATAATTTCAATAAAAACTATGCAGCCTCTAGGACATTTTTAAGTTGACATGTAAAATTTTTTACCTTAAACCTAAATAGCTGCAAAGGATGTTATTTGTGGGATATTATAAATATTGACATTTAAAAATAAAACTCTTACATCACCCTTTTGAATGTGCCTCAGTCCGTTTTGGCTGCTTATACCAGAATACCACAGGCTGGATGGCTTATAAACAACAGAAATTTATTTCTCACAGTTCTGGAGGCTGGGAAATCCAAGATCAAGGTGCTGGCAGATTCTGAGTAGTTGAGAGCCCACTTCCTCAGTCATAGAACAGACGGCCATCTTCTCGCTGTGTCCTCACGTGGTGGAAGGGGCAAGGAAGCTCTCTGAGGTTGCTTTTATTTAGGGCACTAATCCCATTCATGAGGGTTCTGCCCTCATGACCTAATCATCTCCTAAAGGCTCCACTTCCTAATACCATCACATTGGGGATTAGGTTTCAACATATGAATTTTTGGGGAAAAACATTCAGTCTATAGCAGAATTATCCAAAGGAATCTAAATATCATAGTGTTTTGATACCAGCCATCTCCTTTAAAAAAGTACATGAACAAGCTCGTCTTTAATAGACAGAAATTTCACAGCCCTCCTTTATCTCATTGAACTTTGTTCCATTCTGCTTCCCTCACAGGATTTTATTCTAATGTAATATATTTTTGTTTTACAGAATTTTATTAATCACTGTATTATATTCTCTACAATAAAATATATATAAATTAATATTATTATTATTTTTATTTCCTATGACTAGAAGGCTCTAAGTGTTTAAAAATGTCTTCTGGATTGAGTCATTGTTATAAAAGTTAGTTGTTCCCAACTGATTCAAATAATATAAATATATTACAAATTTTGGTAATCATTAAAAATAAAAAGTAAAATTTTATTGAAAATACATTTCCTACTACAGTAAATGGAGATCTTTAAAAAATATTTCATGCATCTATAGCTGAATATTTTTCATTGCTAGAATGAAATAGGGCTTGCATGATTTTATTCTTATTTTTAAAAAATGATGTGAGCCATAAATAAGATGAAGGGAAGGGGTTTGTTATATCAATTTTACTCAGTTGTTTGAACTCCTTCTAAGTTACATACCAAAAAATTACATGGAAATCTATTTTCAAAAACAATCTTAAATCATCTATCAGCTGACAACTCAATAATATCATAAAAGCTGAAACCACTGGACTTGCAAAGTTTTGTGACTCAGTCTTGAGAATCCTTCACTTTTTCAATGCCAACCCCACTTATTTTGAGTTGTACCTTTGTTTGACATTCTAGAGATTTTAATACCCCAGGGAAATGCACCAGAGTAATATTCAGGAAAAAAGAGAGGTGTGCCCTTAGGAGAGAGGCAAATGTGAAAGAGGAGGTGGGAAAAGGAGGCAACTTCAATCACAGGCCTGTTCTCAGGCAGATCACATTTGGAAAAATTGAGGATCTGGACACTGTTCTCTTTAAAATCCATCTGAGTCCACATACTTCATGGAAAGTCTTCATGTGCTCCCAAGGTATGTACCTGTTTGAAGACCATTGTACCTGCTACTTATGGTTGCCAGATTTAGCAAATGAAATTACAGGACACCCAGTTATATTTGATTTCATATAAACAACAAACTTAATTAGTATAAGTATGTTCCATGAACTAACTATAATGTGCAATTTTTGGTAGATACATATACTGAAAAGTATTCATTATTTATCTAAAATTCAAATTTAACTAGGTGTCCTGTATTTTATTTGGCAACTCTAGCTACCTTATTGTGCAAATTACTGTTACAGCTCTTGGGAGGTGATCTCTTCCTTGCAGACGACGAAAAGTCTCAAGGGCAAGTTCAAGTCTTAATCATCTTTGTAGTTTTTGTTTCCTCAGCATTTAGCAAACTAGTAAACATCAAGGAATACTTGCTGAATGTTTGAACAAAAGAATAGTTGGCATATAATGGGCACTCTATAAGTATTTGTTGAATGGAAAAGAACCATCTGGTCTTGGCTTCTGGGCAATGGATTTCTGGACCGCACTTTTAATAACATTTGGTGCCCTCCATGAGAATAACTAACTGTTTCTGACCTCACTGCTTACCCACGTCCTGCTGCTACGCCTTTGATTGTATAAATTCTCACACCCAGATATTTACTTGTTTAATTCTACATACCTAGGCATAGCAGTCATTTTACTCAGGTTCCATGTTCCTACATGTGGAAGAACCTTCCCAACCCACTCTGAATAAAATCCAAATGCCTTATAATGGCTTACAATGCTACACATGATTTGGCCCCTGCTCTCTCTCTGATCTCAGTTCCTGTTACTCTCCCCATCCCTAGTTCTGCTCTAACCACACTGATTCTCACCTCAGGGCTTTGCATTTTCAGTTCCTTCTGCCTGAAATCTTTTCCTCAAGATCTTTGCAAAAGTCTTATTTACTCATCTCATTCAGATCTTTGCTCAAATGCCACTTCCTTGGGGAGACCTTTGTTGACAACCCTGATTGGAATAGCTCTCCTCCTCCTGCATCTTTAATGCTGTCCTGGCTCTTCTAGTTGTGACCAGACACTGGGATTTATGCTCAAGATGCTGGAGAAAAAAAAACCTCAAATGCCTCCATGCCTGAGCTTGCTGGCCCAAATAGCAGGGGGCTCAGAGCAAGTTCTCTCTCTCGCTTCCACATTTCAAATCTCATGTGAGTGCATCTGATTAGTGGAGCCTTAATCATACCTAAAATCCTAGCACAAGGGAATCTGGGAAATGTAGTTTTTAGCTTTCCAGTTGCTGAGTTCAGCATGATACCAAAGAGGGAGAGTGGAATGAATGTCATATCCGCCATATCCACTACAACTACATGGCCATTACATATAATGTTTAAAATAATATTTATATGTGAAAAAATTTATAAAACAGTAAGAAAATACCATTTTTGTTTTAAAAATTAATATAGTGCCTATGTGTATATAAACGGTAAGAATATATACCAAAGCTAATGGTATTTCTGAGTAGTGGCTGTAATATGTTGATAGAATAAGTTTTGAATAGGATGGGAATGGAGATGGGATTCAAACGTGATGGGATTAAGCTTGGGACAGGAGAAGGGCCATCCTGTCCTAAAAGGTTGGAGAAGAGAAGATAAGAACAAATGTTCAAAGACTAGTTGTAGGAGGGGAAGGGAGTAGTGAGATGGTTCTTAACTGTTGGCCTTATTTTTGCTGCAAAGTGGAGCCAAGGCCATTACTGAGTGTGAAAGGGGAAGCTGTAGGGTTGGAGGCATTGGATTAATGGTGAAGTTTCCAGACTATAGATATGAAAAATGGTAGAGACAGCTGGTCAGGCTCAAATACAGTTGTTTCTGGTGGGCAATGAGGGTCCAGCTGATGTAAGAAAGTAGCCAGTGCTGTTGAGGTCACTTCTCCAACAGGACTCAACAGCCAGAGGCTGACTGTGGTTTGGGGTGTCACAATCTTCAGCCCACCTGACATTTGTGGAGTGATGTAAAGTTTCCCATCAACAATCATTGACTTTGACCACATCAGACATGACTAGGCATTCATTTTTTTTTATTAAGGAGGCAGCTATATGTAATCAATAAGAGTTTGGGTTCTCAAATACAACTGCCTGGATACCAATCCAGGCTGAATCACTTATTAGAGTTGTGTGATTTCTCTATGCCTTAGTTTTCTCATATGTATAGTGGAGGCAATAATAGTATTTATTTTACAGAGTTGCTGTGAAATTTAAATGAAATAATGCAAAGTGTTTAGAACAATTTCTGTCACATAGTAAGCCCTTAATATATCTTGTTTGCCATTGCTATTATTAATCTGTGTTAGTATGGAAGAGTGTGAAAAAAAAGTGTGATTTAATTTTACTACCTATTTCCACTTGCCCACTAGACCTGACCTCAGGCCTGCTTGTTATACCAACACAGTTGAGAAGTAGGGTCCTTGCATTAATCAAATATTCTGATTAAGAGCTC
This sequence comes from Diceros bicornis minor, assembly GCF_020826845.1. Taxonomy (NCBI): domain Eukaryota; kingdom Metazoa; phylum Chordata; class Mammalia; order Perissodactyla; family Rhinocerotidae; genus Diceros; species Diceros bicornis. The sequence continues at coordinate 36,943,476 of NC_080781.1, forward strand.
ATGGCCATATATTGACTAGCAATTTCCAAAGCAGCACTGTACAATAAAATATGCAGAACATGAATTTTTTTCATTGTATGTAATCTACTCTTTGATGGATTAGGGGGGTTTAAGCACCTGTTACAGATTGGGTTCCCCAGGAAGCAGATTGTGAGATGGAAATTAACATGCAAGAAGTTTATGAGGGAGAGCTCTTAGGATCAACACGAGTGGAAAGAAGGGGAAGGAAGCAGGAATGAACAAGGGTGGAAGTCAAGCTGTAGTGCAGTCTCTGTTGAAGCCTCAGCCCGTCTCATTGGGGAGCTCTGAGCCTTGGATGGCCCCTCAAAGTTGTCTTGAATTGGAGTGAGGGGGTCCAGCCTTTATATCTGTGCATTGCCCAAACATTTGAGGCAGGCTACCCCTGAAAGGAAGCATGACCATGGGCGAGGTAGTTTACTTGAGCAGAGGCAATCCTCAAAGAGGGCTGACAGCTGATGACTAGCTTCTGACAGCACTACTAACAGTTAGGAGAATAGTCTCTCCTTCCTTCTGAAGCGGGATCTGGGTGCCACATCAGACTGTGCACCACCTGATCCTTTGAGCACCATTATTTGAATGTCAGTTACCCAAATATGGTAGATGTACAGTTTTGTTAAAAGAGAACCTTGACCAATCAAATGTCAGGTGAGAGAGATTCCATAGTGCTTTGACCTTTTATGGAAACAGAGCTCAAGTGGTCTATTTATTGCCTGTGAAGCGATGTCGTCATGCTACTGTGGAGTTCTGGGAACGTAAGTGTGTGTGTGTGTCCTCCAATACAATCTACAGGCACTGTTCTTTCTCTCTCTTCCTGTAAACTATCCCTCCACTCTCTCAGTCTTACTTTCTCTATCTCTTCTGTTCATTGTTCTTTAATACTACATTTCCTTGTAACAGAAGAGAATGTAAGCCAGAGCCACAGGGGAATTGACCTTCTTGTGTTGTTTTCTACAGATGCTGAGGATTAGCTGAAAGAGGAACTTTTGAGGGGAAGGATTACCTGAAGGACAGTGTAGGTCCCAGGGGTGGGAGGTCAGTGTTCTGGCAGAGATGATAGTCACGGCAGCTGGTATCATACGGCAATGGTGGCCTCGGGACAGTGGGGTGAACACTGGCCATTGGGCCTCTGTTTGGGAATGATGGAGTGGCTGTCTTTGTACTTGACCATAGTATTTCATCGTGCCCCATGTCAGCCGGGGCCGTGGATTAAACATGGAGTTGGCGCTAGCTTACCCCTTCCTTTACCTTCATATTAACTTGTTCTATCTGGGACTTAAATTTCTTCAACCTATTGAAAATCATTTCTCTTGCCAGGGCTGCTTGTTAATAAGAGCCTGAGAAGGAAGGCAAGACATTGTTATTGCTCCTACCACTGTTTCAGCCCTGATGGCAGCGCAGGTGATTATTCTTGGAAAGCATTTACAGCAAAGTAGAACAAAGAAAATCTCCAAGACCTTATCTGTAAGGGATAGGAAATGGTGGCAGTAAATGGTGGTGTTCAAATGAAGGGTTCCAGCATTGTTTTCCCTCACCTCGACCTCACTAGGGATTTCTTATTTTCTTCTTTTGTACGTGGGTATTGAGAATTGAGAACTGGTTGGTAAAGTGCACGGCTTTTTGATGGAGGAAAATAAGTACTAGTTATAGTGGCGTGTAGGATATGGTAACGCAGGATGCAAAGTCAGCCAGACAACACTTATTTGCTGAGTGCCTACTGGTGGCATGCAGCTCACTGAGGATATGCAGGAGAGCAAGGGGCCTTGAGTCAGTAGCAGATGCTGTCCATGCCCTGCCCTGCTACCTTGTCTTTACTACTTCAGTGCGCACAGGTCCCACTTACAATTGTCAGCACGTGTATTTCATTGCCTGGGGGTTTTTTCTGGCTGTCACAGCCCACTTGTCTGCATGTAGGGCATCCCAGAAGTGCTGGGAATTAATGCCCCCTAGGAGCAGCCCTCAATCATGACTAACAGGAATGGATGTATAAATAGTCCACCTCCATCCCCCTCTACACTGGCTTCTGTAGGTCCCCGCTGGATTAACTTCAGTGTAGCTGGCTTATAATGGACATTTTGTTGGCTGCCTTGTTTTTTCCCTGTCTCACTCCCTGACTCCTCTATGGATGTTTCCAGAGATCATCTCCCAAATAAACTACTTGTCCTCTGATCCTTATCTCAAGGTCTTCTGTGGAACCCAAGCTAAGGCCCAGTCTGTTGGGAAAGGTGGACATATTGACAAGTGTGAAGAGTGCTACAAGGAGATGTACAATTTGCTTCAAGCTACAATCTTTCTGCTTAATTTTCTGAGTGACATTCAGGGTCCTCTGTCATGAAGAAGAAGAGAAATTGGTAAAGAAGTATTTATTTTGCTATATATAGTACAGGGAAGAAGTTTCACTGCTTTATTGGAAAAGGAGAAATACAATTACGAATCCAGCCCTGAGCGTGATGCCTTTGTCCTCTGTGTTGAGAAGGTTGGAAGTGCTTCTGATGTGCACTGCAGAATCTGGCTAGGTGTGGGGGTAGAGGGCTCCACTGGGCAGCAAGGGGAGGCAAAACGAGGGTCACATTTTCAGGACCTTTGTGGTGGATTGCATAACCCTGAATACACATTTGATAACTTGCCATGTAAAGCTTTTTGTTAGCCTTTAAAACTAAAAGCAAAAGGACCAAAAGTGATAGAATTGGGACTAAGAAAAAATCATTTTCCAGGCCGGTGCTGACCATTACGAAGTGGCTTCCTTGTGTTAACAGTGAGGAGCCACCAGCCCCCAAGTTATTTATTACAGCGTAACAGCTGCAATTCTATGGGTCTAGATGCATTCCCTAAAATTCTTTAAGCTTTCTTTCAAATACTGATTTTATTCGCGTCAGTGACTGTCTCTATTGAGTAGTTTAGCATATAGTGAGCTATACTGTTTTATCTTGAGCCAGAGCTCAGAAAATGTTACTTAAGCAATGCAAAGGAAAGCCATTTTGTTTTGGGCACACTGGCTCAAATCACTGTCTTCTCTGTTAACCTGCTATTTACCTAGAGTGGAAGCAGGGCACTGCAGAGCAGAAATGAGAAGCGGGATGTGAACTCCCCTTTCCATCCCTATTCTCCCTCCCCAACCCCTTTGGCACAGAGGACCTTCTTGCCTCAGGAAAGAGGGGAAGGAGGTGCTAATAGCATCTGGGGTAAATTGCACTCAAAATCTTGCTCTCAGCAGCACAGCTGCCAGTCAATTCAGCCACTGTGGACTGGTGTTTCATTTCCTTCCCTCTCAGCTGGAGGAAAGTGTTGTCCCAGGGTTCTACCAGGCAGGAAGGGGCCTTGAGGAAAAAGGCTGGGTTTGAGCTTCTAATCAAACACTTGCAAAGGTGCAGGAAATGGATTCTGTCCTCCCCACTGGAAGGATCTCCTCTGCAGTCATTTCCCCTTTTATCCAAATATGTGGCACGTGCAGAGAAACACATTTAGTATCCAATACCAACAGTACATTAGTGTAGCTTAGTTCATCTTGTCCCCTTTGAGAAGAGCCTTTCTTCTTCTGAATAACAGTAGAAAGTTGTTGTTGTTCCTACAGGGAGAATAATAGATATCTTGATGGGACAGAATCTGTGTAATGGGGAACCCTGGCAAACAGAGACTGCTGATTTCACAGAAAATAATTTGATTTCTGAAATCGTTATTTAAAGAGCACATCGATTTTCTTTTTAAATGAGGATTCCACCTGCTGTACAGGGAGGAGTGAAGGAAAGGTGCCAGGAAATGAAAGCCTAGTAAGGGAAATTAGAGATGACTAAGTATTCTTACAAAACCACATCTAACACTGGGCATAAAGGCTGGCGTTGGAAAGCGGCCAGCCTGAGAAAAAGGAGCTGACTGTACTCCTCGCCAACTCCACTGGGCAGAGCTAGCAGAGGGGAAGCTGAAAAAGGGCAGTTGAGGAAGATAAAAGTGAATAGAAAAGAGACTATTAATTCAGAGTCTTAAGAATAACTTGTGCTTTTATACTGCAGCTGTTATTTAAGTTAAGGGAACCAAAGGGGAAAGAAAGGATAGAACCACAAGTCTTCTTCTAGAAGAGTTACCCATAAAGAATACAGACATTTCTCTGTCACTTCATCATTAAGCTTTATTTGTTCACTGCATAATTACCCCTGGTTCTTGCTCCTCTATGAAGGCATCTGATGAATTAAGCTACACTGACGTATTATTGTGTTTTGGACACTCATTGTGCTTCTCTGCACAGGTAGTATATTTGTATTTAAAAGGGAGTCCAAACTTGAAGAAATAATTTATCATGGGGGAGTGGTAAACTCAATTAGGTCAAAACCAAGTTCTGTCCCCCCTTTCTTGTCACAGACCCATTTGTTGTGAGTTCAAAAAACATTATCTCTCTGGATTTCTGTTGAACTGTTCATCATATTGCTTAAATGTGTGAGTGGAAAACGTAAAATATCAAAAGGCAAGTTACAAGACTAAATGGCAGAGATATGTGAGTTTACCAACACCCTCACCCCAACCAGCCCCATGCTTGGGTGAAGGCATCTGCAGAAGCTACAAGTTTTACAATTGTGTGAGGTCTGAATTGAACATCAACAGAACACTCGACCTGATGTTCGAGCAGGGATTTAGACACAGCAGGCCTCTTGCCAGAATTTTCCAGGATACAATGGATTATCTCTTTGCCTATGGCACCTTTCCAGGTGACCTCCTAACTCATGATTTGTACTCTGGGGTACTAGGTGGTGTACAAAACACACCAAATTCCAGTCTAAAGTGAACAGATTTATTTCAATGTGCTTTAAGGTAGACCAGTACTGTTCAATAGAACTTTCTGTGATAATGGAAATGTTCTCCACCTGCACTCTCCAATATGTAGTCTCTAGCCACGCGTTATTGAGCATTTGAAATGTGACTAGTTTGGGGAAGTGGATTTTAAATTGTATCTAATTTTAATTAATTTAAATGTCAATAGTCACATGTGGCTAGTGTTTACTGTGTTAAACACAGTGCAGAGGTAGACCTTGGAAAACGAGAAAATGGAATAATTAACAACATTTATCTTTAACATTAAAGAGAAGCCTGATACCCTGGAGTCACCTGTTTAAATAGCCGTTCATCCTGGTGGCCATGTATGTCTGTGAGTTTGAGCGACTAGGATGTTACTCAACTTTTCTTTGGGGAACATACACATTTAGTGTTAAGGGTAGAGTCCCCTTGTCCTCTTTTTCAGCCTTCAGGTTAGACTAACACATAGGTCTGCTTTCTCCTCTAGACAATAGGCATTGCCTTCCAAAGCTCGATCAGTTTTTTTAATAAGAGCAAGAAGCTGGAGTCTTTCCAAAGAATAAAAGCTTTCCTTGGAGACAAGACATTCTCTAGACACTGGCTGTGGAAACAAGTGGAGACCTCTTAAGTAGAAATAACGACAGTCCTTCCTTCAACGCTCCCTAGGAATGACAGCATTAGTGGTCTGAATACATTAAAGGCCGGATCACTCTATGCCCACGCCAGGCGGATTGTATGTATACATATTTTCAATTCCTTGCCCTTGGCCAACCAACAAAAGGGAATTGGGACTGAAATCCCATGTGAGCCTCCTTGGAATTTAAAGCCCACTTTGCTGAGACGGGATTAGGCAAGATAAAGAAAAAAGCAAGAAAATGAACACAAACACAATTAGACTAGACCAGCCCTCGAGTCAAGTCATGTGTAATTTCCAATACAAAAAGATTTAATTATGCCATCACGACCAAAATCACTTATTAAGTGCCCATTTATATGTGATGCTGGACCGGGAAGATATACGGAAAAACTCAGACTCAGTCTCAGCCCACTAGACAGACAATAATGAAATAGAAAGACATTCAGGATGGGAATTAAATACATTAATGAATATTTACATTCAGTGCAAATGTAGCCCCCACAGAGCAGGCTTGAAACTCAAATGACTAAAGAACAAAGCTCTGGACTGTTCTCACTTGGATGCAGAAGGTGGGGGGGGAGGATGGAGGAGGCTGTTTGGATCTCTTAGTCTCTTTGCCATGTGCGTGAACATGCTATTTGTCCTTTGGGAAAGGTGTGTGTGTGGTAGGGGCGTGGGTTCAGGACTTATGCAGCCTGGAAGCTGTTCTCTTCCTGCTCCAAATCAGAGAAACACAGTGAGCCACTGCCTCTTCCTGCAGCATGCACTACTATAGGTCACAGAAGGTGTGTGGAAGAGAGACAGGGAGAGAGAGAGAGAGAGAGAGCGCGAGAATGAGAGCTCAAGCGAGCGAGAGAACAGTGGAACTCCATGCACTACCAGGAGTCCCTCTAGACTAGGAGTGGAGCAGAAATTTTCTTGCCCAATGCTGTGGAGGTGAGAGAGGCAAACTAGGCTTAAAGCTAAGCATGAGACTGATGACCAAGAAACCAAGAGGAGGAATCCAATATTTTGTCAAACCAAAAGGACTAGAAGTGCAAAGTAGGTATGAAGCACAGAGCCAGGAATCCAGAAACCAGGAAGATGGGAGAAAGAAAATGGGTTGATAAAAAAAGAGGAGAAATTTGAGGCAATTGCTTAGAACAGTTATAGTTGTTTGAAGCTTGTTTTTAGGCTGGCACATGCTTTGGTGGTTTGGCTACATTTGAAAGTTAGATGGGTCAGTGAGGTAACAACAACCAGTAAATTTGTAGATCATAAGCTGGAAGTCCAGCATTGCACAAATCTGTGCAATAGCCAATTAGGAACCTAGAACTCTAGGACAATCCATAGCCAAACCAAAGTGGCATCCTTGAAAGATTAGGAAAAGTGTGAGAATTCTCTAAGTATACTGGCTCTGACATGAAGACGTGGTCCTTCCGTAACAGACTGGTGTGGGTATGAAACAGCCTGGAACATGGACAATGGATGATCTAGGAATCTAAAAGGACACTGAAGCTTTCTCTCAAGTACAACTCCTTAGATGCTTTACCTCACTAAATCCAGTGGGAATTTTTCAGTCCCTGCTTATCTACTTGGTCAAATTTGATAGTGTGGATCAGTGTTACCGTTTTGAAAACTTCTGGCATTGGTTCCTGGTTTTTCAGCGTTCTGCACTAGACCCACTTCCCTCCTCACTTGACATCAATTTCTTTCATGGAGTCCATGGACTGTCTTCAGGTGATCCATGACCTGAACTCCTCTCAGTCCAAGCCACCATCACCTCTTACCCAGACGTTCCACAGAAGCCCCCTTACTGTTTTTGGTTTTGTTTGGTTTTAAGAGTGTCGTATTCTCTTTGCATGCCTGCCTCAGCTCATGAGATGGAAACTTCTGCTGGTCTTTCTTCCCCTTCAGGGAAATGCTGGTTAACTCCAACACTGCTACCCTCCCTGAGAAGTTTGGTAGAGGAGACTCTGAAATTCTCTCCATTCCGCCCTATCCCTGACTTGAATGCTCCACAAACAATATTAAACTTATCTACGGGGTGAGATTGGGGTAAAGGTCATTGTCTGGCATGGTGTTCTCTTTTTCCTCATCTATCCAATGTCTTCCATCTACCTGCCTTTGAGGCAGCACTTATTCTTTTCTGCTTCTGTATCCACATGGTAAGCTGACCAGAGAAAGTCTTCCACACCTTGAGATGGAGTTTGTGTATTTCAAATTCTCCCAACTGGATAAACACAATTCAAAGGGAAGGAGTAGGAAAAGCTAGTAGAACTTGAGTCCCAGTTGCATTTAATCCAGTCTTAGCAACAACAAAACTGATAATGATAATTATTTCAATCCACATCTGCTTCTTGTATCTGATCTTAATTGTCAAGAACCCAAAGGTGGGAAAAGAGATATGATTAATTGGCATCTTCAAATAACAAGTCCCTTTGCTTCCAGTTTTGTTCCTCTCTAGTTAGGGATGACAATGTGTGTTGGTTCATCCAGAACAATCTCAGTTTGTGCCTATTGTCCTAGTATAATTATTAATAGCATCTTCTTAGAAGTTTTAGCATGAAGCTAATGAAACTCACTTTCATGGACTTTTCCAAGGCCATTTAATTAACTTTGTAATTTTGTATTCTTTTTTTTCCAAGAGGGGTCCCCAAAGGTGTATAAGCTTCAGACAGTTAAGGCTGGATCCACCTTTATACCCTTTTTCACTCTCAAAAGTGTCCTGGTTGGATAAAGGACTTGTATCCAGAGTATATCAATAACTCTCAAAACTCAGTAATAAGAAAATAAACAATCCAATTAAAATGAGCAGAAGATATAAGGAAAAACTTCATCAAAGAAGATATATGGATGGCAAATAAGCTCAACATCCTTAGTCATTAAGTAGTTACAAAGTAAAACCACGAGATACCAGTACATACCATTAGAATGGCTAAGACAAAACAAAACAAAACACAAAAGACTTGACTATACCAAGTCCTGGTGAGGATGTGGAGCACCTAGAACTCTCATACATTACTAGTGGATATTGAATACAGTTTACCATTTTCTTATAAAGTTAAACAAATACTTAACCATATGTCCCCCAAAACCCCAATTTTCCCTCAGTTGGTGACTGGATAAGCAAACTGTGGTGCATCCACATACAGCAAAATACTACTCGGTAATAAAGGAGTGAATTTCTGATATTTGAAACACATTAAAAAAAACTCAAATTTTATTTATTATTCTAAGTGAAAGAAGATAGACTCAAAAGGTATATTCTATACAATTCCATGTATATGACATTCTGAAAAAGGCAAAATTATAAGGACTGAAAGCAGATCAGTGGTAGCCAGGGGCTCGGGGGGTAGGAGGGGTTCACTAAAAAGGAGTATGAAGAGGGAGAGGTTCACTAAAAAGGGAAATTTTGGGAGGGATAGAAATATTTTATAATTTTATTTTATATATATTCTATATCTTTATTGTGGTGATGGTTATATGGCTGTATGCATTTGTCAAAACTCAGAACTGTACATCAAAAAAAGTAAATTTTATTGAATGTAAATTATACTGTGATAAACTAGACTTAAAAGTGTCCATCAGGGAGATGCAAATCAAAACCATAGTGAGATTTCACCTCATACCTGTTAGGGTGGCTATTAGCAAAAAACAACAGACAAGCGTTGGCGAGAATGTGGAGAAATTGGAACCCTTGTACACTGTTGGTGGGAATGCAAATGTTGCAGTCACTGTGGAAAACAGCATAGGGTTTCTTCAAAAAAATTAAAAATAGAGCTACCATGTGATCCAGCATGAGGCCATCCATGGTGGTCTAGTGGTTAAGATTTAGTGCTCTCATCACCATGGCTCAGGTTCATTTCCTGGTGAGGGAACTACACTACCTGTCTGTTGGTTGTCATACTGTGGTGGCTGTGTGTTGCTGTGATGCTGAAAGCTATGCCATGGTATTTCAAATACCAGCAGGGTCACTCATGGTGGACAAGTTTCAGCGCAGCTTCCAGACTAGACAGACCAGGAAGAAGGATCTGGCCACCCACTTCCAAAAAAATTGGCCATGAAAACCCTATGAATAGCAGTGGAGCACTGCAAAAAGACTGGGCAGAGTTCTGCTCTGGTGTATACAAGGTCACTAGGAGTTGCAATCAACTTGACGGCACTAATAGCATAATGATTCAGCAATCCCACTTCTGGGTATTTATCCAAAAGAACTGAAATCAGGATCTCGAAGAGATATTAGAACTTCCCTGTTCATTGCAGCACTATTCACAATAGCTAAGATGTGTAAACAACCTAAAAGCCCATTGACTGATGAATGGATTAAAAAAAATGTAGTATACACATACAATGGAAGATTATTCAGCTTTAAAAAAGAAGGAAGCCCTGTCATATGTGACAACATGGATGAACCTTGAGGACATTATGGTAAGTGAAATAAGCCAGTCACAGAAGGACAAATACTGCATGATTCCACTTGTATAAGGTATCTAAAATAGTCAAACTCATAGAAGAAAAGAATAGAATGGTAGTTGCCAGGGGCTGGGCAGAGGGGGAAATGGGAAGTTGCTAATCAATAGGTATAAAGTTTCAGTTATGCAAGATGAATAAGTTTGAGAGATATGCTGTACAACATTGTGCCTATAGATAACAATACTGTATTATACACTGAAAAATCTGTTAAGAGGATAGACCTCATATGAAAAGAAAAAGTGTCCTGGGGTGAACAATAAAATATAGGATCACCCTCCGGGACCTAGCTCTCTTATCACTCCCTCTGGGAAGTCATTCCTCACCATCCCAGCCTCGGTCAGTGTTCACAGCACTCTGAACTTCGTCGATTGTGACACATGTCAGACTGCATTGTGATTGCCTATGAAGGTGTTTGTACCCCTGCTAGGCTAACTCCATCCAAACAGGGATTGTATTCTGTTTACCTTTCTGTGCCCAACAACCAGTGTAACTTACATTCTACACACTTTGGACTCTTGGGAGATATTTGTTGAAAAAAATGAACATGTATAGAAAGTCAGTATATAACATCATTATACATAGTCTTAGTTTGCTAATGCAGTACAAGAGTCAGATGGATGAATTTCACAGTAAATTAAAAATAATTATAAGACACTTTAAATACAAAATTGCTGGCACACACAATGGATGATGGCTGTGATCTGGGGTAAGATGAGCAGCCTTCATGGGGAAGAAAGGATTTGAAGAATGAATTTACTTGAGAACACTGGAGAAAGCAAGACAGATAGGTCCATGAGGACAATGGAGTAGGCCAAGGTACACAGACCACAGGAGCAAGGAATGTTTAATGGACTGCGAGCAGAAGAATCCTAAAAATACTTAAATAACCAGCAGGAAGGCAAGAAAATATAAACACAGGAACAAGAAACAAAAGAAAGAAACAAAAAATAAATAATAAAATAACACACTTAAGCCCTAACCTATCAATAATAACCTTGCATGTAAATGGTCTAAATACACCAATGAAGAGACTGGCAGAGTGAACAAAAAACATGATCCAACTATACGCTGTCTAAAAAAGACTCGCTTTAAATACAATAGTATATATAGGTTGAAAGTAAAAAGATAGAAAAGAATATATCATGTGAACATTAATTGTTTTAAAAAGTAGGAATAGCTATATTAATATCAAATAAAGTAAACCTCAAAGCAAAGAAAATTACCAGGGACAGAGAAGGACATTACATAATGATAAAATAATCAATCCACTAAAAAGACATAATGATCCTAAATGTGCATGTAGAAAACAACAGAGCTTCAAAATACGTGAAGCAAAATCTGACAGAGCTGAAGGGAAATTTAGGTAAATCTACAGTTATAGTTGGGGACTTCAATACTCCACTCTCAAAAATTGATAGAACCACTAGACAGAAAATTGGCAAGCATGTAGAAGAACTGAACAACATAATCAACCAAGATTTGATTGACATATATAGAGCACTCTACCCAACAACAGTAGAATATGCATTTTTCTAGTGCCCAAGGAACATTTCAAGTGCCCAAGATAGACCATATTTTAGGTGATTAATAAACCTCAACAAATTTAAAAGAATTGAAATCATATACAATATATTTTCTGATTATAACAGAATCAAACTAAAAATCAATAACAGAAAGACAACAGGAAAATCTCAAAACATTTAGAAATTAAATGACACATTTATAAATAATCCATGGGTCAAAGAGGAAGTCTCAAAGGAAATAAACAGATGGAACATAATGAAAATGGAAATGTAACATATTAAAATATGTGGGATGCTGCTAAAGCAGTGCTGAGAGAGAAATTTATAGCACTAAATTGCTATGTCAGAAGAAAAGAAAGGTCTTAGGTCAATAATCTAAATTCCTTCCTCAAGAAACTAGAAAAAGAAGAGTATGGGCCAGCCCTGTGGCGTAGCGGTTAAGTTCGGCACGTTCTGCTTCTGCAGCCTGGGTTTGTGGGTTCAGATCCCAGGCGTGGACCTACACCACTTGTCAGCCATGCTGAGGCAGCGACCCACATACAAAACAGAGGAAGATTGGCACAGATGTTAGCTCAGGGCTAATCTTCCTCACACACACACACAAAAGAAACTAGAAAAAGAAGAGTAAAATAAATCCAAGTCAAACAGAAGGAAGGAAATAATAAAGGTAAGAGCAGAAATACATGAAATTGAAAATAGGAACAGAATAGAGAAAAATCAATGAATCAAAAAGCCAGTTCTTAAAAAAAATCAATAAAATGGGTAAACATCTAAGAAAATTGACAAAGATAAAAAGAGAAAACACAAATCATCAATATCAGGAATGAAACATGATATCACAGCAGATCCTACAACCATTAAAAGGATAATAAGAAAATACTATGAACAACTTTACACTCATGAAATCGACAGCTTAAATGAAATGAACCAATTCCTCAAAATGCACAAACTACCAAAACTCACCAAGATGAAATAGACAATATGAATAGATCTATAACCATCAAAGAAATTGAATTTGTAATTGAAAGCTTCCCAAAACAGCAATCTTCAGGCCTATATGGTTTCATTGGATAATTCTACCAAAAATTTAAAAAAGAACTAACACCGTTTTACACAATTTCTTCCAGAGAATAAATGATTATGTTTGTTTTAAGCAACTAAACTTTGGGGTGGGTTGTTATGTAGCAATAGATAACTGAAACACTGGGTCACCTGCCTTCTCTTCTTGGGTTCCTATTCTATTCTGTAACCCATGCCAGCTCAAATTGGCCCCTTCCTTGTGGAAGCGCTATTATATTAATTATAGAGAATTCGGCTGGTCTATCTGCAGTTGTTCAGACTCCACACTTGGTGTACAGCACACAGAGACACAGAAAGAAGAATCCATGTGAAGACAGAGACAGAGATTGGAGTGATGCAGCTGTAAGCCAAAGAATGCCAAAGATTTCCAGCAACCACCAGAAGCCAGGAGAGAGGCATGGGACCGATTTCTTCCTTACTTACATTGCTCTGTTATTCCTGTTTCTAAAGGGTTTATTCCTTAGCTCATACAATGCAGAAACTCTTCCTAGGACACACTGAAATAAAGTAAATCTCAGAGCATGCTCCAGCTACCTGTCACCCCAAATTCCTCTGTCTGTCTGTCTTAGGCCTCTGCTCTGCTCAGAGTGGTCATAGAGCCTGTTCTGCCTTATGGTAGGGAGATATCTCAAGCTGGTTATTATGGTTACAGCTGTTATTTAGCGCTAACACTTATTGACTTCTGACCATGTACTGGCACTGTACATGTATTCTTTCATTTAATCTTTACAATAACTCCATAAGGGAAGTACTACTATTATCCACATTTTACAGGTGAGGAAACTGAGGCTTAGAGAGTACAGTGGATTGAATAATGTCCCTCCAAAATTTATGCCCACCCAAAACTTCAGAAGGTGACTCATTTGGAAATAGGGTCTTTGCAGATGTAACTAGTTAAGATGAGGTCATACAAGAGTAGGATGGGCCCCTAATCTAATGACCGGTGTCATTATAAGAAGAGGAGAGGGCACACAGAGACACAGAAAGAAGAATCCATGTGAAGACAGAGGCAGAGATTGGAGTGATGCAGCTGAAAGCCAAGGAATGCCAAAGATTTCCAGCAACCACCAGAAGCCAGGAGAGAGGCATGGGACCGACTTCTTACTTAGAGCCTGCAGAAGGAATCAACCCTGCTGACACCTTGATTTAGGACTTCTGGCCTTCTGAACTATGAGAGAATACATTTCTGTCATTTTAAGCCACCCAGGTTGTGGTAATTTGTTATGGCAGCGCTAGGAAACTAATACAGAAGTATTAAGTAGCTTGTCTAAGATCACACTGTTAGTAAAGATCACACTATTGAAGCCATGGCTTGAAACAAGGTCTGTCTGATTCCAGAGCCACAATATTTAACAAATATACTCTCCTTTTTCTCTACAGTACACTATCAAAACATCTCCCCACTACCTAGAAATTGTCCCCTTTGTGATATAATGAGGAAGCCTTAAACATCCTCCTTGGCCCTGGGAACCTGAGTTTTGTTGCTTGACCATTTCATGCCCACTCTATGTGAGTTACACCAGTTCCTCTGGTTAAAAACATTAGGTATAGGTATAGATATAGGTATAGGTATAGGTATAGGTATAGGTATAGGTATAGGTATAGGTATAGGTATAGGTATAGGTATAGGTATAGGTATAGGTGTAAGTATAGGTATAGGTATAGGTATAGGTGAGGGTGTAGATGTAGATACAGATATAGATAGATATAAAGAAAATTCAGTATAAGAATGACTTTCTGTCCTGTTTACTTTTGCTTCCCAAGTACGTGGTATAGTATTCTCTACATCTAAAAAAATTTCAATAATATTTGTTAATTAATTAGAAAAGAACGAATGGACATCTTCTCTTGAGGTCCTTACAATCTCATTTCAAAGATTAAGCAAATCTCTAATCCCAAGTCTGTGCATCTAGTTAAATAAAGTGAAGAGAGCTTGGAAATATTTTTTCTTTAAATGTAGCAAATAAGAGCATGGGCTTTTGAATGACTGGTCATGGGTTCAAATCCCATCTCCACCACTTCTTAGTTGTGTGTCATTGGGCAAGATGATTTATCTCTCCAAGCCTCATTGTCCTTCTTTTCAAAATGATAGTAATAATAACTACTGCATAGGGTTTTGTTAGTATTAAATGAGTTAATGAATAGAAAATACTTAGCACAGTACCTAGCCCATACAGAGTGATCAAGGTATGGTGGATCTCAGAGTTTTAGATGTACATATTGCAAATATATACAGCATGTGCATTACTAGGATTTTTATGCTATTATCACATGACTATATAGAGGAACACATATATTTTAATTGCTACAAAAGTTAGATACAGTTATTTTCAGTGAACCTTCTGGTTTTCTTCATAAAGTCCTCTGTTAACAAATTCTTCTAGGTCTCACTAAATACAGCTGATTCAGACAGGAAGTTCCATAATGGCAATTGCTGCCAAGATCTTGGTGCACTGAGTGGGCAGAGGAGGTAAGCAGCCCCCTCACAGAAAGAGGGTTGCCTTCATTAACCACCTGGACACCCATGGATGTCCCACAGCTTCTACTACTACAGTGCCCACGCGTAGTAGATGCTGTTTAAATGTGCCCACGGCTTTAACTGAATTCTTATTAATACCAGTCTCTCAGGAAACTCTTGGTTGGGGATTTCTGGCAATTACATATCTAAAAATTTCTCAGTAGGGAAGAGCTGGGTAATATCACTTAATAGGAAGGTACTAGTGATCTGGCTGTGACTGTCTACAGAAGCCCTGGCATCTCGTCCATTTCTGCGCCTTCTAGATTAAGCAAATGGCTGAAATTCTGATGCTCTGAGCGCAAACTCCCTGGCCAGCCAGTTACTCTGATGCAGGCCCAGATAAATCTCCAGAGCTCTGTTTCCCTTCCTGCAAAATAACATTCTCCTTCCTCACCTCTCATTTCTCTTGCTGAGTGGAGAAAGTGATATCTTTATGACCCTTAGAGGCAATGCATGATTTAGAATAGCTAAGTAAAGAGAGCCATAAACAATGGTTGGGATGCAGAGCACTCGCCACCTTCTAATTTATTTCCTCTCCATTTGACTTCAGACGGGAAAGAAAAAGTTGCTGTTTATTTGCAGGAACAATATTTTTATGACTCAGCTTTATCAAGCTAGGTTTTGAGTCTGTTTAACATAAATTTTTCAGAGTTAAACCTCAATTCCATCTAAATTTTCTAAGGTAGAAGTATAAATTAACTGAAAGTTAGGCAAGGTAAATATTTCAGTAAAATTATCTATACAGTACCTTCTGTTGAGGCTTTGGGTCCAGCTGGGCCAAACATACCCAGAGGAAGGCCCTTTCCCCTGTCCCTCAGACTCTGGCAAGCAGGGTTGTGTCGACCCTCCAACCTCTTTATATTATATTATGGGATCCTTCCTATTTTAGACTTCTCATCCTTCTTGCCACTGTTATGCATGTTTAGCCCACTGTTTTGGTTCGGATCATCCTCTACCACTCCCAAAAGCAGACCCTGAGATGGGGATTTGGGGACAGCTTAATTGGGAGGTGACCCCAGGAAGTACTGTGAGGGAGAAAGAAAGTGAGACAGGGAAGGGAGGATGTCAACAAAGGGGGCATAAATAATGGGGTACCGCTGTGGGCAACTAGGGTGCATGCCCACTGAGGAGCCTCTAAGAGACTGTGGAACGTGCCTAAGAATTGACAGACAAGAGATGAGGGTATTTATCTGCCAACTCCCATCTCTCTTTGGTTGATAGCTGCTCCCAGGGTTGTTAATTCCCTGGCACTTCCAGCCTGTCCTGCAGGCGGGCTGAGCATTCTCTTGTAACCAGAAAAAACCCTTGGGCAGTGTCACAGGTGTTTGCCATAGAAAGTCACTGTTGGTGTGCAGTGACAATAAGAAAACTGTCCACTGAAGCTGCAGGTGACTTCCTAGGTGGGTCAAGGGAATATGGATGGGGAACCAACAGTGGCTGTAACACCTATATTCTGCTTCTTTTATCTCTGCTCAATCCTATATCCCACTCCAACACCAAACCCACTCACCCTGCGTCACAAATTTCATTCCAATCAGCTCAGCTCCATCAGCAACATTTCCTATTGTCTCACACTGTCCAAACTCACATGTTTAAACTCCCATGTTTAAATTACCTGCTTGGCCCCTGTAGGCATTTACTTTGTGATCTCGGGAATAATAAAAGTATGGACAAGGCTGATAATGGATAAGGTTTTAGGGAGCAGGAAGTAATTGTTGTAACTGTGGGTAAGAGTGGCAGAAGTTGAAACCAGGAGAGGAGATTGGGGCCAAATCATGAGGCTTGGGGAACAATGCTAAGATATTTGGGCTGTTCCGTATATTTGATGATGAGGTACAGATTTTTAAGTAGTATGACCAGATAGGCATTGGAGATAGATTCTCCTGGAGCATTATGGTAGAAATAGTAGTGTGTGTGTGTTTGTGTGTGTGCTTGAAGCCCTCCAGGTGACTCTGATGCGGCTCCTGGATTGAGATCCATTGACACAAAGGATGAGTGGGAGGGAAAGCCATTGAGAGGGAGATACCATTGAGGAGCCATGATAGTTTTATGTGTCAACTTGGCTAGGCTACAGTTCCAAGTTATTCAATCAAACCCTAATATAGGTGTTGCTGTGAAGATATTTTGTAGACGTGATTAACATCTACAATGAGTTGACTTTAAGTAAAGCAGATTATCCTAGGTAATCTGTATGGGCCTGACCCAATCGGTTGAAAGGCCTTAAGAACAGAACTGAGGTTCCCTAAAGAAGAAATTCTGCCTGTGGATGGCAGAGGCAGTTCCTGCCTGAGGGTTTCCAGCCTACTGGCCTGCTCTATGGATTTTAGATTTGTCAGTCCCCACAAGCATATAAGCCAATTCCTTAAAATAAGTCTCTCAGTATGTATGTATGTATGTATGTATGTATGTATGTATGTATGTATGTATATATCTATCTATCTGTCTATCCATCCTATCATCTATCTATCTCTCTATCATCTATCTATCTATCTATCTATCTATCTATCTATCTATCTATCATCATCATTGTCTATTTATCTCCTATTGGTTCTGTTTCTCTGGCAGAACCCTGACAAACACAAGGGTCATTACAAAGTTCAGATTAAAGACAATGAAAATTTATCTGGGATGGTGGGAAGGGAACTGAGATGAGAATTGTATATGAGAGACATTTCTGATTTGGAGTCGATGGGAGTTAGAGATTAGTCTTAAAGTAAGGGTAAGAAATAGAAAAAAAACTAAGATGAAATTTATACTCCTAGAGATTGCGTGAATGGTTATGCTATGAATGGATGGAGATTAAGAACTGAGGAATGATAAAATGTTTGGGGATGGGAAAGAAGCCAGTTACTTTGGACAAGGTAAATTTGAGGTGTTAGAGAGACTTTGCTTTGCTGTGTCCAGCTGGCATTTGAAAATGTGTTTGATTCTCAGGGAGAGGTCTGGATGGAGAGAAGAATTTGAATACCAGCTTGATTTTTGAAAAAGTGTTCTTCTCTCTTCCTTGAATTATCCCCATTTCCTTTTAGTCCAGTTCTATTTGTTCATCTTTGTTCGTTTTTTTTTTTTCATAATATTGTTTTTCTCAAATTTCTGGTGATCCTTGGGGGTCAGTTCATATTTAGCCAGACACTATATCCACTGCATAAGCTCTGTATGACAATGGAGGATGAAGCCCAATTTGATAGCAGCTCAAGACAAGGTTGACATGAGGGAAGCCATTGTAGAAAAGAAACCCTATTGTAACTTTGAATGACCTCTGACAAACTAACCCAGCTGGATATGCACCCTCCAGGAGATCTAACTGCTAGGTTGATTTTATGACCCGTGCTTGTGCATGTACCTCCCAGCTACGATAAGACGATAACTTCATTCTTTTGAGTTCCTTAGGAATGTGATGACCCCCCAACAGAGAATCTATGCTAATAACTATGCTAATAGCCATCGTCAATGAAAAATGAAAGATCTGGTGTGACACTCCCAGTCTGTAACACCAGAAGCTCAACATTCCTAACCCCCTCCCCTATAACCCACTGGCCTATATAACTGCTGTAAGATTTTGTGCCCCTTTAAGATGGTTCTTTTGGACATTAGTCAGCCATCTTCCCTCTTGCTGGCAAGCTGTAATAAAAAAGTCTTTTTTCTCCTACCACCTTGCCTCTTAGCTATTGGTATGTCTTGCGGCGGGCAGACAAACCCCGTTTTTGGGCAGTAACACGTTGACAGTGTGTACTTAAGACAGTTCTTTAATGAAGTACCCAGAGCCTTTTTCACTCTTTCAATTAGTTGGCTCTAATTTTGAACCCATTAAGATGGTTACTCTGATACTGTAAGCTTTTGGTTCCCAGCTCTTTTTTCCATAAAAAATCCCATCAGCTTTCCATCTTCCAGGGTTTCAAAATTTTTAGTTCACTTCTGATTTCCTCTCTTGATTTCTCTTCTTGTGCTATGACTTCATTTTTTTTTTTTTTTTTTTTTTTTCTGAGGAGATCAGCCCTGAGCTAACATCCGCCAATCCTCCTCCTTTTTCGCTGAGGAAGACGGCCCTGGGCTAACATCGGTGCCTATCTTCCTCCACTTTATATGGGACGCCGCCACAGCATGGCTTACCAAGCAGTGCGTCGGTGCGCGCCCGGGATCCGAACCAGCGAACCCCGGGCCGCCGCAGCGGAGCGCGCGCACCCAACCGCTTGCGCCACCGGGCCGGCCCCTTCATTTTTTTAATATTAAAAAAATTGTATTTTTCTGTCTTTGGGACCTTGGAAGAGAGGTGTGGTAAACCTTCTGTACTTGCCTCTCCAGATCTATGCTCCACTCAGCTCTCTGCCCCAGGAGCTGAGCTGTATGGGCTGCATCAACGGGCCCCTTTGCCTCTGTTCTGGTTGAGTTTGGCCAACAGGAGGCACTGGCAAGAGAACAGAGGGCAGGAAGAGAAAGAGAGAGGTTAGGATATTTATATCTCAGTTCCTTCCCTGTCAGGCCAAGGTTTGTTAAAGGCTTCATTTTTCTACTCATGGCCATAGCTCCTACCCAGTGATGCTCTCCTATAGCCACAAGTATTACCAGGTTCTGATAACTGCTCCCTCCTCTTACCCATTCAGCTCTGGGGGTGGTAGTAGCTTACTGCCTTTACTAACCCGAGGGTGCTTCACCATTTCTTGTTGCTCTTAATTCTGCCCATACCTTGTGAATAGTCCCTTAATTAAACTCTTTTAACTCATGCCCTTTGAGAGTACCCTCTAATTCCTGCCAGGATCCTGACCCATATAGGAGTAGAGGAAGACGCATGAATTAGAAGCCCAGTGAAAGAGTTTAGGGAGTTATTTGGGTAAAGAGGTTTTTAACACCTATTATTTAACTTCAAATGGCCAATTCTTACACTTTTCCAGTGTTGAGACACGATTTAGAAGTTAGGACTCCAACCCTGGAGTCAGATTGCTTGGATCTAAATAACAATTCCACAATTGCCAGCTGTGCATCCTTGGAAATTTGCTTAACCATATTGAGCTTCAGTTTTTTCATTTGCAAAATAGAGATCATAATAGTATCTACTTCACTAGGGCTGTTGTGAAGATTAAATGAGTTAATTTAAGTGAAATGTTTGCAACAGCTCAAGTAAGGACTTACTAAACGTTAACTGCTACCATTATAGTGGTTATTATTATTATTATCCTTTTGTCTTGTTCTCTTATCCAACATGTAAGAGGCAGCGTGACTCAGCAGTACATTTAGAACCAGAAGGACTGTTTTCTTTACAACAGGCTGCTTCTTTAGTCTCCTGTGCAAAATTATTTAGCTGAACAGAGAGAAACTGAACACTTTAATCAATTCTGAGATGTTCCCACATTCATTCCATTTGTTGCACCCACAGCGTTAGTTCCCACGCCAGAACTCTCGAATCTTCTCTCTTCTTTCTCCTTTCCAACCCTCATAATTTACAAGACTAAATCATGTTCTCCATCTCAGGAAAGTTAAACAGTGTTTTTGTTGCTGAAACTTGAATGCATGAGTGCATGGGTCAGGGAGAGTTCTAACCTCTGTACGCTGGTGTCATACCTGTTTCCCAAGCCCATTCTCTTCTCAGTGTATTTGGTCTCATGCCTGACTGAGATGGAAAATACAGAGGTTTTACAGTTTTTAGATATGCAGCTAACATATTCTGGAAACTCTACAAACAAGAAATGATAGAGTGTGAATCATAGTTACTAGTCAATGACGTTAACAAAATAAGAATCCTACTGTCTCAGTCAAGGTTCTCGTAGTTGTAAGAAATAGAAACCCACTCAAACTTGTTTATTCCAAAATGAAGAATTTTTTATGAGAATACATGGACAAGCACAGAGCTCAAGGGCAGAAAGTAGAACCAAATCTCTTTGTGAATTGGAAACATGAGGAGAAAGTTATAACAGTAGGTTAAGCTTGTCTGTCTGTCACACTGCTTGCTCTCTCCAAATGTGCTCTCCTCACTCTTTATTACTAGCAGGCTGGCTTCTCCCCATGCATGGTAGATAATGGCTGGCCCACTGCTCCCACATTTACCTGTCCTCTCTTCCAGCCACAAGAGGAGACTAACCAGCTATTCGGAATCTCAACTGTACATTCCAAGAAGAAAGACTGTGATTGATCCAGATTGGAGGCAGAGTCTATCTTGGATCCAATCAGCTGTGACCTGAGGTTCAGGGTTACATAATACAAATATGGTTGCCAGGGCCCCATCCCTGTGGATGAAGAGAGCAGTTCTCACAAAAATGGGTTAATTTTGTATTAAACAGATGTCCTTAAATGTCTCTCCTGTACCTTCCCTTTACTCTTTCCACTGTCTTTTCCTGTTCTCCCATGGTAGAAACAAATTTTTTATGTGATTAAAAAGTAAGAAACCCCTTTTCACTCCTTTCACAATTTCTTCATACTATTACATTAACTGAACTTGACTTAGAAATTAGATCTTAAATTACAAAACACCAGGACCTTGGAAATTTCTGGAACTAAAGACTCTAAACATTAATGGTTCCTGGTAATATAAACACAAATTTTGTGGTCATAAGTTTGGGTATTTAGCATGTATTGCAAATACCCTTGCACTTTGAGAAGAGTCATATTGTCATATTGGATTTTATTACCTCTTCCAGAGACCAGCTTGAGGGAATAATTGGAGAGTTATTGATGTCCTGTGGTCTGAAGTGAAAAGCCAGGCTCCCATTTTGGATTACAGTTACTTCCTTAGTCCAGGATGTTGTAACCCATTAACGGACTGATTGTAGTTTGTTCTTATGAGTCGGCCCCGTGAATACAGCCTGGTCACAGGAATATAATAAAGATTTCCCAGCAGTGAGAGCCGTGGGAGCAGCAGGGAAGGAAGAATGCTTATACAATGAATTGAATGCTCAGTAATATCTTGCAGGAAGAACCCTTCTCTTTATGTGTGTGTGAGCAAACGGATAATGACCATTGAGTAGAAGCCTTCGTGATTTTGAGATTTGTATGTTGGTGAGGACCTTAGGAGAGTGCTTAGGGCGGTTTCAAGAGAAATGACACAGGTTTCCAGGTGTGGTCTCCCCTTCTTTCCAGTTTGGCCTGTTTTCACTTTGTATTTCTAAAGAAGATCATGCTCTTGTCATTTTGTTTAGTGTCAAGTCCAGAGCATCAGTGCAGGGAAGGGTAATTTCTTCCAGAGGACTGAAAAAGAAGGCCTTTTATATATATATATACCACATCTTCTTGATCCAATCATCAGTAGAGGGACACTTGGGTTGCTTCCACTTCTTGGCTATAGTGAATAATGCTGCGATGAACATAGGGGTGCATAAGCCTCTTTGGATTGTTGATTTCAGGTTCATTGGATAGATTCCCAGTAGTGGGATAGCTGGCTCATAGGGTATTTCTATTTTTAATTTTTTGAGGAATCTCCATGCTATCTTCCATAGAGGCCACACCAGTTTGCGTTCCCACCAGCAGTGAATGAGGGTCCCCGTTTCTCCACAACCTCTCCCACATTTGTTGCTTTTTTGTCTTGGTGACTATAGCCATTCTAATGGGTGTAAGGTGATATCTTAGTGTAGTTTTGATTTGCATTTCCCTGATGATTAGTGATGTTGAACATCTTTTCATATGCCTATTGGCCATCTGTATATCTTTATTCATTTTTTAAATAAATGTTTATTGAGCACCTACTGTGCACAAAAGATTATCCTAGGCCTTGTGCAAATGACAGCAGCACATGAACAAGTATAACAAGGGACAAATGGCATTATAAGTAAAGGGGTGAACACAGATTCCTATTTCTCCCTGCCTTTGTCTTGTGCTGATTCTTTTTCTTCATTGATCTGAAAGGATATACCGGTAATTTGACAGCTTGTGACGTTCCTCTTAATCCCCTTGTTATTTCTGTGGCAAAGAAGCTCTTAGAACTTGTGCTGAGTGGAGAGTGGTGGGAGCCTCCTCGCCAGTAACATTCCCCTAAGGCCTGGGGGGAACTGAAGGAGCACATATCACTTCAGTCCAGGAAGCATTTGAATTGATTTTGGTGTACCCACACCTACTTCAGTAATACACCATTCTCTAGAGCGCAGGCTTTCGGGAAACTCAAATGTGGTGGATGCCATGATGTGTTGATCCCCCTTCAGGAAAGAAGCACACACTCCAGAAGTGCTGCCTGCAGACAGTCTTCAGCTGTTAGTCTTTTTGGAGATCGCCTCCACTGAAAAAACTGCCTTGCCCAAGATCTTGCCTCCTTCCAGGGGTAGTCTGCATCCAATGACTAACTGATACTCAGAAGTAGGTAGGAAAGAAACATAAGAAACTACTATAATTGTATGAACCTCTTACATAAAAGACTTGGGGACCATGTAAAACAAAACAGGCACAGAGATAGGTGAGCGAAGTATTCTTTGTTCTTGTGTGCACATGGTGAGCACCTGTATTATGCACATGAGGGTGTGTGAGGCTGTATGTCCTGGGACAGTGGCTGAACATTGCTGATGACTTCCTCTCCACAGTGGAATGACAGTTGGCAGATAGAGATGGAGGTAGGGATGGGCATGAATATAGCACTTTGCTGGAATTGCATCTGTAGCTGTTTGCAAGCAGAGAGACTCCAAAAGCCTGATGGCTATGTGGATGCTGTGTGTGCCTTTCTGGCTGGTGTATTTGTCAGTTTTGAGCATTGCACACGTATTCTGATGTCCTTGGAAGATGGCATTAGGAATTGCCTATCAAACTTCTGGCTCATTCAAGAGGATGAAGGGTTCCTAAATGGAATGGAAGAAAGAATGAAGAGAAAGAACTGCTTCTAAAAATGTTAAAGTGCAATGGGTTTCAGGAGAAATCTAAATAAAGTCTGTAGACACCTACTATGTTAATAACTGCTTCAAGGCCTGTATCAGAAAGTAGATGATGGAGTCTGGGGAGAAAAATTGGGCATGTGTGACACGGAATGAGAACATGCTGTTAAAAAAGTAGAAGCCACCTCTGGTTTATTCATCTTTCCATCACTGGTGCTTAGCACAGTGTCTGGTACATAGTTGGTGCATAGTTTACAGCATGAATGAATAAATGTGCTGAGGTAATAGATAAGTGAGTATAAGTATATGAAGACTGCAGGGGAAGAAAAGAACATATAGTTGGAGTTATTTAGGAAGGCTTCATGGGCTTTAAGATGGGCATAGATGGGAGTGAAAAATTTGGAATGGTAGAGAACAGTATTCTAGGAAGAAGGAGATGTGAGCGTAAAAGTAGAGAGGCTGGAGTTTAAGAGTGGATAAAGAGAAAGGTCTACAGGAGAACAGGTTCTGAGTTGGTGACCAAGGAAAGAGAAGGGTCTAAAGGTAAGGCGGGACCAGTTAATGTGGGGCCTCAAGGGCTCCATCTGGCTTTGATCTGATGATCAATGAGGAACCATCCAGGACTCTTAAAAAAAGGACAGAAAGTGGTATTTTATAAATGTAAGTATCTTCATCTTGCTTTACAGAATTTGTATTTTCTAGTTGTCATTCTTGTCACCATCACTATCACCACTTTCAACTAATATTCAATACACAAATTGTAAAAAACAGCGGGGAAATTCTCTGTTAAATTGGATGAATTGACCACATGCATTTACCTCTTCTTCCTTCCAACACCAAAATGATAGAAATGGAATAAAAATGTGTAAATGCATGGCAATGAAGAGAATGACAGAGAGGGCTAGGAGCAGGTGAGATATTTCAACAACTTTCTGGAAGACAGAAAATATACGCAAGAATTCACACTAATGAAGCAAGCAAAGGATGCCATAGCTGAGAGCATGCATGAAGAGGCTACAATTAAGGAGGGCACAGCCTGTCCTGCAGAACTACAGATATAATGGAGGGTGATAAGGGGGAGACATGGAGGGTTAATTGACAGTCTGAATATGAAACAGAAAACTCACCCATTCATCTTGAATGCAGCATATGCAGCATGTCTATCACTCAAGCAAAAAATGAGAGAATTCTTCTCGAAGTAAATTGAATATCCCTAGATAAAAATTTCCTACATTCTGGCATTTAATAGCTATGCAATAAAATGGCAGAGATTACAGGTCAACAATATCCAAATATGCAGAACTCCCATCCATTATACTCTCCCCCCACCTCCAGTGGGTATTTAAGGAAAAACTCCAATATGAAAAAGACACTTAGATAAACAAATAGAAAAAAAGTAATTCCAGAGGCGAGAGAGAATTTGAGGAAAAAAGGAGATTTTGAAATTCAGAAGGAATGAAGCAAATATTGTATTAATAAAACAAGTATAGGATACTATGAAAAGGGAAAAATCTGAGAAGAAGAAAGTACACTTAGAAATTAAAACCGTTATGGCTAACATAAAAATATGTGTAAAAAAATTAGAAGATAAGGTAAAGAAAATCTTCCAAAAAGTAGAATTAAAAGACAAAATAAATGGTATATCTGTCAGGGTTTTACCAGAGAAATTGGCTTCTGTGATTTGTAGGGCCTGGCTAGGCAAGTCCAAAGTCGTTAGAAGGGTAGGCTGGAACTCTCAGACAGGAGCTGACACTACAGTCTACAGATGGAATTTCTTCTTCCTCAGGGAAACCCCAGTTCTACTCTTAAGGCCTTTCAACTGAGTAGGTCAGGCCCACCCAGATTATGGAGGATACTCTCCTTTACTTAAAGTCAACTGATTGTAACTGTTAACCACATCTACAAAATACCTTCACAGCAATGCCCAGGTTAGCCTTTGATTGAATAACTGGGTGCTGTAGCTTAGCCAAGCTAATACACAAAATTAACCATCACAGATGAAAACAAAAAGAAAAAAAATAAGAAGATCCATTCAGGAGGTCTAACATCTGACTGCTTAGGAGTTCCAGAAAGAGAGAATAGAGAAAATGAGAGGGGGAAGTTATCAAACCAACAATATGGAGAGAAAAACCAATTCCCAAAATGAAGATCAGGAGTATGAGTCTCCACATTGAAAAGGCCTATTGTGTGTCCAGCATAAGGAGTAACCAAACAAACAAATAAACAGAACTCTCATCTAGAAATATCACCAAGAATAAAGTTAAATTCTTAAAAATTTTCAGAGGGTAAAAAATAACTTCCTACAAGACATGAGAATCAGATTGGTATCAGACTTCTTATTGTCAATACTAGAAGCCAAAGGATAATGGAGCATTGCTTTCTAAGGTCTGAGAGAGAATAATTTTCAGTCTGTAATTTTTTACCTAATCTAACCCAATCTACCCTTGAATATATGGGTAGAATAAAGACAATTTCAGGAATTTCAGAAAACTTATCTTCCACACATCTTATCTTAGGATATTACTTGAGGATGTATTGTGGCAAAGCAAGGGTGTAACCAAGAAAAAGGAAGACATGGGATCTAGGAAATGGTGACACCCGGGGAGAGCAGGGAAGGGAAATCCAAGGATGACAGCTATACATCAGCCCAGGAAGCAACCCTGCCAGATGGAGCAGGAGGATGGAGGACTGAGGGAGGGAGGTTTCTTTAAAACATACACACACACACACACACACACACACACACACAACACTACACAACACAGCAAGACACCGTGATAGGATGGAGAGTTTAATCATTTGTTTGGGAGAGAGACATCTCAAGGAGGGTGGGGAGAGATTATTATTAGCATAATTTGGTTTTGTTTTAAAAACTTATACATGCTACAACACACATGAACCTTGAAAGCATGCTAAATGAAAGAAGCCAGTCACCAAGGACCACATACTGTATGATTTCATTTATATGAAGTGTTCATAATAGGCAAATCCATAGAGACAGAAAACAGATTAGTGGTTGCCAGGGGCAGAGGGGGGAGGAATGAAGTGTGTGTTTTGGGGGGAGGGCTGGAATAGGACTGATGGCTAAGGGGTTCAGGGTTTGTTTTGCGGGTGAAAAACATGTTCTAAAACTGATTGTGGTTGTGGAATCACAACTATGTGAATACCCTAAAAGCCATTGGATTGTACACTTTAAATGAGTGAATCGTATGGTATGTAAGTTATATCTCAATAAAGCTGTTAAAAAAAAGCTCATGAAGATTAACTCGAAGCTCCCCAAGGGAAAAACATACTGTTATCTTGCCAGC
This sequence comes from Diceros bicornis minor, assembly GCF_020826845.1. Classification (NCBI taxonomy): domain Eukaryota; kingdom Metazoa; phylum Chordata; class Mammalia; order Perissodactyla; family Rhinocerotidae; genus Diceros; species Diceros bicornis. The sequence goes on from NC_080781.1 coordinate 36,970,577, forward strand.
CTAGGGCAATATTTACAAAAGGCTCTCTACCATACACTCAAGTGTCTTCTAGTTCTCTAGCCTAGACTATCTTATTTGAGTTTCTATCAGCCACTTCCCTTCGGCTGCTCACAGCAGCTCTGCCCCTTGGCTGAACTCTTTCATCTCAGACTCAGCCTTTCACCCCAATCAAACTTCAATGCATTGTCCCGTCCCTCAACAGATCACACTGGCTCCATAGTCCTTACCCTCATTTCCACCAGTCCCAATACTGCTTGTCCTCCTCCTGCCTCAGTTGGCTAGGCAATTTCTAGTGCATCATGAAATTAGCCTCCCTTGAGCTCATGCTGATAAATCCCTCCTACAAAGTAACGTCCACCACTCTCAACACAAGGGAGGCTGGGAGACCACCTACCAGAGATGCTGAAGAAAGGAGTTTCCGCACTGGGAGGGAGATTGGATTAGAATGACCAGTGCTTTTCAAAATTTAATGTGCACACGAATCAACGGAATCAACTGGGGATCTTGTTAAAATGTAGATGCTGATTCAGCAGCTCGGGAGCCTGAGGTTGTGCATGTCTAACAAGCTTCCAGGTGATGCTCCAAGCTGCTGGTCCTGGGATCCCACTTGGAGGATTAAGGAGATAGACCATCCCTGAGGTCCGTTTCAGCTCTGCCATTACATCTTATACCTGACCAAACTGACACAAATCTCAGCTACACATCATCTGCCACTGCTAATGCAGCTCATAAACATGAGTTCTCTCTGGAGGTCCTGGCAGCGCAAGTTACAACCTAACAGAAAGAAAAATGGCTTTTCTCTTATGCAGGATAACATTGCTAGCATTATAAAGCGTATCGACCAAATATGGAACATAAAAAATGATCAAAATACTATAGAATTCTTTCTATCTCGTGGAATTTGATTAATTTCTGGGGAATGTTTTTATTTGACTTATATTTAAGTGTCATTTGTGAATGAATGGTATATGAAATCATTTTTAGAAGCTGGTAAATGGGGGCAAAGGTAAGAGAAAAAGAGAACTCTGAAGCATCACGATCATTTTTATCTCAACCATTGATTCACAACTTTAGAAGGTCAAAAGAGTAAACCCTATAGATTTCCAGGTTACACTAATTATCATCACTGTTAATTTAATTATTAATTTTATTAATATTTTAAATCAGAAAAATTCATGAAAAGAATTTAAAAAGTCAGTTGTACAGAAAACTGTGTGTAATAAAAAGCAATCTTCCTTGATATTACCCCTTCCCAGTTGCATCTACTTTTAAGTGACTTTGCCCCCTTTTTTTGTAGTTACCTCCACGTCCCTAAATATAATACATATTCCACTATTTCGTGATTTATCAGTTGTATACATTATATATTGACTCCCTGCTATGGGAAATGAGAATTTCACTCACTTATGTGTTTCTTCTCTCCTCAGCTGACCAATAAATTCATATCTCTATTTTGGTTCCACTATTAGTTACCTCTGTAACTTTAAGTAATATATTTTAATTTTTATTTTATCAGCTAGAGACAAAATACAGTGTCCTTAATTCTTCACTTTTTTTTTTTCTTTGTGAGGAAGATCAGCCATGAGCTAACATCTGTGGCCAATCCTCCTCTTTTTGCTGAGGAAGACTGGCCCTGGGCTAACATCTGTGGCCATCTTCCTCCACTTTACGTGGGATGCCACCACAGCACGACCTGACAAGCTGTGCGTGGTGCGCACCCAGATCCGAACCCTGGGCCAAAGCAGTGGAGCGCGCACACTTAACCGCTACGTGCCACTGGGCCACCCCCAATTCTTCACCTTTTAAGATGAGGATCTTAGTGACGCTACCCTTCCTCAACTCTCCTCCCTCATGTCCGCCTTCTGACTTTTGCCACCTTACAATTATTTACGCTTACTCTTGTATTTCAAGGTTGGTAACAACTATAAATACAAAATTCAAATAAATAAATCCTTGTTTTTTCTGTGGGTTGATTCTACAAGTGGAAAATAAAAAACATTTACATTATTGTGCCTATGTCAATATTGTTCACTGTTGGCCAAGAGTATACTATTACATTTCCTTTCTCCAAGGCTATTTCTTGAAATTTCTAATTGTTTTTATATTGTACTAATAAATTAGGACCTCAATTCATGGAGATAGTCCTAGTTGAAGAGTGCTTACTTTATTAGTTAAATGTGTCAGAAAATTCCCAGGTCTTCTTTTCTTACCTTAACATGTTTTTTGGTCCTGTTTTAATTTTATTTTCGCCCTGACTCATCCTTGTCTCTGGTTCTTACTGAAGTCTGAGCTCCAGCTGCTCCAGAACACAGGCTATGAAAGAACATCTGGTTCTTCAAAGCTTGCTCTGAAGTAAAAGACCAACAAACCTTAGACTGTTATCTGAGCACTGGAAGGTCACGATTCCCTTCCCTTACATGAGTATTTTTTAAATTGCAGGTTACTACTCAATAGTGGGTCACGAAATCAATTTACTGGGTGACAACCAACATTTTTAAAAAGTGGAGTGGAATAGAATAGACAGATTTTATCACCCATAGTAAAGTTTAAGCATTATTTAAATAACATGTAGTGTATATATTTGTATGTGTGTTCTGGTTTCATGTGAAATATATATTTTACTTATTTTATTATTGGTTGCTTTTGAAAAAGCTTGAAAGCTCCTGTGTTCCATGCTGAACTGGTCTCATTTTGGCCTAATTTCTAGTCCAGAAGTTGCTCTCTTTGTCTAGGGTATAACTCTCCTTGGTTTAAGGAGCTGGGACCACACCTTCAGTGTGTCTAATGGAGCTCTGGACTCTGCTTCATTTTTTCTGACCTGTATCTTCCCAGGTGGGTTGCTGAGACCTGTTATGGCTCAAGTTCCTCCTGAGTTTTTAAACTCAGCTCCACTGGGACTCCTGGTGGGAAATCACTGGTCTCCATCAGTGCCATGCCTGGTGTATTGACAATCAGGGCAGATCATTTCTTGACAAAATTATCTTCAGGAATAATCATAAAATAAAATAAATAATAATACTAGCCAGAAAGGACTAGGAGGAAGGACCTGGTCACCCACTTCTGAAAAAATTGGCCATGAAAACCCTATGAATAGCAGCGGAGCATTGTCTGATAGAGTACTGTAAGGTGAGAGCATGGGGCGAAAAGACTGGGCAGGGTTCCACTCTGCTATACACAGGGTCACTAGGAGTCGGAATCCGCTGGATGGCACTAACAACAACAGAGAAAAGAAATGTAGACTGAACATTTTCTTTTATTGAACTTCGAACATATTATGCCAATAAAAAAGTAAATAAATAATAAAATAAATATTAGAGTACAAAAAAAGACAAAAGGTACTGTTACCGAACCTCTTAATCTCAGGTTTGTGTGCCCGATGCCCAGCAAGCCAAACACTGAGACATCAGTGCTTGGAGATGAGAAAGGTTTATTCGAGTTGGCCAAAATGAGTAGGTGGGAGCCTGAGTTTGCTCAAATTCACCTCCCCTAGAACAGAAAGCAGGGGGTTTTATAGGCTAAGGGGCTTGGCAGGAGGGGCTTCAGGGAAACAAAGGGAGGTGTCACTACTGATGAGCCTCTGGGCAATTTAACTTCTGCGCTTCAACAGCTGCTGAGGGCGGGACATCCATCCAGTGATCACCACATCCCGTGATTGCTCCCTCCACAAAGGCGTTCTCTTTATCCTGCAAAACAAGCTCAAAAATCCTCCAAGATTCCTGAGTCACCCCTCAAGTTAAACTGCAAAAAATAGCAAATTTGTTTAACATCTACAGTACCCCTCAGTTACCCGGCTTCAGTACCAAATTAATACTTTTTAATTACATTACTGTTGTTTTTGAAAAACAACAAACAAATAACAAACCAAGAAAGGGATGAGGAAACACTTCCCAAAGGGTGACCACCACCAGGTTCAGAGATATCATCCGTGGAATGACAGAATTGAAGTAACTCAATTTCTGTTCCTTTGTCTTTATAATCATTTGGCTCTCATTGTTGATTTTGAATCTACTGCTTGATTGTGAGGATGTGCAGTACCATGGAGGCTGGAGACAGGAACTGCATTCAAAGTGAGCTCTAGTGGGGCCGCCCTGTGGCTTAGCGGTTAAGTGCACGCGCTCCGCTACTGGCGGCCCGGGTTTGAATCCCAGGCACGCACCCATGCACTGCTTGTCCGGCCATGCTGAGGCGGTGTCCCACATAGAGCAACTAGAAGGATGTGCAACTATAACATACAACTATCTACTGGGGCTTTGGGGAGAAAAAGGGAAAACAAGGATGTGGATTGGCAATAGATGTTAGCTCAGGGCTGATCTTCCTCACCAAAAAAAATAAATAAATAAAGTGGTGGTACAATTAAAAAAAAATGAGCTCAAGTGATTTGGAACTGGATCTTCTGTAGAAATGAACACACGTAGCTGGGTCTGCATGTGTGGGGGCTGACTCTAGAACTGGGAGTTCTCTGAATTCACTTCTTTGTATACCATGTTGATTGAAGGATAATCACTAAAAAGTGCTATGTTGACATTTACATACATATTATAGTATTAAAACTTAAAAGCAACAGCAGCAACAAAAGATTTTTCAGAGGAGGAATATTTTAGCACTGACTTGTTTAGCATTGCCAGCACATGGTGAATACAAAGCAGACCCACTAGCTGGTGTTATTATTGTTTTAAGATTATCTACAAACAATGCACCCTCTTATTGCCTGCACCTGGGACTGCCCCTTCCCACTGCCCCACCTGTGGTACACCAAATTTCAGGAAGAAAGGTTACTCCCACTCTGTCACAAGGACTTTTGATAATTTGTTTAGAGTTCTTGAATAGCATTAGGGAAATAAACCTGTGAAATACAACACAGCAATTCTTGCTCATAGCTAGCCTCTTATTTTGTTTTGCTGGTCTCTAAGCCAGGGAACAGATTTGTGGACTATTTTTGGCTCTGAGAGAACACTCTCAGTGTGTGTGTGTGTGTTGAGGGGGTCACAGGGGAAGGAGGGTGGGTGTGAGTGGAGTGAGGAAAACACAGGAAGATGAATTTGGCTACAGGGTGTTCATAGGATCTACGTATATGCAAAGTGGAAGGAAAGCCCTGAACATTCCATAATACTCTTAAGATAAATTAAAATATAATCAGAATCTTGAGTTTTTTTTGCCAATGTACTTGCAAGTTCACATGGCCCTCCTCAGGCACTGTCTCTCTGCTTCCCACTCCCGTCCCCAGTTGTTTTTCTGTCGGTTACAAAGAGCAACTCAAAATAAACTTTCCTCGGATTCTCTAGTCAAAGCCACAATTCCCTTTGGTTTGCCTTTGCTTTTATTTTTCTTCACGTATCAAACAGGAGAACATTTGAGACTGACTCAATCTGCCTCCAGCGTTATAAGTGTGCCTCCCCAGCTTACTTTCTTACTTACCTCCACAGCAAAGCTTTCCTAGCTTTGTACACATGCAGCTTACCACGTTAAATCCTCCCAGCCTAGCCTGGCACTCAGAACCCAGTGGAGGGATTTCTTCCAGAGGGAACACGATGCTGAAAATAGAGGAACAGCTTGGCGCCAATGAAATCCTTTGAGACAGTAACTCTTTGGTTTCAAACTGCCTCCCCATCTTATTTTGAGCTCACCATTCTTCTGCCTAAATTCCAGATAAGAATCAGCCTGGGATTCTTGAATTCTTCTCTTGTTCTATACACAAGAGAAGTGTATGGCCTCCTTCCGGCCTTACTGCCAGTTTGGCCTGTGCTTCCCCTTCAGCTTCAAAAAGTGGAGAAGGTTCTTTCATCTTTCAAGTTTCAGCTTTGAAGCTGGGCCTTCAATGAGGTCTATTACTCCAGCCAAAGGTTCTTTGTCCTTCCTCTATACTCCTAAGCTCTTTACTTTCTTATGGCTCACGTGACTAGCATAGCTTGCTGCTCTGCACTGTAGATATCCACTTGGGGGTGTCATGCAGCCAATGGACTATAAGACACTTGAGGGCAGAGTCTATACATCTTGAAGAAGTTTGTGCCCACTATAACGTGCAACATATATCCTTGAGCATAATGTATGTACAATAAATTTGCCTAGCGAATAAAAAGTTTAAAAATAAAAGGAATGAGAGAGCCACAAAATGTACTCCTGTGTTAATTTGGCTATGTATGTGTATGAAACTTATTTAAAAATCTTCCATGATTTTGTTAGTATAAAGCAAAGCCTTTCAAAACAACAAGAAAAAGACAAACATTCTAATAGATAATTTGGTAATGATGTGAAGATTTTTTTCAGATGTTTATTGGATCTTTGTGTTACTTCTTTTGTGGAATGTTTGTTGACTATCAATAATAATCAAGGAAATATAAATTAAAACAATAGCAAGAAACCACTTTTTGGCCTACCTAACTGGCAAAGTTTTTTAAAAAATGTGTAATATCTACTCTTGGGAAGGGTTCCACATGGGGTCTCATATGCCGCTGGAAGATTATAAGGGGAGAGAACCTTTGTGAATGGCAGTTTTCATCAAGAGACTTAAAATGTGCATATTCTACAATTACTTTGGAAAAACTGACAGTATCTACTAAAGCTGAACATATGCCATCTTTACGATCTAGCAATTCTACTCTTAGGTACATATCCAACAGAAATGTGTACATATGTTCACCAAAAGACATGTACTAGAATGTTCATAGCAGCATTTTTCATTATAGCCCTAAATTGAAAAGTACTCAAATGCCCATCAACAGTAGAATGGGTAATGAGTGTGGCATATGCACACAATGGAATACCATCCAGCAATGAGAATGAACAAATGATTACTACACCCAACTACATGGATGAATCGCACTAACGACATACTGTTGAGTGAAAGGAGCCAGAAAAAAATGAGTACATACCACATGAATGATTCTATTTATATGAAATTAAAAAACTGGTAAAACTCATTTATTGTGTTGAAGGTCAGTATAGTGCTTACCTTTGGAGTGTTTAGGAACCGGGAGGGTGGCTTCTGAGGTGCTGGTAATATTTTTTGATTTGGGTGTTGGTTCCAGGGATGTGTTCACTTCATAAAAATTCATTAAACAATGCACTTATGCTTTGTGTACTTTTCTAGATGTATGTTATACTTTAATAAAAACTATTTAAAATCTTCATACTCTTTCACCTAGTAGTTTTACAACTAGTGCTTTATCCTGGCAAAATAATTATAGATGTCCACAAAGAATTTATAAGCAAGGCTTTTCATTCAAGGTATTACTTTTAAGAGTGAGAAATTGGAAATTATAGAAGTGTCAAATGGTAGTGAAATGGTCAAATATATTATGGTAGGATGTTTACAGACCTGAAAAGTCATGTTTATGATGAATATATAATGACATGGCAAAATATGATTGCATGTAAAGTGAAAAAAAGCAGGATGCTATACTGTATACAGAGAATGATCACAATTTCATTGAGAAACATATCCATATTCAATGCCAACACTGGTTATTTTGGAGTGATAGGTTTTTCAGGTGGTCTTACTTTCTTCACTATACTTTAATATATATTCTAAATTGTATGCCATGATTATATTATTCCTTTAGACTCACAAAATGTATTTAAAATTTTTATGAATCCATGATCCAAAAGAGGATTCTGGCATCCTCAGTCCATGCTTTTTCAAAGCCTATGAAAGCAGAAAAGTCAAATAGGCAAATTCTATTCTCGTTGCCTTGGCACTCAAGCCAATTTTCTCCCTCCAGACCTACTGACTTCAAAAGAAGTATCCGAAGCCCATGGAAAACCTCACAAATCCTACAGGGAGTTAAAGAGATAAGTGAATTAACCTCGTTTCTTAATAGCTAATGTGGACTGATGGTAAAAGATAGAAACTGCAGGAGGCAGGAAGGCAGATGAGAGGAATATTTTTCCAGGATTATAGTGAGGTTAGCTGTCTGTAGGCTTGGAGAAAGCACTGATGTAACAGCTGCCTATTCTCTTTCGTCCTCGAAGCTCCAAAGTTGGATAGTGACAGTGGAGGAAAAACCCTGGGTGATTTTTTTCTGTTTATGAGGCTGGATGACAAACTACCTTGTTCTCACATTTGGGGAGATGGCCTGATCCGGACTATATTCTTGAAGCCAATCCGAGGCAAAAGAGGGTGGTATTTCTTAGACCTGGGCACACAGACTTTATCAATTAATCTATATCATAAGAAAAATGTTCTACTTGTTAACTATGATATAGACAGTTCATCTTAGATATGCTAACTCACAAGGTATTTTTAAAATCAGTGTACAGAAGTTTATGGTAATTTGCAAGGCAGCAGGCTGTACCTAACAGGTTGTTGTATGGTCAACAGAACATATTTGCAGAATGTCCAGAGCATTTATACAGGTCACAGTCCCTTTGCCAAATGGAAGATCTCAGCCAAAAGTGTCATAAAATGTCAAAGCTATTCCTGTTCAAATGCCCAACATCTGTGATTATGTTCATTGCAAATGTTGTACTAATATTAAATACCATGTGAAAGATGTAACTACATGAGGTGGCACCTGAAGAACTGGGTAAGAATGTATAAAACAGGGTGCTCTGTGAGAGTTAAACAAAATCTACATACACACACACACACACACACACATACACATATATATATGTGTGTGTGTGACAGTTGGTGGGGATGAAAGAGGAGACTGTATGACTGAAGACACTATGTGCAAAAGGAGGGATGGTTAGCTTAGTCATCAAAGAAGAAACCTGGAGAATTGTCTGGAGGAGAAAATGCCCTTCCACCTGACAGGAACTTCAGTCTGCCTACAGGTTATATATTCCCATTGTGGCAGGAATACAGAAGGTTATTGAGGCCTGATGCCATCAAATCATATATCTTCCCACCACTTGTTCTGATGCTCTGTGAAGATGGAGACCATGTGGTTTTGGTTGCCAGTGTATTTCTCATGTGCACACAGTTTGTGCTTGTATTAGCTTCCTGTAACTGCTGTAAGAAATTGTCACAAACTTGGTATTTTAAAATAACAGAAACTTATTCTTTCACAGTTCTGGAGGCCAGAAGTCTGAAATCGGTATCATTGGGCTGAGATCAAGATGTGCATGAAATCAGGACTGCATTACCTCCCGAGGTTCTAGGGGAGAATCTAGTCCTTGCCCCTTGCAGCTTCTGGTGGCTGCCTGCATTCCTTAGGTTGGGGCTGCATCACTCCCATCTTAAAGGTTGCCATCTTCAAATCTCTCTCTGCTACGTCTTCCCATGCATGGCCTTCTCCTCTGTGCGTGTGTAGTCCGATCTCCCTCTGGCTCTCTCTTATAAGGACACTTGTAATTGTATTAGAGCCCACTGGAATAAATCCAGAATAATCTCCCCATCTCAAGATCCTTAAATTAACTACATCTGCCAAGACTCTTTTTCCAAATAAAGTAACATGCACAGGTACCACGTATTAAGAGTTATTATCTTTGGGCACCATTATTCAGCCTACTACAGTGCTTAATAAATATTTGTTGAATGAATGTTGGTTCTATCAATATGACTTTTCAATCCATCTAGAAATTTTATTTCTCATTGCAAAGTAATAAATTTGCACTGTGAATTTACATATTAATCTCTAATGAGCTTTGTTAGTTAGAGGCAGCATCCAGCATATAGTCATCTTGAAGACTCTGAGAAGGTTGAATTTGCTGAAGAACACCCCTGGCCTGTGGAGAAATCACTAAAGTGCCTTGTGAGCACCAACCATGTTCTGAATTTTACTGAAGATAGCTTTCCTCAAGAAAAGATTTTCTAAACTGAAAATTCTACTTCTACAGTTTTGTTTTGAAAACATTTAAAATAAGCAATTTGATAAAATGCTTTAGAGAAACTTTGCTGCTGGCTCAGCGTGGCTCAAAAATTAATTTAAAATGAATTTAAACACTCATAGTAAAATGAAAATACATGTATGTACTTTTTATTTTTTTCAGGGGTTAGCCTGAAGTACACCTTTATGGTTATTGGTAGGATCAAACTCTAGGTTCAAGCCGTGCCCTTTGTATATGAACGCAAGGGCAGGGTGGAATATTGCTGGGCTCTATGTCTTTCTGCTTTCAAACATGGAGAAGGTGACTGGGCTGTTGCACCCAGCAAGCCTCCCCTTCCTTCCCTGGAGCACCTTTCATTCTCTCTGATGCTGGGAAGGGATGATGTCACTCACCAATCTGGGCTCTTCTTCCTCAGCCTATGACAAAGGTGAGCTCACTAGGTGAGTGGCTTTCCTTATTACCGCCACTAATACTTTGGATTTTATTGAAGATCTTCCTTTGAGGACTCTGAAGTACTTACACAGATATACTTGTTATCCTCTCCATAACCCTTTGAAGTGTCAGAGACTGTGGACATTTATAAAAGACAGAGACGATGCCAGCCCTGCCCTCAAGTTGACTTAAGTGCATATGTCTATTTCTGGCCTTCTGTCAACCAGGACTCTCTATTAATCAGCAGATCTGAACATCCAAGTAGACTGAGATAAAAATCCATGTTATTCATATAACTCTAAGTCACTTAAGAACCCTGAAGGGTTTTTAGAATTATCTGAGAAGAAAAATTATTGTACTCCTCATGACTTTAATAGTCAGTATGGATTTATAATAGTCAAAATCTTCAAGAATTTTTAACTCCCAAATGCCATATCCTATTGCTTGATTAATGAAAATGCCAAAGAACTTTGAACCTTTCAAAAAATTCAGATATACAAGTCCTGCCCCAGACCCACTGGGTCAGGATCTCTTGGGTGGGACCAAGGCCTATCTATTTATTTATCTATCATCTAGTCTCTATTTCTATATCTCTGTACATAGTATGTTTGTATATATGTATACAGTATATTCATTTTAACTTGTTATTATGGAATTTTCAAACATACACAAAAGTAGAAAAAATAGTATTTCCTATCCAACTTCAACGTTTATCCACACTCTGTTGTTTTAGTTTCAACTCTTCTCTATCCCCCACTTTTTTTTGTTTACTGGAATATTTTAAAAGCAAAAACCAGACTTCAGATTATTTATTCAAAAAATGTCAGTATTTATCTCCTCTTTTAAGAAAATATGATGAAAATATCATTATCACACCCACAAAATTAATAATTCATTATCTGATGTTTAGTCTGTGTTTAATTTTCCCTAGTTGTCTCAAAAAAATGTCTTTTATATAGTACATAAAATCAGAGTACAAACCAGGTTTACACATTGTATTTAGTTGATATGTTTTTGAAGTCTCTTCTATGGTAGTTCTTCCTCCATTTCTGAGCACACCATACACACTTTTCACTACCTAGCAGTATAAGATATATTCCTACTCCTTTTTACAGATGCATAGGACTCCATTCAATCCCTTTCTTGGTGATGAATATTTATGTTGTTTCTAGTCATTGGCCGTTACAAATAGTATATTTTTTCCAGTGTATTTTTGGCATAGGTTCCTAGAGGTGGAATTGCTGGGTCAATTATTGCATATTTTATTTTGCTCTATCAGTGGGAGATTCTAGTACTTTGATGATATATTCTACCTTTATCGCTAGTTTTATGCTGTTTTATGAGGAATGACATCAATTGCTAACTTGCTTCTTTGCTTGCCACCAGCTTTCCTTTTTCCCACTGTGACTTCTTTTCAGTGGGATAGATGACTGGCTTCAAAATCTTGAGGTCTTTGTTCCTCAGGGTTACCAGGTTCCGAAGACTGTACAAAGCCAAAAAGTCAACTCCCTTATAATGCAGTTTATTGGCGTTGTTAAATTACGCGTTATCCATTTGGGTTAGAAATTTCCTAAACACTTTATGCCTAAAAATTGGTGTTTATATTGCAAAATCCACAAACAGCAGCCCTGTGGGACCCCTATTCACCACCACCATCGCTCCTCCAATGTATCACAATTAAGAAAATCACTCCTAGGAAATTTGCAAGAACGACAGTTATTCTGCCTCAAAGTTCCCGATTGAAATTGAATGATTCAGTAAATTTAGGGAAAAAAGAAGGTACTTTATTGTATATTTTAGAAATTAGATTCATTATTGATAGCAAAACACATTCAAACTTAAAGAAGAGGCTGGGATAACTTGAGATGTAAGAAAATAAGAATATAAGAAGAACAACAACTACTAAAATACTCAAAGCAGAAAGGAACAAGTTATTATGGATAAGTCATAGTCCAAACATTCAAGAACAACATCATGCATATTAACATCTCCATGTTAATTTATCTAAACCATACCTGTACTTTTTTGGAGACTGGGCTAGAAAGGGCCAAATCACAGCTAAATGGGCTAAATAAGCAACGAGGCAGGTAAGGGGACTTTGGCATGAGCCAACAATGGCTCTCTCCATTCCCTGATGCAAAGCATTTGTGGTGATTCCTTCCAACCAGATGCTGGCAACTCGGGCATGTGGGAAAGACATATTCTGTTGTACTTTGATTTCAGCCAGAGAATTGTATATTCTTTCCTTTTTATTCTCATACTTCTCAGAAGTCACATTGAAGTGTTAGTTAGAAACTGAAGATGCTCCATTAACCACTTGCAAACTAAATATGACTTTGAGGTCAGAGAGACCAGAGTTTAACCTCAACCTCTTAGTGGCTGTGTGACTTTGTCCATGATATAAGCATCCTGAACTCCACTGTCTCATTTGTAAAATGGAGATAATGATGCATATCTGTGGTGTAAGTCCTAAAATTAAGGCTCAATATTAAGTGCTGCCATGATTCCCTCCCTTCTCTGCTCTGATGAATAAGGACCCCTAGACAAACAACCTTCCTTATCATAGGCACCAGGCACAGTTCCTGGTTACCCCTGAGTAGAGGGTTTCAGTTCTCTGGCAGCCCATGGAATTATACAAACAAACAAATCACATTCTCCTGTGGGAGCCAGGGAGCATCCACCCTCTTGATACTACAAAGTCTGACTCCTACAGCACCTACAGCACCTCCTACAGTTCCCTCTGTTCCGAAGTGTAACCCCCAAGTGGTCCTGCATGGCGTGGTGTCATCTTCCTCCGTGCTATGAATATTTGTGACTAGTAAACTGCTGTCAATCTCATCTGTCCAGTGTTGGGTGTCATGTGCTCGGCCATCCTTGTTACCATAGGGTGAGAATCCCTCCCTCACCAATGGGGTGATTAGGAGGCTATTAAAACAGTATCTCATAGGGCTATGGTGAGGAATAAAAGGAATGAAAGGAAATACTTGGGGAAAAGATCTGTGTTACTTCTCAGAATACGCTAAGTACTGAAGAGGAGAGAAAGAAGGGTTTCTGCCCTCAAGATATTCAAAGCATAGTGGAAGAGAGACATCACATAGCACTGTAATCCTTGATTTACTTGTGGGAGTGAAGGTATAGAGGTAAGCCCAGGGTTATCTCAGAGCCAAAAAAAGGCACACAACTCAGTAACCTTTATCACTTCATCTGTAAAATGGAGATAATAATACCTACATCATAAGGTTGTTTTGAGGATTTAAATAAACAATGCATAAATCCCTTATCCCAGTTTCTGGCATATAGTAAGGACTTAATAAATAGTAGATTGAGTTGGATTCGAAGGGCTAATAGACACTACTAGGTAAAAAAAGTATTTTACATGTGCAAAAACCCCCAATTTGTTTCCAGAGATTGCCATTCTTGTTTTTGTTTTTCTTAAGAATATCTTTTCTAGGAGAAAACAGCCAATTAAGATGAGCAGAATAACGCTACTTCTTATACTAGGCAATGCCACAGTGTAAGTGCTAATGCCACTGGCACAGAAGTCCCCAAAGAATCCTACAAAATTACATGGAAGTCAACCATTTTTCTAGCCCTGGCATGTTTCTTAAGCAGTTAGGACTGGTTGATTCTATGGATTTTGTTTGCTTGTTTGTTTTTTTCCTTGCTTTTTTTTTTTTAAAGGCTTCCCATAGACATTGCATCATTTTGTTAATGATTAAAAATATAGGCAATGTTCAGGGTGCAGTGTGATAAATATCGCCCCTGTCTTGTGATGCCTCCTCAAAGATGACCCGTATGCAGTGGATTTTGTAATAGGGCTATCTTATTGTAAACTTAGGTTTAATTGACAATTACCTACAACCTCTGGCTGTTTATTTCCATTTCTCAGATGAAAGGGCAGCATGGCAGAGTAGAAAGTGACCCATTCAGGTGTCATCAGACAGAGTCTTTTGTCTCAGTTCTTTTTTTTTGTTTTTTGTTTTTTGTGAGGAAGATTGGCCCTGAGCTAACATCTGCCAATCCTCCTCTTTTTGCTGAGGAAGACTGGCCCTGGGCTAACATCCGTGCCCATCTTAATCCACTTTATATGGGACGCCGCCACAGCATGGCTTGCCAAGCGGTGCTTTGGGGCGCGCCTGGGATTCGAACCAGGGAAACCTGGGCTGCCACAGCGGAGCGTGCACGCTTAACCATTTGCGCCACCGGGCTGGCCCATTTTGTCTCAGTTCTGCTCCTAGCTGATTCTAGAACTTAGAGAATGTCTCTTAACCACTTCAATTTTTTCTTCTGGGAAATGAAGAATTGGACTGAACTCAAAGATCCTTCATAATTCTAACAGGCTGAGGGGGAGAGTCAGAGTTAGAGGTTTGGAGCATGACAGATTTGGCTTTGAATTTTTATTTGTCACTCATCAACTCAGGGACCTAGGTAAGATCTCCTTGAGGGTCAGTTTCCTTATCTTTCATAAATTTTATTACCCTTATTTTACTAAGGGTTTTTATGAAGGTTAAATAATATAAGCAATCCAAATAATATAAGTAATCCTGTTGGCTCTACCTTTAAAATATTAAAATAATTTCAGAATCTGATGACATCTCATTAACTCAAAGCCACCATCATCTCTTGCCTGGATTATTCCAGTGGCATCCTAAATAGTATCTGTAGCTTCCATCTTGTCTTCCCCACCCCCAATAGACTGTTTTCAATGCAGCAGCCAGAGCAATCCTTTTAAAATATGTCAACTCGTGTCATTCTTCTGTTTGAAAATTCTCCTGTGGTTTCCAATCTTACTCAGAGTGAAAGCTCAAATTCTTACCGTGGCTGATGAGGCTCCACGTGATGAGACTTCCCACTGCTTCCTCTCCTGTGACTCGCTCTCTCTGATCACTCTACTCCAGCCACACTGGCCTTCTTCATGTTCCCTAAATACTTCTCCTTCAGCTATTCTTTGGGGGCATTCCTTCACTCCTTTTAGGTATCTTTTCAAATTTATCTTATCAGAGAGGCTTTTTCTTTTTTTTTTGCATTGTGTTTATAAAGGTGTAGTGGAGATGCCGGGGATAAAAGCCCCGGGGCCTCATACATGCAAATCTGTCCATCTTCTGTAAAATAGCATCCCCCAACCTCCATCCCATCACTCTCTATCACCCTTACCCACTTTTATTTTACTTTATAGCCCTTATCATAATTTTCTGTCTCCCACAATCTAGAATGTAAGTTTCATGAAGGCAGGGACTTTGTTTCATTCTCTGAGGTGACCTCATCCCCTAGAATAGTACCTGGCACATAGTAGGCACTCAACAATTATTTGTTGATCAAATTAATAAGCTACATAAATTTTCAGGCATTCAGTAAGTGTCACTTCCCAATGCCCCTTTTAGAAACATAGTATTTGGCATTCTTTACTCATATTATTTGATTAAAATGCAATGCTAGACAGACCCTGGTTTCGTCTCTGACATGTAAAGATCTTAAAAGTCCTCACTCCTGTCCTAATGAGAAGAAAAATTTAGACAAACCAAAAACTTTTCTTGGATCCACTAGAGAACTGAGTTTCCAGAGCAAACCATCACTATAAAATCTGTACAGACAGGTGCATCCAGATAGTCACAGCTGAGATATGCTAACTTGGAGCAGAAGCCTCTGGAGATGCAAACTGATAGGAACATTTAAATGTTAATTTTGATGAATTGCTGGGGGCTGAGTGTGGACTAGCAAGAGAGTAAGAAAATTCTGAGGCTGCAGTCCTAAAGGGCCCCACAATTTTGTACATTTTACCTCCAGGAGTCCACTAGATTCTCCTGGTGAAGATTGGAGAAAGGTCCCCTCAAGGTTCTGGCAGAGGGAGAGGAAGAGTAATCATTGTGAAATATTCCCAGGGTGTTCTCCATAACAAAAATCTGCCCTCCAAGGGAAAAGACATTTCCTGAGCCTTATCTCCACTGAAGGAAGAGCATTCCTTCCACTTCAGCCAGGCCCCTCTGCCCTCCTGTCTCATCTAGGGGGAAAAAAAACGGAGTCAACAAGGGTCAGGGTTTCCAGGAAATAGATTGTGAATGCTGCAGTCAGGACAGGAGCAGCGGGCAGGGGGAAAAAGTTATGCCATTGGAGAAATACTTTTGAAGGTTACAGATGTGAGACACAGGACCACTAAAACACTGAGATTTAAGCAGAAGATTATAGAATGCTTGCTTCCTACATACTCACCACCACACCAACAGGGCTCCAGTATAAGAATGGTGATTTATAGTTGAAACAGCACCAAGACAGACTTTCTTTGAGGAGGAGTCCTTGGGAAATGTCCTTGTTTTTGTTTCTGGGGAGGACGCTAGAGGATTTTAAAGTCTTTGGCACCTATATCTATAGAAAATATTAAACAGAGCCCAACTTCTAGCCAGATTAACATTAATTCTCACACTAAAGGCCTCTTTACCTCAATTCCTATTACTCAATATAACATGTTTGGTTTTCAACAACAGATTACAAGGCATGCCTAAACGCCAGATAAAACACAATCTGAAGAGATAAAGCAATCATCAGAACCAGACTCAGATACAACACAGTTGTTGGATTTATTGGACAGGGAATTTAAAATAACAATGATTAATATGTAAGGGCTCTAATGGAAAAAGTAGACAACATGCAAGGACAGATGGGTAATGTTAAGTACAGAGATGGAAACTCTAGAAAGAATCAAAAAGAAATACAAAAATGAAAAGCATCATAACAGAAATAAAGAATTTCTTTGATGGACACTTCAGTAGATTTGACATGGCAGAGGAAAGATTCAATGAGATTGAAGATAGGTTGATAGAACCTTCTCAAACTGAAATGTAAAGACAATAAACAATGGAAAAAAAAAAACAGAAAAGAACATCCAAGAGCCATGGGACAATTTCAAAAGAGGTAACATGCATGTGGAATACCAGGAGAAGAGAGAAAATGAAGCAGAAAAACAATTTAAGGTAATAATGGCTGAGAACTTTCCAAAACTAGTGACAGACAGCAAACCATAGATCAAGTAAGCTCAGAAAACAGCAGCAGGAAAAATACCACCTCCCCTAAAAAAAAAAAACCCACACCTGGGCATATCATACTCAAACTGCAGGAAAGCAAAGACAAAGAAAATCTTCAAAGAAGCCAGAAAAGTGGAGGGAGTGGAAACACTTTATCTATACAGAAACAAGGATAAGAATTACAGTGGCCGTCTCACCAGAAACCATGAAAGCAAGAAGAGATTAGAGCAAAAAATTTAATATGTTGAAAGTAAAATATCACGAACCTAGAATTCTCTATCCAGAGAAATTATCTTCAAATGTGAAGGAGAACTAAAAACTCAGAAAAAGGAAATCTGAGAGAATTTATTGCTAGCAGACTAGCCCTTCAAGAAATGTTAAAAGAAGTTTTTCAGGCAGAGGAAAAATAATATAGGTCAGAAACTTAGATTTACATAAAGAAAGAGTGAGCATCAGAGAACAAACAACTGAAAATACCATAAAATCTTTTAATTTTTTATTCTTAATTGATCAAAAAGACAACTGTTTAAAGTAATAATAGTAACAATATATTGAGTGATTATAACATATGGATAAATGAAATGACATCTGAAATAAAATGACAGAATGACAAAAATGTCACAAAAATGGTAGGAAAGAATTGGGAACACTATGTCTTAAGGTACTTGTACTATACTTAAAGCAGTATAGTGTTATTTGGAAGTGAAATTAGATTAGTTAAAAGTGTATATTGGAAACTTTAGGGTTATCATGAAAAAAAAGTTTTTTAAATGACTATAATTGATACTCTAAGAGTGGAGATAAAATGGAATCACATAAAATACTCAAATAACACCAGAGTAGGCATAAAAAAGGAGAATAACTTTCTATTTCTTTATGTCTTCTTCAATTTCTTTCAGTAATGTCTTATAGTTTTCAGTGTATAGTCTTTCACCTCTTTGGTTAAGTTTATTCCTAGATATTTCATTCTTTTTGTTGTGATTGTAAATGGGGTTGTATTCTTGATTTCTCTTTCTGCTAGTTTGTTGTTAGTGTATAGAAATGCAGCTGATTTTTGTAAGCTGATTTTGTACCCTGCAACTTTGCTGTAGTTGTTGATTATTTTTAATAGTTTTCTGATGGATTCTTTAGGGTTTTCTATATATAGAATCATGTCAGCTGCAAACAGTGAGAGTTTCACTTCTTCCTTTCCAATTTGGATTCCTTTTATTTCTTTTTCTTCACTAATTGATCTGGCCAAAACCTCTGGTATTATGTTGAATAGCAGTGGTGAGAGTGGGCACTCTTGTCTTGTTCCTGTTCTCAGACGGTCAGAATGGCTATAATTACCAAGACAAAAAATAACAAATGTTGGAGAGGATGTGGAGAAAAGGGAACCCTCATGCACTGCTGGTGGGAATGCAAACTGGTACAGCCTCTATGGAAAACAGCATGGAGATTCCTCAAAAAATTAAAAATAGAAATATTATATGCTCCAGCTATCCCACTACTGGATATTTATCCAAAGAACTTGAAATCAAGGATCCAAAGAGATTTATGCACCCCTATGTTCATTGCAGCATCATTCACAATAGCTAAGACATGGAAGCAACCCAAGTGCCCTTCTACGGATGAATGGATAAAGAAGATGTGGTATATATATACAATGGAATACTACTTAGCCATAAAAAAGACAAAATCATCCCATTTGCAAGGACACGGATGGACCTTGAGGCTATGATGTTAAGTGAAATAAGCCAGACAAAGAAAAATACTGCATAATTTCACTCATATGTGGAAGATAACACATACATGGAAAAAGAGAACAGATCAGTGGTTACCAGAGGGGAAGGGGGTTGGGGGGTGGGTGAAAGGGGTAAAGGGGCACATATGTACAGTGATGGACAAAAACTAGACTACTGGTTGTGAGCACGATGAAGTCTATTCAGAAATTGATAAATAATAATGTACACCTGAAATTACACAATGTTATAAAGCATTATGATCTCAATAAAACTACTGGGAGAAAAACTAGAATAAAAAACAAAGAAAAGTGCAATGAATAGAAGACAATTACATAGTAGATATTATTCCAACTATATCAATAGTCACCTTAAATGTGAATGGTCTAAATACACCAATTAAAAGACAGAGATTTTCTGAGTGGACGAAAATACAAGACTCTACTACTGTTGTCTACAAGAACCCACTTTTAATATAAAGACTCAGAGAGGTTAATAACAAAGGGCTAGAGAAAGATATACCATGCTAACACTAATCAAAAGAAAGCAGAAAGAGCTATATTAATTTTTTTTAAAAAGCAGACCAGAACAAAGAAGGTTAGCAGCAATAAAGAGGGGCATTATACAGTGATAAATGGATCAATTGTCCAAGAAGGCATAACAATTCTAAACATGTGTTCACCTAACAAGAGAATGCCAAAGTTTCTGAGGCAAAACTGATAGAACTGAAAGTCTCAATTATTATAGTTGGAGACTTCAATACTCCTCTGTCAGTAACTGATAGATCCAGCAGGCAGAAAATCAGTAAGGATATAGATGAACCAAAAAGGACTAGCAATCAATTTGATCTAATTGACATTTGTAGAATACTCTATCCAACCACAGCAGCATACACATTCTTCTTAAGCTCACATGAAACATTCACTAAGATAGACCACATTCTGGGTCATAAAACATAGCTTAAAATGTTTGAAAAAATGGAAATCATACAAAGTATATTCTCACACTGCAATGGAATTAAAGTAGAAATCAATGACATAAAGATATCTGGAAAATTCTCAAATATTTGAAAATTAAACACCAACTTCTAAATAATACATGGGTCAAAAAAGAGGCCTCAAAAGAAATTTAAAAATATTTTGACCTAAATGAAAATTAAAAAAACAACTTATTAATATTTGTGAGATGCAGCAAAAGCAGTGCTTAGAAGGAAATGTATAGTATTAAAAGCATTTTTAGAAAGGAAGAAATATCTAGAATCAATAACCTAAGCTTCCACCTTGGGAAACCAGAGAATGAAGAGCAATTTAAGCCTAAGTAAGCAGAAAAAAAGGAACAATAGAAGTTAGAGCAGAAATTAAGGAAACTGAAAGCAGGAAAGCAATAGAGAAAATCGATGAAACCAAAAGCTGGTTCTTTGTAAAGATCAATAAAATTGATCAAACGGTAGCCATGCTAACCAAGAAAAAAAAAATAGAGAAAGCACAAATCACCAGTATCACATGTTAAAGAGAGACCATCACTACTGATCTGATCCCATGGATGTCAAAAGGATAATAAAGAGATACTATGAACAACTCTATGCCCACACGTTTGTTAACTCAGATGAAATGGACCAACTCCTTGAAAGACACAGATTACAAAAACTCACAGACAGAGAAATAAATAATCTGAATAGCCCTATACTTATTAAAGATATTGAATCAACAATTAATAACCTTTTAAAAGAAAGCACCAGGCCCAGATGATTTTACTGGTGAATTCTACCAAATATATCAAGAAAAATAATACCAATCTCTATAGTCTGTCAGAAAAGAGAAGTGGAGGGAATACTTCCTAATTCATTCTATGAGGCTAGCATTGCTGTAATAGTACAACCAGATAAAGACATTACAAGAAAGAAAAACTACAGACATATGTTTCATGAACAGAGATGCAAAAATCCTCAACAAAATACTAACAACTTGAATCCATCAATATATAAAAAGAATCATACACACAAGGATGGACATTGAGGGTACTATGCTAAGTGAACTAAGTCAGAGGGAGAAGGTCGTATACCGTATGATCTCACTCATAAGTAGAAGATAAAAATAACAACAACAAACAAACACATAGAGACAGAGAATGGATTGGTGGTTACCAGAGGGGAAGGGGGGAGGGCGGAGGGCAAAAGGGATGATTAGGCACATGTGTGCGCTGATGGATTGTAATTAGTATTTGGGTGGTGAACATCATGTAATCAATGCAGAAATAGAAGTATAATGATGTATGCCTGAAATTTATACAATGTTACAAAGCAATGTTACTGCAATAAAAACAAATAAATTATATAAAAAAAAGGAATCATATACCATAGCCAAGTGAGATTTATCCCAGTTGTGCAAGGCTGGTTCAACATTTGAAAATCAGTTAATGTAATCCATCATATCAACAGACTAAAGAAGAAAAATCGTATGATTTTATCAATTGATGCAAGAAAAGCATTGACATTAAATGATAGCCATTTTTCACAATCTCTTCCAGAAAATAGAAGTGGAGAGAACACATCCTAATGCTTTCTATGAGGTCAGCATTACCCTAATACCAAAACCAGATAAAGGCCTTACAAGAAAGAAAAACAACAGACTGATATCTCTCGTGAACAGAGATGCAAAAATCCTCAACAAAATACTAGCAACATGAATCCATCAATGTATAAAAAGAATCAGGCACTGTAGCCAAGTGGGATTTATTTCAGTTATGCAAGGCTGATTCAACATTTGAAAATCAGTTAACGTAATCCATCATATCAACGGACTAAGAAAGAAAAATCATATGAGTTTATCAATTGAGGCAGGACAGGCATTTGACATGATAAAAACTCTCAGCAAACTAGAAATAGAGGGAAACTTTCTCAACTTGATAACAAACATTTACAAGAAAATCTACAGCTAAAGTAATACTTGATGATAAGGACACTTTTCCCCTAAGATCAGGAACAATGCAAGGATGTCTTCTCTCTTCATTCCTATTCAATATTGTACTGGAAGATCTGCTGGTGAAATAAGACAAGATAAAAAAATAAAAGGTATACAGACTGGAAAAGAATAAATAAAACTGTTTTTATTTGCAGGTGATATGATTATCTATGCAGAAAATCCCCAAAAATCTACAAGTAACCTTCTGGAAATAATAAATGAGTGTAATGAGGTCATAGACACAAGGTTAATATACAAAAGCCAATTGCTTTCCTGTATACCAGCACTGAACATGTGAAATACCATTTACATTAGCACCAAAAAAAAAAATGAAATACTTAGGTACAAATGCACCAAAATATGTACAAGATCAACATGGAGAAAACTACAAATGTCTGATAAAAGAAATCAAGGATCTAAATAATAGGAGCAATATTCTGAATTCATGGATTGGAAGACTCAATATTGTTAAGATGTCACTTCTTCCCAATTCAGTCTATAGATTCAATGAAATTCCAAGCACATCCCAGCAAGCTATTTTATAGATATAAAAAACCGATTCTAAAGTTTATATACGGAAAGGCAAAAGATCTAGAATAGTCAACACAGTACTGAAGAAGAAGAAAGTTGGAGAAATCACACTACTTGATTTCAAGACTTACTATAAAGCTACAGTTATCAAGACAGGGTGGTATTGGCCAAAAGATAGACACATAAATCAATGGAACAGAATAGAGAGCCCAGAACTAGATCCACACAAATATAGTCAACCAATCTCTGACAAAGCAGCAAAGGCAATTCAGTAAAGAAAGAATACTCTTTTCAACAAATGGTGTAGAACAATTGGACATCCAAAAGGCAAAAAATAAACCTTGACTCAAACCCTACACCTTTCACAAAAACGTACTCAAAATGGACCATAGACTTAAATTTCCAATGAAAAACTATAAAACATCTAGAAGGAAATATAGGAGAGAATCTAGGTGACTGTGGGTTTGGTGATGAGTTTTTAGATAACACCAAAAACATGACCTATAAAAGAAAAGAATTATTAAATTTAACTTTATTAAGATAAAAAACAGGGCCGGCCCCGTGGCTTAGTGGTTAAGTGCGCACGCTCCGCTACTGGTGGCCCAGGTTTGGATCCCGGGCTCACACTGACACACTGCTTGTCCGGCCACGCTGAGGTGGTGCCCCACATACAGTAACTGGAAGGATGTGCAACTATGACATACAAGTATCTACTGGGGCCTTGGGGAGAAAAAGGGGAAAAAAATAAAAGGAGGAGGATTGGCAATAGATGTTAGCTCAGGGCCAGTCTTCCTCAGCAAAAAGAGGAGGATTAGCATGGATGTTAGCTCAGGGCTGATCTTCCTCACAAAAAAAATAAATAAATAAAAATAAATAAAAATATAAAAAACATCTACTCTTCAAAAGACACTGTTAAGAGAATAAAAAGACAAGCCACATGCTGGGAGAAAATATTTGCAAAATACATATCAGATAAAGGACTTATATCCAAAATATACAAAGAACTCTTTAAACTCAACAATAAGAAAACAAACAACCCAATTAAAAAGTTGGCAAAAGATCTGAACAGCTGCTTCACCAAAGAAGATATACACACAACAAGGTAGCATATAAAAAGATGCTTGCTATCATTTGTCATTAGAGAGATGTAAATTAAAACAATGATATGATACTACTACAAAACTATTAGAAAGACTAAAATCCAAACTCTGACAAAATCAGTTGGTGGCTAATATGAAGAGCAACAAGAACTCTCACGTATTGCTGGTGGGAATACAAAATGGTACAGCCATTTTGGAGGAAAGTTTGGCAGTTTCTCACAAAGCTAAATGTAGTCTTACCATAAAATCCAGCAATTGCACTCCTATGTATTTACCCAAGTGAGCTGAAAATTATATCTACATAAAAGCCTGCATGTGAATGTTTATAGCTGCATTGTTTATGCATAATCATCAAAAACTAGAAGCAACCAAGATGCCCTTTAATAGGTAAAGGAATAAGCAAACTGTGGTACATCATATAATGTAATACCATTTAGCAATATAAAGAATGAGCTGTCAAACTATGCAAAGACATGGATGAATCTTAAATGCACATCGCTCAGTTAAAGAAGCCAGTCTGCAAGGCTAAATTCTGTATGATTTCATTTACATGACATTCTGGAAAAGGTAAAACTCTAGAGACAGTAAACAGGTTAGTGGTTGCCAAAGGTTTGGTGGGGGTATGGCGGTAGGGTTGGGGGAAGGTTGAATGGGAGAAGCACAGGGGATTTTTTAGGGCAGTGAACCTATTCTGTATGAGTCTATAGTGGCAGATAAATGATACTATGTATTTATCAAAACCCATAGAACTACAGCACAAAGAGTGAACCTTAAGGTATGCAAATAAAAAAATCATTTAGGAGGTCGGTGGATCCCGGGATGGAATGCAGAATGTGACAAAAGAATCTAACTGTATTACAAATGTGTTAAACAACATAACTGAAGAGGGTAGGGAGAAATGTACTAAGCTAATGAGTAGAGACTATAAGACTAGAGACCAAAGGAACTGTGCATAAAGACTGTACTCTAGTTGATAAAGTGATTTCCCATTGGGGTATAGGTTAACAATTTTGAAACCACTATACATGTATACTGAGATTAAACGATTAAGTAAATGGATGGCACATGGTGGGAGCTAGGTTTCTTACTGTTGAAGTGGAAAACTTACAGATAAGCAAGGAGAAGAGACTAGAATGATCCACATAGTAGTGGATTGGAGTTGGACACATGAGTATGAACTCATGTTTAGCTTAATACAGATACAGATGGATACATATACAAATATTTTTAGATATGTGTACATACATGAGTTAGTATACACATATATATTTCCTTGCATTGTCAGCTGAGAAGGCTTAGAAGCAAAAACACCCCAGTAGCAGCGATCACACCTAGAACCCAGGTCTTGGTTTCTAGTACCATTCTTCAATAAAGGGAACCAGGGCTCCTTGGATAAATGGCTGATTCTAGGACCAGGTAGGAAACACAGATGATCCTGGTGAATCTTTTACTGCTAGAAAATAAGGAAGTGTTAAAGAAGATCCACAATGATGGTGATATGTCAAAGAGACACAGCAGCCAACTGAAAGAGCTTTGTGAATGGCTAAAGCTGTAACGATTTGAGGAACAAAATAAAGTAGTATTAGATTATAAGCCAAAGTATAAAATAAATGTCCATGAGTCCATACTGACATAAATAAATGATTGAATAAATAAATAAATAAATGGAGGAGAACGGACAAATATCCCATGCAGAAGAATTCCAAATAATTTACGTAGATTCTCTGTCCTCAAGGAGGTGTGCATATTTCCTCATTCTCTGAGTGTGGGCTGCACATAGTGACTTCCTTCCAAAGAGCACAGTGATGGAAAGGGGAGGAAAAGAGAGTAAGTACAGTGGGGAAACCTGACAGACAAATCACCTCAGCCAGGTGATCAGGGTCAACATCAACAGCAATAAGTCATGTTCACAGTATGTATCCTGGATATGATGTGATAAGATTGGTACCTTATCTCTGTGATCTTCTTTCCCAAAACCCATAATCATGAGAAATATATCAGAGAATCTCAATCGAGGGACAGTCTGCAAAATATCTGACCAGTGCTCCTCAAAACTGTCAAGGTCCTCGAAAGTAAGGTCTGAGAAATTGTCACAGCCAAGAGGAGCCTAACGAGACATGATGACCAAATGGAATGTGGTGTCCTGGATGGGACCCTGGAACAGAAAAGGGACATTAGGTAACAACTATGGAAATCTCCAAAAAGTATGGACTTTAATAAATAATAATGTGTTAATATTGATTCATTAATTGTGAGAAATGTACCATACTAATGTAACATGTTATTAAGAGGGAAAACTGGGTGTGGGGTATATGGGAACTCTCTGTGCTATTTTTGCAACTGTTCTGTAAATTCAATACTATGCTAAAATGAAAAATTAAAATTGCAATGATGAAATAGAATATTAAAGTTTTTTAGATATGAGACATTTATTTTTGAGCACAAAGGAGTGTGTTCAGGAATCTATTGCTAGAGCAGAGAATTGAGAATTCAGTGCATTGGTATTATTCACTAAAACCCAGATTTTATCAGCAAAGTCTTCTCATCTTGTTCCTCTGCCTTTCTTAGCATTTGCAACACTCTCAATTTAGCATCGTTTGCAATGTCATTACCACGCTGGTTATTTCCTCTTCCAGATCATTAAGTTAAAATAGTCCAACTCCGAAACCCCACCCTGTGGCAGTTTTGAGACCTTGTCCTCAAATTGCTGCAGAGCTGTGAAGTTAGAAATCAGCTAAATAATAATTATCTGCAAATGGTAATTTCCTAACTTAATTGGTTGAATTTCATTCTGCAGGTGGTGATATTAAAGCAAACACTTTCCTGCTGTCCAAACAGACCCGCTGTGGTTCTGAATTCTAGTGGAAAGATAACCAGGTGAGCTTCTTGTAGCATATTATTTGTCATTCCCCAGAGCTAATTGTTTACATCTCAGAAAGCTCATCATTATCAGATCAGTATTTTCGTGATCCTTCTTGATCACTTTGTACTACTTTCCTGTAGGTGGAGTGTGTTAGTTTTAGGTTTCCCCATAGCAGAAACTAAACTAGATGTCTGTCATCAACTACTTTCTTCCTGTGGAGTCACTAGCCATAGAGAAAGGTACACATACGGCAGGTGTACAGCTCAATTCATTTTCACAAGGTGAACACTTTCTTGTAACCAGGACATAGATCAAGTAACAGAACATTACCAGCAAACCAGAAACCCCTCTTGTGCCACCATCCAAGCTTCACCTGCCACCATCCCCAACCTCAAAGAGTAATCGCTATCCTGATTTTCAAACCATAGATTTCTTTTGATTGTTTTTTGTGTGTTTTAAATAAGTAAATTGAATCATACATTATGTGCTCTTTTGGGTTCGACTTCTTTTGCTCACCATTATGTTTGTGATATTCATCCATTTGTTGCATGTAGTTGTAGATAGTTCATTCTCATCTCTATATAACATTCCATTGTATAAATACACCAGAATTTCTCTGTTCAACTGCTAATATGCATTTGAGCAGTTTCTAGCTTTTGGCTTTTAAGAACAGTGCTGTTATTTAACTTGCTAGTTAGTATGTGTCCTTTGGTGACTATGTGAATGCATTTTTGTTGGGTGTTGTTTAGCTTTAGTAGATACATTAGGCAATGTACTATAAAGTACTTGGAGCTTAAATTCAGATAATCCTGGTTTTAAATTTCAGCTCTACTACTTACTACGAACATGGACAAGTTACTTAACTTCTCTGAACTCACTTTTTGAAATCTGTCAAATGGGGATTCAAATAGTTCCTACCTCATAAGGCTGCTGTTCCAATTAAAAGAAATAATGTATGGCCAAAATTGAACATGGTGCTTGGCACAGAGCAAGCGCTCAATAAATGTCAGCCATTGTTATTTTTTGATATTATTTACTGAAAAGTTGCTCAACATTATTTAAGCTTCAAACAGAGGAGAAATAAACAGATTATTTACAGCAAGCTTTTCTTTTTGACTTGTAGTATCCTGAAAAAATGTGTACAGACTCTATAAATACTATTCTTAAGACCTCTCCACTCAGCCCCGCCCCAACTATTGTTCCTCACTCCCTCAAATTCTGAGCACACAGGGGCAGGCCTACAGCTAAGCCTTCTCCATCCCACGGGCTGCCACGGAAGCGGAACAGAAAATGAGGGGAATAAGTCTTCATTTCTGTCGCAGTTTCCTTGCAAAAAGAATTGAAAGGCTATTTGATACCTGGGACTCACTGCCAAATTTGTATCCATTTTGAAGTCTTCATCTATTCTAGATTATTCAGACCAGATTTTTATTATTAAAAATATATTTCATAGTATTGTACCAATACTATGTTGAAATAAAATGTCACACACAAGAGATACCCACAACATTTTTGTGTAAAAAAGAACCTTTTTCCTTTCAATAAAAATAATTCATGCTCTCTGTGAAAATATTGAAAAAATCCAGAGAAGTATCAAGAAGAAAATGAAGAATATTTGTAGTCTAGACTTTTAATATTTGCAAACTCAGAGATTTCTGGGTATTCTTTGCGGTCTTTAATTTTCCAATGACAAAAATGTGGAAAAAATTTTAAAACATAGGAAAGTAAAACAAAACAATAAGAAATCTCTTGTGATGTCATCATCCTGAGATCCACAACAAAATATCAACAGAGGTGGCTATTCCATTATTTTTTTACCCTTCTCTCTTCCTCCCTCCTTTTCTTCTTTCTTTCCCTTCAAAATAATGGTATCATATTGTAATACTCTTTCGTAGTCTTCTTTTTTACTATTTTTGAACATATAAATATTTCATATTTCAGTAAATATTCATCTAAAACCTGGTTTTTAATGACTGCATAGCATTCCATCTTATGAATCATTTGCCTAACAATTCCCTGGTGTTGGGTATTTAGTTTACATTTTTTCATTATTTCTATTTTATTTTTTTATTTTTTGCTGCAGTAGATTGTCCCTGAGCTAACATCTGTGCCAATCTTCCTCTATTTTGTATGTGGGTTGCCGCCACAGCATGGGCACTGCCGAGGGGTGTAGGTCTGAGCCCAGGAACCAAACCTGGGCTGCCAGAGTGGAGTGCGCTGAGCTTAACCACTCGGCCATGGGAACGGCCCCCATTTTTTCATTATTATCAAGAAGCCTGTGAAGAACTTCCTTGTATATACAACTTTTGGCATCTCTGATTATTTCCTTAGGATGATTTCACAGAAGCAGAATTACTGATTCAAAGTCTATGCACATTAAAAAATTTTTGATAATGATTGCCCAGTTGCCTTCTACAAAGTTTGTACCATTTTAATTTCTACCATCAGTTTATGGGAGGGCCATTGCATGATGCTTTTGGTAGTATTGAGCGTTATAATTTTAATGTTTACAAGTGTAATAAAAAATATTTCAATGTTCTTTTTCTTTGATTAACAGTGAGGATGAATATTTTTTCAACTATTTTCCATTTTTATTTCTTCTATGAATTAGTTTTGTATGTCCTTTGACCATTTTCTTAGTGTATTTGTGTTTTTCTTATTGAGTTGTTTGCTTTTTGCATAAGTGATGGTGTCTTATATGCTTTTTGTATTTTTTAATATAAGTGATTAATCTTTGTTTTTCTTTATTTATTGTTAACATATTTCCTAGTTCATCATATGACATTCATGGTGTCCTTGGACATATAGAAGTTTAAAAATTTTAAGCCAAGAACCAAATCTTCTTTTTATGTAATCATGGTATTAGCTATTGTATGATTTTCTACATTATATTTATACTTAGAAATCCCTTGTCAGTGAGAAATTAATGAAATTATAATATGTAGTTAGTTTCTGTCTTTAAAACAAATAGTTTTGTTCTTAACATTTGATTCCTTGATTCATCTGGAATTTACTTGACATTATGAGATTATATTATGAACTAGGGCTCTAACTTGATTTTCTCCAAATACTTAATTTCCAAACCCCTTGTGTTAAATAAACATCTAATTCCTATTGCTTTGTGATTCCTTTTATATCACGTTTGAAGTTACAATATATACTAATGTATGTTTCATGGTTATCTATTTGCTCCCATTGATCTTTTATTTACACAACATATTTTTATTGGATATCTGTACCTACTATGTTCCAGACCCTGTGGCAGGCACAGGGACATGTAAAGCTGAACAAGACAGACACTGTAAGCTCCATGAAAACAGGGTCATCACACTGTAAGAGTGTGTCACCACCCCATCGATTCTAGTTCAAATCTTCTTATCACTTTCCATTTTTTTTCCACTTGATTCTTAACATTCAGTTAATTAGAAAGCCTTTGGACGGTAGGAAACAAGTCCCCTTTGTCCATTCATTCCTCCATGGCATTTTGGGCAGGGCCAGATGGATTATAGGGCCCTGATTGGGTCCTGATTGATTGGGAAAATCAATCAAACCATTTTTCTACTGTTTCCCTTCCACCTTGATTTAGGAAAGACATAAAGTTTCTTTTTCAAGATGCGGCTATGGTAAATGTTAACGTTAAACCTAGAGTCAGAAAACCTGAGTTTGAATTGTGATTATGTACTAACTTCATGGTCTTAGAAAAATGTCTTTACTTCTTGGAACTTCTGTTTCCTCATCTTTAAAAGGAGTTAAGGGTACTTGTCTTACAGGAATATTTGAGGATGAAATGAGAATAGATATCAAAACTCTTTGAAAATTGTAGAATGTTATGGAGATATAAATTATTACTCTTATTTTTAGTCAAACTAAAGTACAAATAACCTGAAACCAGCGTTCATGTCTTGCTGCCTTTGTGACTCTTTGTCTAAGCACACTATTTATTTAGCACTTATACTCATAGAGAGCCCTCAGTAAATACATAAATAAATTTCCCTGCTCAGGTAGACGCTGTTCTGATATGACCTGATGGAAACATCCTCTGCCCAGAAAATCTAAGCAAATAACTCATTATTTGCTATGGATTTCAGTTGCCTTTAGTAGT
Source organism: Diceros bicornis minor (assembly GCF_020826845.1). Classification (NCBI taxonomy): domain Eukaryota; kingdom Metazoa; phylum Chordata; class Mammalia; order Perissodactyla; family Rhinocerotidae; genus Diceros; species Diceros bicornis. The sequence goes on from NC_080781.1 coordinate 37,001,073, forward strand.
TTATATAAGCCTCCTGCTATCCCAGAGTTTGGGAACCATCTTCAATATTGTTTAAAAGAATAGAGAGGATCTATAAGAAAATACATTAATCCTTTGAGATTTGAAAGGGATACCTCCCTAAACTCTCACAAATCTCCAAATTTGCAAATACGATGATAGTGTCCACTTTCCATCATTGAATACACTAAAATGTAACTAAAATATTTGTGCTTAGATTTTTGGTGATTCTATAAATCTGTGGGCCCCTTGGTCTTGAGTCAAACTGGTTGGACTTTTCTTTCTCTTGGAAGGTGATCTTTCCTGTTAGCTCCTTGGCCTGCCCTTCAACAGACCCCAGCAGACTTCCTGATTTGCCTGAATGCTGAATCCAAGATGAACAGGGCTTATTCTCAAATTGACACACCTCCTTAAACATGAATCTTTTCTACCAGAAGAACAATTCAAAGACCTTACCAAAGTGGGTGAGGCCAGATGAATAGCCAGAAGGTTGAGGAGATTTGAGAACTCCAGCTGAAAAAAATGAGTTCATCGGTCCTATCAGAGTTTTAATCTAATTTTACAGATGAGGAAAACTAGGGCTCGGGAATTTTTAATAAATCACCAAAGATCAAAGAGCTGAAAGAGGCAGGATTTAGACCTCTGTTGGAATCCATACTTCATACTCCTAACTACCTTGTTCTACAGTAATGCCAAGGACTCTTTTGGATATCATTTTTTTTCCTCTTAGGTGCTCAATAAATGCCCAGATAAATTCAGGAATTGTGGGGAATGATTTAGGCTTGTTATGTAATTGGAAGGTAAATTTTATTCTGCTTCAAATATCTCTGTGAACAATAGGGAAGATTAAGCAGCTGGTAAGCAATTAAGGGTCTGGACAGCTGAGCTCCACACTAAGCAAGACAGATGGGCTGGCAAGTGGCTGTGAGGGCGGGGTCTGGGTGCTCAGTGCCAGCTCTGTCTGGCAACTTGGTGACCCCAGGGATTCTGATCCTTGCAGCCCCACAGTACCTCCACTACTATGCTTAATTAATTCCTGTGTCTGTCAGCATATACCCAGGCATCTCCAATCCTCACGCTGATATCATTTGCTCTAAAGAGAAATTTGGAATGATGAGGGCCTGCCTGGAGCCCGATCTAAGAAAGGGGTTTAATTTTGTTACTGCAATACCAGAAAGTTCTTCTTTGTGCCTCTTCTCACCACCTACTTGGCCTGTTGAAGATGTGCCTCCCCATCATAATGCCCCTTCCCCAGCCCCTGCCGCATGTCATCTGTCAGGGAGGTCTCATCTCACTTCTCTTATTCCCTTAAGAGAAGGGACTAAGAGGTGGTAAAGGAGGTGGGTTCATCTTCCCGTCAAACCCAGCCCTCCTCTGGGAGCAAAAAAGCCCTCTCAAGAGTTCCCTTCATTCGAATTTGGAGCCAAGACCTCTTCCAAACACTGCAGGGATTATCTATTTCCCATCAGGACCCATTGTTTTCATTACTGTGCACTGAACACACATTTTGGCTAAATGTTAAAAGGCCAGTGTTAAAAATCATATTTGGTCAAAGCTGAAAATCACCATCATAAAATGAACTTCTAGGTCATAAGCACAAACCTGAAAATGTACCGAAATATTTATTATTAAAAATATAATAGTCAACTTTTACAAGATTGACACTATAGATCAGAGACACTATTTTCTGAGATACTGTCAGCTGCCTGATGGATTGCATGACCACTATAATGCACATTTGTGATACCAAATGGATGCTCACTTTCAATGTGGTTGGTGGATAAATGAAATATTTTGAGGCTTGTCCCATTAACATAGGATTCTGCTGGGGGTAAGGCTACTGCCACATTATTGCCTTTCTTTCTCTCTACTAGTAACCAACTAAGGCTAAGGATATTTCTTCTTCGTCTGTTGAACTTGAATTTTGGTCACGGTGATGCACTTTAATCAAAACAATGCCCCTAAATGAAGCTCTGTGCATTGCTTGAGGAAGATGCTTTCTTAAATGTTCAGAAACAGTTTTATATGTCATCTTGTTTAATAGTATAAATGATAGCACTGAAAATAATCCTTCATAAGATAGACTTATGATATAGTTTAATCTCTATTATTTGGCCTTGTATTATTTCTGAGTTTAAATTTTTACAGAATCCTTGTTAGTTTAGAAACTAATTAATGTTCTTCTTAAACTTTCAACTAATACTCTCTCTTAATATGGTATAAACTGTCAATCTACATCTTTCCTTATTTAACTATTTGAACGTTTTTAATAATTGCTTTTGAATATAAAATTAACAGCTTTCACATCATTGTTAATTGTAGTAGTGTTTAACTTTTGTGAAGATCAATATGCATTTATACTTCAACGGTTTGAAAGAATTTCAATATGTAAAGCACATGAGGAGATTTTTTACTCCAAGTTATGTCTAGAATGCCTACCTCCAAATTACCTCTAGAATTTGAATGTGAACATTCTGATAATAACAGTAGACTGGAATTATATGTCTTATTCCTTTACCAAGTGTTACATTGACTAAATATGAGGGTAGTTTACATTATCACATGATCTTTGTGCATGAATATAAAGATACCAGAAATGATATAGGTGTTTAGTTTTTTTGGCCTTCCAAGGGCCAAGACAGATGCAGATTTTTGTCTTTATACTGAGTCCAAAGCCTAATGCTGGGTACATCCTTGGTTTCATGGCTAGATGGTTTTAGGACCAGGTTCAAATCAGCACTCCTTTGAAAGGCCATCCCTTCACTTAACTTTAATGTTCTCACTCATTATGATTCTACTACTTCTCTTCTTTCGTGGCCACACCTCTCAACAAAGATCTTCATCTTTTCCTTCTGTTTCCACATTATTCCTCTCTCATTCATTTATCAAAGATTCTCTGAGCTTGTACAATGTGGCAGGCAGTGTGCTAGGTCCTGGAGATATAGCTGAGAATTAGACATTCCCTTCTCTCAAGCAGCTTCTACTCCAGAGGTGGAAAGATGGGTAAATGTGGGATTACTGTATACAGTGTGTGATTAATGCTATATGGCAGGAGAGCACAGGGTACTGTGGGAACTCATAGAAATGAGGCACCTAACCCAACCTAGAGGGACAGAGGAGACTTCCTGAGGGTGTGCACTGAACTAATCACTAAAGGCTAACTAGAAGAGAGCCGAGGAAAAACCAAACCAAACCAGACCTAACCAAACCAAACTAAAAACAAGCATTAATTTGGTCCTTGTTCTCCTTGCTCACCCCATTTGCTACTTTGAAAGGCCATTAAACGACCTTCTTGTAAAATCCAACGGTCCTTTTTGTTTTTTTCTTTTAATGGCATCTGAAACTTTTGACCATGCCTATTTTCCCTTCACTTTCCTGACACATTCTCCTGGCAAGCATGGCTTCATCTGCTCCTAGTTTTCCCTACCCTTGTTGATGTCTCTTTTCATGCTTCCTTTTTTGATCTCTCTTTCTCTTCCCTCCATCTAGGTATGAAACTCACCCAGGGCTCAGCCCATGATACTTGGAATTTTCTTCTCCTTTTAGAAGAGTTCATTAATCCTCAAGGTCTCCATACCTCCAGTCTAACAATTCCTTTAGTAAAATCTTCTGCACCATACCTCAAACTACATATGGACATATCCTAGTCTGTGTCTTCATTTCTACTTCAGTCTTATTGTAGTCCTTCTCCTGTAGCAAAACCCACCCCTAGGGAGAGAATGGACATCAGCCATTAATACCTCAATTAGAATTTGTTTTCTCATTCTAGCAATGGTTGCATTTTAAGCCTCATTTCAAATTGTAGAATATAGATTTTTGTCCCTTATTATTAGGGGAATTTTATACCCCAGTAGACTGAAGGATATCAGAATATGCTACCTCAAAATATGCCACATTGACATCAGGATTATTTTGAGCTGAAGGCAATTGAGAAACAGAAGATATGGGAAAAGTTCTCTACCCTCCCCTTTTCTGCCTAAAGGCAGGATATAAATTTCCCTTCATGAAGGAGTCCCCCCTCCCCTCTCCCATACCAGCCAGAGAAAAATCACCAGATGCTCTACCACCCTAGAGACTGCATGAGATTGAATCTGCATGAAAAACCTTACTGAAATAACCCTTATCCTCCATTAGTTTCTCCCATATATTTATCATCCACAATTTACCACCTCTAGAAGCCCAAACCATTTTTCTTTGCCTTGTCACTTCTCAACAAATTTATTACTCTTTGTTAAAATGGTATATACCCTCTCAGACCTAACTGCTTCTTTGGGTTTTTCACTTCCTTTTCTGTGAGACCCCCATGTACATGTAGAAATTAAAATATTAACATGAAATAAATTTGTATGCCCTCTCTCTTGTTAATCTGTTTTTTGTCAGTTTAGTTTGCACAGCCCCAGAAAGTAAACCTAAGATGATAGAGGAAAAAATTTTTCCTCCCCTACAAGATATATGAAGTAGTTTTAAAAGTTTTTTTGACAGGGGCTGTGTCCATTTCCTCACTCTTTTAAAACCATAAGTGAGGATACATATGGAAAGAAGTTTATGATATATTATTATTAATAAAAAATGAAGAGGGTTACAAAAGAACAAAAGAGTATGTGAAGTGTTTTCCCATTGTTGGGGAAATATATACAGTGTATATTGTAAGTTTGTGTGTATGTGTATATATATATATGGTGTGTGTATTAGTTATTTATTGCTGCTTAACAAATTACCCCAAACTTAGTGACCTAAACAACAAACATTTATTATCTCATAGTTTCTGTGTGTCTGGAATTTGGGAACAGCTTGGCTTGGTGGTTCCAGCTCAGAGTTGCTGGAAGATCCTCTTCCAAGATGGCTCACTCATGTGGTGGTTGGCAGGAGGCCTCAGATCTTTGCCATATGTGCCACTCCATTGTGCCGCTTGAATGTCCCCATATGGCAACTGGCTTCTCCAGAGAGAGTGATGAGACAAGGGGTGGTGGGGTAGGGAGAGAGCGAGAGAGAGAGAGAGAGAGAGAGAGAGAGAGAGATGCAATACTTTTTATGACACAGTTTCAGAAATCGCACAACATCACATCTGCCACATTTTAATAGCTAGAAGCGAGTCACTAAATCTGACACACTCCCAATGGGAAGGGAATTAGGCTCCACCTTCTGAAGAAAGGAGTGTCAAAGACTTTGTGGACATATTTTAAAACTACCACAATTTGTGGAAAAATATCTGTAAGAATAAATGCAACATTTTAAAATAATGATTATAGTGATTATCTCTGGGAGGTAGGAGTATGAGTTATTCATTTATCTGTATTTTTTAAATGTTTTACATGGACATGAAGGTATTAAAATAATACATGTTTTTAAATCGACCACCAAAAATGTTATATAATGCTGATGTTGTGGAACGCTGAAGACATATCTTGAAACATTTTCAATAGATTTACTGAAGATGGTTTGACCAGAAATGGTTCCATGACACAGAACTTCTAAAGTACATATCACATGACCCAGTTTACAAGTGATGAAACCAAGGCATAGAGAGATTAATTAAGTGCCCAAGGTCGTAGAGTAAGTAAGTGGTATAGGTGAGATTTGAATTTAGGCAGCCTGGTTTTACAGCCCAAGCCCTTAAACTAAATTAAACATCCACAATATCTATTGGACTGTATGTAATCATACTGTAGATCATACAAACAATAGCTCAGAGAAATGAAAGAGCCGGAGCTGATCTAGTCAGGGAAAGTTTCATAGAAGAAACAAACAATGAGCTGCCTCTTGAAGAAAAAGTGCGATTTGGGTAATCTAGGGACGACATTCCAAATGAGTGGAGCTTCCTGGCCAAGGTCCAGACAAGAGTTGGAGCCTAGCCTTTCCAAGGATGTCCCAATGAGAAAAGATTGGTCTTGGTAAGGTGGAGGGGTTCCTGATGAGTTGTGTGAGTTAAGGCAAAATGGAGTGAGATGGGGGTAGGAGTGGGATGCCAAATTCAGAGGAGGCAGGCAGGAGGGCTTACCCTCAATTTGTTTTCACACACAGATTTGGGGATCTTGGCCCTTTGCCATCAGGAAGGACTTAGAAATTTTCTGGTCTGTGCCTTTCATTTTAAATGTGAGGAACCAAGGCCTGTAGAAGAAAATGATTCACTCATTTCACAAATTTATTTTACTTACTAATTCTATTATGTTAGCAATTGTTGGAATGTTAAGGCATTTTTTGCATTTAAAGTTCTTAATTACTGTATTTTTACCATTAAAATTTTTTTCTAGTACAAATAATAAAGAATCCCTTTTCTGAAATGGGCCTCTGCAGGCTATAGCTTATTCCATACTAATTGAACTTATATGAAGTCTGTGTGCTAGACTAGGACACTGCCATCAAAGACCCATTTCCAAAATCACCCAGGGCATTTCTTGTTGATGTGGGGGATTTATTTATTTGTTTATTTCGTACATGTTCTGGATTCAGAGGGCTTTTCAAGTCTCGTATAAAAACCTGTCCCCAAGGATTTTGCAGTTTATGGCCCTTGAAAATCACCAAAATAATATCTTTTCAGCAGACATTGGTATCTTATTACTCTCAAAAATAATTTCCAGGATGGAAAGTTTTAAAATATCCAAATAATAGAAGATATCCTATTTGCTTTTTTCCTTCTGTTTATCAAAGTTTATGTTGAAATGAAGCGCCTAAAGAGCTGCGATCAGTTCTCCGTGGTACTTAGTACCCATTTCACAACATGGGCTCTTAGATGATGTCGTGTTAATTACCTAGAAAGGCTGACTGAAACAATTTTTTTCCTTTGATGACTAATGATAACTGGTGGGTTTTACCCCACACCCCATGTTTTTCCAGCAAGGATCCAAGGAGTCTTTGCTACAAATTAGATATGAGTTCCAACTCCTGGATCATTTCAAGTCCCCTCATTCAGACTGAGGACCAAGGTAATTCAGAGTATGCACACATGGCTCTGGGAAGTAAACAGGACATCTTCACCTTGCCAGGTAATTCCCAGGATACCAACACTGCCTTATACATGGGATCTAGTAGTTACCAAGAGTGAATTATAGCTTGCTCTTTCTCCTATCTCCTTTTACCTCCTGTCTCCTTCCTCCCTCCCTCCATCCTTTTTTGCCTTCCCAGCAACAAGGTAAGAGAAACAGTATGCAAATATTTCGGGGGAAGGAGCACTTCAAAGCCAATCAGGGAAAAGAACTGTATATGTGACATTATCAAAGAGGTCAGGCCATTAGCAGGGCGATCAATGTACCTGATGGTGCCTCTCATTAAGGGTCAAGTCTCCTAAGTAGTTGATGTGGGCAAAATGATCTTCAAGCATCCATTAAGGCTCTCAGATAAATGCCCAAGAGAATTAATTCAATGGCTACCTCTACTTGGGAACACTGTTCTCCCATGACCTGGGCCTTCTTACCCAGCCACAGTGCTAGCCTCCCCTAGGTGACTCATCTGGCTAATAGCCACATCCAGGGCACTACTCAGCTTTTCACTCTCCTCCCTCTTCTTTCTCTTTTGGGGACCTCTTATTCATATAGTCACATGGTTATCCATCTATCTTTCTGAACTTCCTTTCCTGCACCCCAAATCATTCAATCAATCTAAATTGTCTCCATTTTGTGTTACTTCTTCTCAGGCTTTTTATTGAGTACCATTTCCTCTTCATTTTTCTGCCTCCTTGATTTTTATTCAATCATAATTTTTATCCTTTAGAACTTTACTATGGTATTTTTTAAAAGAAAATTGCCCCTGCTAATGAGGTTGTAGCTGTATAAGACACACATTTAGCAAATGTTTCCCAAAGACGACATACATGATATCCATCTCCATATGCATTTATTTGTGATTTTTTAAATGCATGACTATTTTGGAGTGAAATTATGCTATAGATGTTATATTAGGGAAAACAAAGCTTCAGCTTAATACCTGGTTATTCAATCACAATTTCTGTCATGTATCAGTCAGATTTCTGCTGAGATAATACTACACAAAAAGCAACCCCCCAAATCTCAGTAGTTTACAACAACAAGCACTTTTTTCTCACTTTTGGGTCCGTAGGTTGGTTAGGGGAGCAGCAAGTAGGTGCGTGTGATTGAAACACAGACATGAGGAGGGTACCAGCAGGAAACAGGTGGAAGAAGATGAGGTTCCACAGGCAGGCAGGTGGCGGGTGTAGAAGGGCCTCATGCAACAAGCAGACAATTGGGAATCCCCAAGCTTTTAAAGTAAAGAAGTGGTGTGATTTTATTCTAGAGGATAACACTGATGCTATGTGGAGGATGGGCTGCAGCTGGAGTTCTCTGGAGTCAGGTGCCCACCTGGAAGGCTGTGATAGGATAGGAGTTGAGACAGGAGCTGGTGAGCCTGTGAAATAGGGCCTTGGCCATAAGGAGGGAGCCCAGAGCACAGATACTAGATACTGGTTTCAGAAAGGAAAAATTGGCAGTTTATTCGATGTAGGGAGTAAGAGAGAGGGGAAGCTAAGATGAAACCAGGGTTCAGAGATCATCTGGGAAGAGGCTGGTGCAGCCCTGGAGAGAGCAGACGAATACAGGAGAAACAGGGAGGAAAATGAGACGCCTGGTATCCTGTGTAGACCTCTCCAGGATATAAAGGGACAGGTACACAAACTTGTTTTCTTAGCCACAGAATTAGTTCCGAATGTGGAAGAGGTAGCTAGAGGATGACGATGAAGATGACAATTACCACTGATGTTGACAATGAGCCAGATGCTATTTCTTTCCATGCATTATCTCATTTGAGCCTCACAACAATCCTATGGGATAGGTACTTTTACTATCCTCATTTTACAGATAAGGAACCTGACAGGTAGAGTTGGTGAGGTTCCAAAGGCACATAGCTGAGAAGTGGTAGAGTGAAAATTTGATCCCAGGTATGTCTCTGTCTCCTCTTTACCTCCACTTTGGTGAGGTGGTTATTACCCCAAGACTGGACTGATATTCAGGTAGGGCTGGCTGGCCTATGCACAGAAGGATGATTTCACACTTCTCTAAAATCCTCTCGAAATAGTCTGAATCATGTAAGTCAGTGACCTTATTCTACACAATCATTGACTGATTGATTATAGTGGCTTCATGACAATTATCTTCCTAGCTAATAAAGTTAACCCCTTACATGAGTAGCATTTTTTACTTCACAAAGATCTTTCACATGCATCTTCTAATTTTTTCCTTTCAAAAATGCTACAGGGAATGTAGAACGGATACTATGATCACAAAGGGTCAGCAAACTTTTTCCTTACAGGGTCAGATTTTAAGCTTTGTGAGCCATACGGTGTCTGTCACAACTACTCAACTCTGCCCGTATAGCATGAAAGCAGACATAGACAATATATAAATGAATGAACATGGCTGTGTCCCAATAAAACTTTACAAGATTAGGTGACCAGCTATATTTGGTCTATGAGCCATAGTGTGCCAACTCTTGTTCTAGATGAATGAGCTTCTGTTCAAAGTGATTAAATAATCATCCCAATTTCACACAGCTTGTAGAAGTAGGAATGGAACTGAGGCCTTGTGCTTGCTTTATTCATTCAATAAATAAATTTGAGTTCCTATTATGTGTCAAGCACTGTTCTAAGTACTGAGGACAAGGAAGGTCCCAATTCCCATGAAGCTTACATATTTTGGGGAGACAGATGATAAACAAGTAAATGATCAAAAAAGATAACTTCAGAAAGTGAAAAGTGCCATGAAGAAAATAAAGCAGTGCTAAATAGAGGATGACTTTAGCTATGGGAATCAGAGAAAACCTCTCTGAAACAGAAAAGTCTGAGCTGAAATCTGGAGGAAGAGAATAAGTCAATTACATAGAGATTTGGGGAATATTATTCCAGGCAAATGGAATAGTTATTGAAAAACACAGTGTAGCTAGAGCAAAGTGAACGAGGGGAGGATAAGATCTGAGAAACAGGGGGAAGATAAGGCTTATAGCTTATAAGGAATTATAAGCTATGGCAAAGAATTTGGATTTTGTTCTAAGTGAAGTAGGAAGCCAGTGCTTTTTTGACTATAACATGCTGTTCTTAAATCTCTCTGTTTCTTCTCTGCTGCCCAAGCATGTGGCAGATGTTCTCAGAATATATTAGTTGATTGATGGGTTCTGTCACTTAGGTTCCTTCAAGGCATGAAAGACTCATCAACATGCTGAGATCATTGAAGACCCTTGTGAGGAGACACGTTAATAGATCCTCTTTCATTGGAGGTTTCCAAGAAGGCTGTGCCTAATACATTTGTCCAGGGACAGCATGGCAGCTCTTTGTTCCCTCCTGGGGTAGTGCTGGGCACCATCCAGACCATCTGCTCTGGCCCAGGCTCCCTGGCCATAGGTTTTGCCACCATTTGCCAAAACACTCCAAAAGCCAGGGATGAGATGTGTCTGACATCACAGCCACTTTGTCAGGATGAGCCATCACGGTGGATCAAGAGTTTTGTGGTGATCTAGTTCTAAGTGTACAATTGACCAGCTGTGGGTAAGTTTTCTGTGTCCATTTTCTCATCTGTCAATTCAAAGCACTTTTGGGCTGGTGAAATGAAATGATGTATGTTAAAGGCCTGGGCCAAACAGTGCTCAGTGAAAGTCAGTTCTCTTTCCTTCCCCAATGCTCTTATATTTAGTGATTACTAGCCAAGTCTCATCGAAAGGAGTGATTCATTTAGCATCTTAATGTTATTAAGACTTTAAAAGTACTAAAAAATTACAGGAAGCCTTAAAGTAATTGGAAACGTACTGAAGCAGTTTGGCCATCTTTGAAATGACTGACTTTTCAGGGAGGATCCTTGCGGTGGATCCTGTGATGCTCCTCCACCTAGAGCCCCCTTCAGCGAAGGATGAGTTGCTGCCAGTAGTCAGTCTTCAGCGTCAGCACCTTCAGAGATTGCCTCAAGCTGCAGCAGAGAGCAGCCTCACCAAGGCTACTCCCTTCCCAGGTGGCCCACTTCCAGTTGCTGATTGATGAGGGAATATAATGATCTGATTCCTTGGCCCAATGGGAGAACCCTAAAGGCTCTGACCTCCTCGAGAGATGAGCTGAGGCTGTTGTTGATCCTGCATCACAGCTCACCTTCTCCCCCTATTCAGTCCTGCTGCCTTCTCCTTTCCATAGGTGTTGATCCCAAGACCACTCCCTAAAAAGCATTGTGCATGTTAAACTCCATCTCAGTCTGCTTTCCAGAAAACCCAACCTGTAAAGTTGTGTGTAGGTGTTTTGCCTTCTTAGCATTCCTGTGACCATCTATTAGTGAATCTGGTGCTCATGTAAAGTACTTCTCTACAATTGTTAACATTCTGTGTCCTGTATCTGTCTGAAAGTATATACAACCTGTATATTGTTTAAAAAAGACTTTTCTTCTATAAAGTTTAAAAAATGACACAGAGAAGTAAAATATTCACTCAAGTACCTGGAACATATAATTTCTCAAACTAAAAGAATTTTAAAGGATCTTTGATTACTGAATAGCCATTAATTAAGAATGAATGACATGAGATATATATCAAGTGAGAGATTGATCACGGAGTTAGCTAATGAGGTTATGTGTCATATCAACATGCAAGAGAAGGAGAAGGAAATTCTGGCATTTGAGGGGTTAAGTCAGGGTCAGAAAGATTAAGAAATTTAGAAAAGCATAAGAAAGATGGCATACTATATTTGTTTGAATCCCAGAAAGCCTGACAGTTTGCAAATGATTTTAAATATATGTACATGGCAGCATATGCCCTTAGCAGAGTGTCCTTGGGCAAATTAGTCTTAGGGAGGTTAAATGAGGGTTGTTGTGGCGATTAAATGAGAAAATGGATGGCTGGTACATGGTAAATGCTCAATAAATGTTAGCTGCTGCTGGTGTTGTTATTCCAAGTGGCATCTGGTTAACAGTCCCCAGGGAAACTTCTCTCAACATCTAACAAAAAACACTAATGAAGGCCTAGGGGGAAAAATAAAGCTCCCAACATGGAAAATAAGACTGATAGGTAATATAATACCAGAACCTTGAAGAAACTGGAACTAATTTTAGGACGACAAAATCTGGGTTTGCACACAAAGATGGCTTCATAAAAAGTAGAAAATATTTTGTGCTGCAGTCACTAGAGATTCACCCAGAGATTCAGGATTTGAACAATCCAGAAACTTGGGCATCTTTCTTTCTTTTCTCCTGGGGATGGGAAGGGACAGTACATACACAGGTAATAGGGTACAGGGCATTATTTACCTGGGGCCATTGTAGGAAGAACCCAGGTAGCAGTGAATGCTGGGAATTGTAGTTTTTCATGTAACACATTAGTTCAGAGAACCAGACTATGGGGTAGGAAGAAGACACCCCCTCACATGGTACAAAGATACACAGAGTTAAATTTTGCTTAAACTTGCATATAACCTGTCATTTTGTTGCAAGTGAGAGAAGGGTATTCTACCACTAGCACCGGTACAGAGTGCAGGACCAAGGACTAAGATAAATGAAGAGTAAAGTAATAATGAGGCCTTTGAAAAACACCACAGAACAGGGGGAATGAAATGTCTCTAGAAGAAATGTATCAGAAGAATAATAAACTTCTGATAATTATCTACCAGTGAATCCAGAGGAAAACTTCAAGAAACTATTTGACATTTATAACAGAGCACAGGAAGACACACTGTTCATGAAATAGCTGCAGAATAGTAGAATGATAGTATATTATAAAATAATCTGATTATAAAATCAAATAAAACTGTCAAAAATCATTCCAAAATGAGGAGATACATGATTATTTAAAAAGATGGTGGATCTAAAATTCTTTATTATGTTATTAATAAAACCTGAGAAGGTTGACAGGGCCAGATAGCGAGGGTCAGGAATGTAAGATTGTATTATATCCTTATCTCAAACAGGAGAGACTCAAATGATATACTCTCATTCCTCATTCATACAGATTAGGTAGAGTGTAAATTGTTTATAAAAATTAACTTCTAAATAACCACTAGCAGAATTAAAGTCAGTTATTGTCAAAGAACTGAAAACAAAGGAAATCAGAAGAAAGAATTAAAAATATGAAGATACAGAATAAGATAACAGAAGCCAAATTAGTAATAACGATAAATGTCAGTAGGTTAAACTGGTGGGTTTCAAATTTCAAGCGCTTGAATCTTATTTTCAAATGAAATACTATGTTTAATCCCAAATCACAAAGCTGTATTTTTTCTAGTTGCATTTGTTGATTATAAAGTCAACTAATGAGACCAAAGATAGTGAGAAAGTAGCTTCCACTCTACGCACACCGCTGCCTTGGCCTGTCAGTTTATCTGAAAATTAATCTACAGGTTAACGCAATTCCATTCAAACTACAATGCAACTTTTATTAGAACTTGACAAAATGAGTCTAAAGAACATTTTGGAAAAAAAGAGAAAATCAGCAACAAAGACTTAGAAAGAAGAGTGTAGCATACAAGATGTTAAAATGTACTGGAAAACTCTAATAATTGAAGGCATGATACTAGCCCCAGAATAGTAATAGCATTTTAAAAATCCAAGTATGGGTGCAGGTGTCCATATTTTTTAATTTAGAAAAGTTTGCAAATCAATTCAGTTAGAGAAGTATGGATTATTCAATAAATTATTTTAGGCCAGATGGCTAACCCATTTGAGGAAAAATTAAATCAACAAAATTAATTATAAATGTATTGAAAGTAGAAATTTAAAAAGTGAAGCCATAAAAGTAAGAACAGAATGTAGAAAACAATATAACCTTATGGTGGAGAACTACTTTCAAAACATGACACCAATAGCTTAAACCAGAGGTGGACAAACTACTGCATCCATAGCCAAATTTAGAATGAAGATGGGCCCATTCATTGAAGCATCCTCTATGGCTGCTTTTGCTCTACAACGACAGAGCTGAGACAGAGATCATTTGGCTGGCAAAACCTAAAATACTTATTCCCTGGCCCTTTACGGAAAAAGTTTAACTACTGGCATAAATCATAAAATAATTCTATGTGGTCAAATCTAAAAAGTTTAAACTTGGGCATGGAAAATAACATCACAAACAATGAGGAACTGGGAAGAATATTTGGAATGTATGTGATAGATATAAAAATATCTTTTACGAAACAGTAAGCAAAGTTGTACACTAGTAGAAAAATGGGCAAAAGACAGAAACAGGCAGTGCAGAGCATGGTTATTATAAATAGCTGATAAACCAATGAAAAAAATGTCAGGTCTCACTAGTTTTAAAAAATGCATTTTGAAAAAATACCACAAATACATAATAGGCAACCCAAAGGAAAGAATATAGTCAGCGTGGGCCAAAATGCAGAGAAACACTCTCATGTGCTATTGGTGAGTGTGTGGACTGAAGGGGAATTGACAGCATATAGAAAAGCTTTAAAATGTATATCCCTTTTGATAAAGCAACTCCACTACTGGGATTTACCCTAAGGTAATGATTAAGGAGAGGTATAAAAATTTAGTTCGAAGGATGTCCATTGCAGGATTATATATAACGGTAAAACATTGAAAACAACTTTAAATATAAAAGTATATGGCATTGCTTGAGTAAATTATCATCAACTCATAGGATAAAATATTCTAAACTATTAACGATTATGTTGTTATACAATTTTTTAAAAAAGCTCAAATGGTCAGAATATATTCTTGAGAGTGAAAGATAGCTTAAAAAACAGTGAATACATCTTAATTGCATTTTTGAAAAGAAATTCACATAAACATCCCTGGAAAACATCAGTTAATATTAGTTATAGTTGCCTTGTGGGATAACAGATGATTTTTATTTTCTCCTCTTTGCTTATTCATATGTAAGTGTTTTATTGAACTGTCTCATCTCTGTGGGGTACAAAGAGGAAATGGTTTTATTTTTCTCCATTCTCAGCTCTCACTCCACAACTGTGCCATATGAAAAATCCCTCTCCTGCTGGGTCACAGACCCCTTAAGGACGTTTTGGGATGATTCCTTGACTTTGTTTTTGGATACTGAAAATCTGTCCATTTCATTTATCCTTCAGAGCTTTTCTCTTTCTCCAGCGCCTGCCAGGTTTGTGGCTCAAGGGGCCTGGATTGAACGTGGCATGTGGCGAGCTCCTCTGGGATGACCCTTCTCTGCCCCTTGCTCTTCTTGCCACTCTGTTGTGTTGTAGTGGAAAGGAGGAGGGCTTAGGGAAAAGAGCAAATGATTTAGCTGGGCTCCCTGGCAATCTGCTCTTAGTCGTTGCTACTTCTTTTACAGGTGCCAGATGCCCTCTGCGTGACGGGGTCTAACATCCGCTCTTCACAGGGGCAATGAAATGTTTACAACCTGACTGTCGTTTGATCTCTTCCAAACCCCATCTCCTCTCCAGCCCTGTTCAACCACCAGCCTCCCGCTGCCAACACAGACCCCTCAGGGTGGGGTACCTGCAAACTTGCACAAGTTTGCTTCCTTCGAAGCTGTTCATGTGACCTGCGTGAAGCTCAGGCATTAATGCCAAAGCGACCATGGGGTCTGCAAACTGCTCTAGCCCTGCTGTCTCCTCTGTTGCTCCTCTCCCCTGCTCAGATGGGCCCAGGGGAGGATCAGCAAGTTCTCTCCCTGATTAGATTTCAAAACAGGACCTGGTGCCAGTCTCCACCTCTTCCAGGGACCCCCAATGTGTCTACTGGTCATTCCCTTGGAGCCTCTTCCCTGGCTCGACTTTCACTGTGATTTGTTCAGCTTTGGTGGGGGGAAGCCTCTGGGCCGTTTTCAGATGGGGAGATGAGGGAAGGGAAGGGAACTCTACAGCCCTCCTCACTTCTCCAATGGCTCAGGACTCCCACAATGCCTCATTTTCCCCTCCCTCTGGCCCCTCTTATAAATCAGGGATAAGATAATTTTTAAAATCCCAGTGGAATTTTTTCTTGGAATATTATAGGAAGTTCATTGTGAAGAATGAACTGATGGATAATGTTATGAAATGTGAAAATGTGTGTAGTTGGAATGACTTGCCTTGCTAGATAGGAAACATATAAAATCACAGCATCGGGCCGGCCCGGTGGCTTGGCGGTTGAGTGCACGCGCTCCGCTGCTGGCGGCCCGGGTTCGGATCCCGGGCGTGCACCGACCCACCACTTCTCCGGCCATGCTGAGGCCGCATCCCACATACAGCAACTAGAAGGATGTGCAGCTATGACATACAACTATCTGCTGGGGCTTTGGGGGAAAAATAAATAAATAAAATCTTTAAAATCACAGCATCATTATGATCAGAAATATTGATGATCAATATAAGAGTGCATATAGCCCTCAAACAGATCCTAGCACATGGAAGACCTTAGTATATGTTAAAGGAAATATCCCAGACTACTGGGAAGGAATGACATACTCAATAAAAGTGCTGCGAAAATTATTTGGGAAAAAGTATCATGTTACATTCTTATCGTATATCATACACCACAATAAATTTCAGATGGATTTAGAGTTAAAAATGTAACCACAAAAACTCTAGAAGATAAAGTAGGTAGTATTAGAACTGATCTTGAATTGAGAAAAATATTTCTTAGCCTATAAGCACTGAAAGAAAACACAAAGAAAAACTGATTAATCATTCTGTGTCAAATAAACAAACAAACATGCAAATATTTTCATAGGTATATTGAAAACTCCATAAAAATAGAGGCAAGTGAAATATGTTGAATAGATCCTGGTGTAATAGGACAGACAAAAGGTTAGTATATTTAATACGTAAATATACTACCAATCAGCAACCAAAGCACTAATGTCTTCATAGAAAAATGAGCCAACACACGAACAGAAAAGAAAGATGTACTCATGCCCCCAAATTGTATCAGGTACATATCTTACTTCTCTAGTAATAAAAAATGCTAACCCAAACAATGATACCTTTTCACCTATAAAATAACAAGAGGTTTTAAAAATGTACAAAGAAGTTGATAGTACAGTGAGATGATCATTTTTATCCACAGTTGATGAGAGAATGAATTGGTCTAATCTTTCGGGAAAACAATTGAGCATAATGTAAAAAGAGCCTTAAGACTGCTGGTTCTCTTCCACTCAGCTATTCTACTCCTAGGAATCTATCCCAAAGGACCATCTGGATGCACGAAACAATTTATTCACAAGAATATTAATCATATATTCTTAAATAATGATCAAAAGTTGGAAATAAACTATTATCCTATTACTGGATATTCAGGTAAATAAATTACAATCTCTCCATTGGATGGTTTTAGTATCTGTGCAATATCCCAAATATTCCACATGTTGGAGAATTTTAATTGACATGGCAAAGTGCTTATGTGAAAAAATCTAAATACAAAACTATTTATAGCATAACTGAATTTTTTTAAATCTCACAAACGTGGTTCTGATCACCTTAGTTCTTATGCCTGTTAGATTGTGTTTTTTTCCATACAGACAGAAAGAGACAACCTTCCCAAGGTATGAGTTTCAGCCAAAGAAGGAAACATAAGGAATTCAGTCCTACATTCCATTTACAGCAGTCACTCCCACCCTCTTCACTCTCCTTCGTCAATGCATCCTTCGCCAAAGAGTTTTTTTTTAATTATAGTAGATTCAAATATTCATTTTCTATTTCCTTAATTATATTTCTAAATAATATATATTTCTTCCTATATTGTTTACATTTTAAAAACAGCTTAATTGAGGTGTAATTGACATAAAATAAACTGCATGTATTAAATTGTGCAATTTGATACATTTTGACATATGTATATGCCTGCAAAACTATCACCACAATCAAGATAATGAACCTGGCATGATAGGAATTTGATTAGGAAAGCATATGGCCTAGAAAGAACTACTCTACGTTACTCAGATTATTTATATTTAGAAAATTTTATTTTACTTTTTTTGAATGTATTTTCAAAATTTTCTGCAATGTACATGTGTTACTTTCATGAGCAGAAAAAACCTGGGAATAAGTTAGTGACAGTGACTGAGGGTGAGTGGCAGAGTGGTAGGTCAGGAGATGGTGTCTTATGAAAACCAAAGAAAAGAGAAATTCTAAGGAAGGAAGACTCAAGAGTTTTAAATCCCATATATTGGATAATTAAGACTCTACTAGAAAGGGTCCAGAGCTGTTTCTTTTTTTTTTTTTTTTATAATTTTATTTATTTTCTTCCCCCAAAGCCCCAGTATATAGTTGTATGTCATAGCTGCACATCCTTATAGTTGCTGTATGTGGGACGCGGCCTCAGCATGGGTGGAGAAGCGGTGCGTCGGTGCACGCCCGGGATCCAAACCCAGGTTGCCAGCAGCGGAGCGCACGCACTTAACCGCTAAGCCACGGGGCCAGCCCTCCAGAGCTGTTTCTGACAAACCAATAGTGGAGATAGAAAATAGTGGGTTAGGGCCACTGTTTGAAATGGTTCCTATTTCTTTGTTTTGATTGGTTTTACTGATAGACTAGGGGCAGAAAAGGAAAAGTGGGATGTGGGATTAATTCAGTGCTGGAGGTTGACAAAGAAGGGGGTGATGGGTAAACAAAGAAACAAAGAGTTATGGATACAAGTTAGGTAAGGGATGCTTTATTATTGGAAAAGCAATCTTTAGCTTTTCCTAATATAAATTCCTGATATAAATTTGAAATTCTTGCTGTTTAAACAAAACAGAGGTTATGTTTTTTTTAAAGTTACGATTACTTTTGGTACATGGTTGATTTTGATCATATTCCAAGTTGGATTATCACATTTTCCTCCTAGCTAATTCTTCACCCAATCATTTAGTTCACATTTAACACTCTATGTGCTAACCCATTCCATTATTACGATGTAGCAGTTAAAATAGCTCTTGTGTTTCAAATCAAATGCCAGAAGTAGTGTCTGCACACAGTAAGCATTCTACAAATGTATTGAATAGATGACCAGACATTCCTGGTCATCTATATCTATCTATAGCCATATATAAAACAGTGCATTATTGAATAATGGCTCCGAGATTCTTTCAGATAGGCACTAATAGGTAAAGGCAGTGTTAACATTATCTGTAATAGATGCTTGGGAAGAAAACCAATTTATCAGTATTCCAATGTCTCCAAAATGGAGGAATAGCCCACTCAACCAAATCAATGCCGAATCTGGCGTTGTCCTCAGTTCTATGCAGATAAGATGACAACTGCAAATGGGTGTTATCTAGTGAAAATTTCCCACTATATTACACTTGCTTGCTTCAGGCATCTTCATGTTTTATTAAAGTCACTAAATAAATTGACATTTCCTTAACTTGCTCTTGGAATGTTCTAAAATATCTCAGAGTCACTACTTTTCAGAGAGCACATGAAATTATAGAACTTGTTTATCAGCACTTGGTATTTCCTTTGAGGGTTGAGCTTTAGAGATAGCATATATTTATTTCCACCAATTATGAAAGCTCAAGGAAATCGTCAAGGACTAATATTAAACAGCTTGAATATATTTGCACAACCCTAGATCTAGCATTCACTGAAGATCATTTTTGGCAGTGATCATTGAAGAATCACTGTGTTGAGTTTATATTCTGAAAGATGCCAGCCTACTGTTGACTTATAGAGTATTTCTGTGCCTGAGTTTCAGATCTAAGTTTCATTTGTTTTTTCCAGGAGGAGCTTCACGCAGTGGCTGAGTGACGTGACTTTCACACCTTGTTGCTATAGTTGATAGCTCAGTGAAGGCATTTGAACCTTTCCATACCTCAGTTTCTTTATCTATATGATTCTAACAACATGTCTAGTTTTATCCTGCAGAAGTTTTCAGAGATTCAATAATTTTTTATGGGAAAGCATTTCGAAAAGAATTCAGGGCAAAACAAATACAGGAGATTTTTCTTATTGGAAGGAGGATTCAACCCAATGTAAACAAAGATTTCTCCATCTAGACTGCTGCTATTGGGCTTCTGGCATCATTTCTCTCAGTGTTTTGATGAAGACTTCTGGTTGAACCACACTTCCATCATTGCTTAGAATCCACTATGCACTATCCATTTCTCATCTCCTATAAGTGGCAAATTCCATCACCCTGTCTCCGACCATGAACACTTGGGGCAAAATGGCAGCCAAGACTCCAAGATATACATTTAAGGATCTTTTGAAAATTTGATAGTTGGGACTCTTTAGTCTTCTACCGAAGGGACAAAACCATCTTGAGTTATTGGAGAATAGTTTTTTGTCTAGTTTGATTTTATTCCTGATAACTTAATTGTTATACTGATTTGTTTATAATATTGAAATTTCCTCTCAGCTCTGTCAGTAATGATTTATTTTGATATTACAAAAAGTCATTAAAAGGAAAATAATACTCCTCCTTCTATTACTTTGCTGCTTTCCTAAAGATAATTGCCTTAGGATTTATAGTTTTCCTATTCCTAAAATAAGAACATTTGCCCACACAAAACTATTTGCCTAGCTCTAATAAAATATTATCTATATAGACTTTTTTCCTGGAGAAAGAGGTATACTTGAATGCTAAATACTTTCACTCTGGATTTAATCTCTACTGCAAACTACAAAGCTGTCAGTGTGAAGATAGGGAGTAGGTACAGTGGAATGAGTATTAGCATTTAGTGCTTTGGCATTGAATGCCTGGGGTTAGTTGGAATAGTTAGGACTTTGTGGGAGGATTTGTGTCTAAGTTTCTTTTCTTTTGTAAAGGCTGTTGGAAGAGTGTCTCCCCACATACACAGTGTTACTAAATTACCCCTGATTGGTTGAGGTAGCAGATGCTATCAGGGCCCCACCCATATCTCCTCAGCCTTAACTATTTTGTTGCATGCTGGCCCAATTTCAAATACCAGAAATTGCACTTGAGGACTTTCTCTGGCTACTTGAGCCAACTCTGTCCTTGCCCCATAACAGGCCAGAAGTACCAGGAAATTAATGCCACCTGGAAGTAGACTTCAATCAATGGCTAATAAGAATGGCTGGATAAATATTGCCACTCCTTTGCCCCTTGGATGGTATAACACTGAGGTATGTGTTCTATGCTATTTCCCAGAGTTCCCAGTGGAATTGAGCTCACATTGCCCCCAGGGGTAACTTCATGATAACGCCCCTTTTATTGGCTTCCTTTCCTTTTCTTTCTCACTTCCTTGCTCACTTTCTAGTGTTTTCTGGGATCATTTCCCAAAAGACTATTTGTACTCACTATGACTTAGAGTTTGCATCTGAGGGGATCCAAATTAGGACAGTTGGGAATCTAGATTTTGTTCATATGAATATGTTTAGGGAAGAAGGATGACAGCTGAAGTCAGTAGAGGGATCATGGGAGGCTGATGAGTGACCTTATGGATTCAGATCATACAACTGTTCATGAGGGCTGTGATGGCATCAGGGAGAAGGCTTTCTGCCTTTAAGGAAAGGGGCAAGTGAACAGATAACTGAGTTCATCAGCTGAAAGAGAGCACTTGAAGATCAGGAAAAGAGCTTGAAGCTGGCAGTGGCATATGAGGGCATGGGAACAAGAGCTCTCCCCTCCCCCACCCTACATTACCACCACCCCATAGAAGGCAGGACCAGGACTTGGTTGTCGATTTCCATGTATCTCTCCCCAACTATGTGATTTAAAAAACGAATGTGGATAGACCATTATGATGGGAATGAGAAACCTGTAGGTAGTTAATATTCCCAGTTAAGGGGCAAAGAGCTGCACTGTAAGAGGAGCAAGATGTTGTTTGACATTTAAAAATAGACCTAACTCCACCAATTAGTCTGTTCTGCCCATGGTAACCTTATTCAATGTTATGGTGGTAATCGCTTCTGGAAAGCTTTGACATATTTTATAATTGAACTGCCAGGTTCACACAGCTATAATTCATTCACAGATAAGTGTGTCTTGTTAACCAAATTATGTGGATTCCCTTGGAAAATCCAGTGTGAGGACTTTCTTGTTTCCTGTCTTCACGTGGTTTTACAGTCTTACGACAGACCATTAGCATGATGAAAGATTGATTATTGTCTTGGGTACCAAACTGTAATTTGGCCCCATTTTCGTTTTTCTTTTTCATCAGCTGCAGAATCACATGCATTTATCAAAATGGGTGTCATCTGTTTTGAAATTCATGAAGTTAGATTGCACACTTGTCAAACATTTTTTTTTCTGGCATTGACAAAATCATTAACATCAAGCTTTACTTAAGCTGTTTAGAAATAGAGATGTCCAGGTGAAAGAATGGTGGAATCAAAATGAAAGACTAGAGACTGGAATGGCTCGTTCATTCCCCCAACATTTTTTGAATGCGTTCAGTGCATACAGCAAATTGTCAGACATGAGCTGAAGTCTGTGAGGGGTTGGAGGAACATGAGGTTGACTCATTCGTTCAAAAATATCTAGTGCCTACAGTGCTCGACACTGTAGTAGGCACTGGAAACAGCAGTAATGAAACAGGCAAACTCCCTTCCCTCATAGAGCTTATATTCTAAGGAGTTTATATGAGATAAAAGAAAGGGACTATTTAGCTCTTATCCTCAAGGATCTT
The DNA here is from genome assembly GCF_020826845.1 of Diceros bicornis minor. Taxonomy (NCBI): domain Eukaryota; kingdom Metazoa; phylum Chordata; class Mammalia; order Perissodactyla; family Rhinocerotidae; genus Diceros; species Diceros bicornis. Next base: position 37,023,516 of record NC_080781.1, read on the forward strand.
ACAATCTACTTGGAAAGAAAAGTAAATGCACTAAGTCAAAATTCTGAAATAATGCAAAAATGGGGCAAATGAATAAAGAATGCATGTAAGATGTAGATGATTAAGGCAAGCACAGTAAAAGAATGACCCAACACTGCCTCTGCCAGAGACTTGCTAGGACACCTCGAGGAAGTCACTTTACTGCCTCTGTTTCCCAGAACACTGCTCCAGGGGCAATTTTGCTGCTAATTAAAGGCTCTGACTATCCATCTTGAAGGCCATTCACAATGAGTAATCTGGAAGAAAGGCAATCTCTGAATGTAACTTTAAAAATCTATAGCAATATCATACTAAATAGTGACGCATGTGTTCCTTTAAAATTTAGTAACAAGATAAGATTGACTGTTTTCACTGAATTTAACATGGTATTAGAGGTTGCAACAGACAAGGAAGATAAATATGGTCTTAAGAATCAGAAGAAAGAAGTTGAATTGTCATGATTTTCAGACAATCTAATTGCTTACATAGAAAATTCAAGAGATGCAACAAGCTATTAGAACTAACAAGAAATTTCAACAAGGTTAGTGGATAAAAATAAAATTTACAAATCAACAGTGCTCCAATACATCAGCAAAAACCAATTAGAAAATGTAATTTTAAGAATACTTTTCACAAAAGCAACAAACTCTTACCTATGAATAAATCTAATAAAAAATGTATACAACTTAATGCAGAAAACTAGGTGGAGACCGCTAGATATTTATGAAAGTTATTTCAATAAAAATCCCAACAGTTTCATGTGTGTTTGTGTATGTGTGTGTGTTTGTTTTGATAAGATAATCTTAAAATTCAAACACGATAATAAAAAGCCAAGAACACCAAAACAATCTTGAAAAAAAAAAATAAAAGCAAAATAGGAGAACTTGCCCTACCAGATATATATATTGCAAGACTACATTAATTAACACAGCGTAAGGTTGGTGCAGGGATGGAAAAGTAGACCATTTATTATAGGAAGCTGCAAACATTTCTGTGTGAATGTGCTTGTGTATGTCCATTTGTGTGAGTGTGTGCCCTACTTTAAAATAGGACACTTCTTGTCTCAGTTTTGGTTGAAGCATAAATACCATTAATTCTATACTCCAAAGACACCACCATGTAAACATCTCAAAGTCAACATATGAGAATTGTTTATGGGGCTTTTAAGCCATTCACTTTCATAGACGATGTAGATATAGTGGAAACTTGGAAGAGGATTTGTGAAGAAAATTTCTTTGGCAGGTGCTGGCTGTCTCACTCCTAACTCCTTCTAAGACAAGAGGGTTGTTAGTACTCTTCTTTCACATGAAGTCCAGGAAGAGAAGATGGCTGAGAGAAGTTGGTGTGTAGTTCCCACAGTTGGTGGGACTCAATGAACTGGCATTTGGCCCTTTCCAGGAAGTCTAGAGGATGTGTGAGGAGTCAGGGACCTGCCTTGGTGGTGGGGCAGGGTTGTGGGTGCTCCTGCTCTAAAATAGGCCTCTACTCTTAGAGTTTTCTGGGGCTAAGGATGCAAGAGTGGTTCTGTGGATAAAATGGGACCAAGTGCAGAAGAGAGAGCCCAGCCTGGAGCTTTACAAAACTCTGTCTTCGAGAACCATCAGCAGAAGCAAAGGGATGACAAAAGAGAGTGGTCCACATGGAGTGGGCACCAAAAACACAAGGGCCAAGAGGGAACCAGCCAGTTAGAGGAAGGGGCCAGCATTTGCCTGGCTCATGGGAAATTCACATAAGCCTCAGGGGGCAGACTTTGTCAAATCTAAGAGAGAAAGTCAGCTTTAAGTGTCTGCCAGACCCAGGGAGTATAAAGTCATCTTTCACTCCCTCTTCTTTCTTGACTCTGATAGAGTCAGAAACGTGGTGAGGAAGGCAGGGGCAGGGGGCTTGAGGCATTAGGTAGAGAGAAAAAGTGTAAGGATCATGCACTGTTCTAGAACACAGTCTTATTTGCAAAGTCCCCCACTGGGTGGTAAAATTTAAATCAAGTTGAGATTTGATTATTATATAGGACTTAACTTTCATATGTATATATACAGGCCTCTGCTATAGCACCAAATATGCATTTCTGTAAAACCTCTCATGCTGCAAAATCACACACTATAAATAACTGGCTTATGGGAAAAATATAGTTGGAGCAGACTACTCAAAACATATGTAAATTTCTAACTATACTACTAACAAAACTCATAACAATCCTAATAAAAACACTGGCATAGTTCAATCTCCATTGATATTTACACCCAGCCTCACAATCAGCTGATTCGTGCCTGCTCTTGGCCAGAGACTCACGCTTTCACCCTCAAGATGGGGGCATTTAATTCAGATGAGACCAGTTTCATCAAAACTAAAAATCATATCTAGGGTGCAGATATTTTTAAATTAAGGTCCTTCTGTGAGAACTAAATTTCCGTTGTTTATAAGCCACTCGGTCTGTGGTAATTTGCTACAGCAGCCCGAACTGACCAAGACAGTCTTTATACATTGCTAGGGCTTTCTCTTTAACTGTGAGAAAGCTTGCTCCTGAGCTTTTTCAAATCATTAGCATGCTAGGAAAAAATCGCATATGAACCAACACAACTTCCACAGAAAATTGACAAGTTTCCCCTATTTACCTATCATATTTGAGCTGAATCATGTTAAAAAAACACAAGCTCCAATAGAGTGTATAGATATAGAAATAAATATAAACAACAAGAAGTTAATAGGATATGGTCTCAGTTCTGACGGAGACCATAAAACAGTAGGGGAAGTGAAGAGCTAGACCACCTAAGCACCTCCAGCCTATAAAAAAGTTTGAAGGAGATGAGAGAGTTTGAGATTAGAGAGGTCATTCTTTAGAGAACACTGTTGTGCACTGTGAGTGCCTGGTTACCATGTGAAAGGGGTAGAGGTCCTTGCCCATCACCTCAAGTCTCTTTTGAGAAGGCCGTCAATGAGACCACTTCGAGATTTTAGTATTTGTCCTCTGGAGTTTGGGAGGCACTGTAGACTGGTATATGGCACACTTCTGAGGAATCTAAAGTTCCAGAGCCTGGCTGAAGCAACCTGTGTTTGTGGCTGGGAAGTAAGTGACACCTCTTGATGACTGGTCAAAGGTTTGATTTTCTCATGGACTAAATATGAGCGAGAGAGTAGGTGAGCCTGAAACTATTAAAAGGGACTTTGCCCAAGAGGGTCTCCAGAGGGGTTTTGGAAGAAGGCATATGTGGAGGAAGAACGCCAAGAAACAGCGGATATAAGGTAGATTCACAAAAGACCAGGTGGAGAATGCATCACCCACGTCAGGGACCAGCAGGTGGGACATTGTCAGTGATGGGTGTGGATGCATTCCCCAAAGAACCCATGCAGCATCCCACAAAAGAGATAACATCCAAAATTGCCCATAGCTAGAGGAAACCAACACTCACTTACAAGGCTGCCAGTCAAGTGAGGCCTTTTTTGTTTCCCTTATTTCTCTTTCTCACTCCCCAAAATTTGACTGCAGAGTGGTCAGAAACTGGATAGCAAGCTAAGGAAAGAGGGACAGATGTTTAAGGTGGTAAAATAGAGAAGAAGCAAACCTTGTCTCTCTTTCTCAATGCAGGTTTTCCACCTGCATAAAGTCTCAGCTGCAAGAGGGAGAAGCTCTGACTTTGAGGAGAGTTTGAAATTTTGAATATTATTCCAGAGTGGAATTACTGAAGTGAAGTTGTTTTGAGAATTGAGGAGGGCTTTTCAATCTGCTTGAGAGTCAACAGAAAAGCTATGAGTCCTGCCATAGTTTTCCTGTAGGAGGGAAGGGAAACATCACAGAGCAGGCTATGGGATGAAGGCTACTGGTAACTGGGCGTTTGCCAAGATATTCTTTATACTTTTTTGTGTGTGTTTTAAGTAGTTCAAAATTAAAAATTTAGCAAAAGAAAATTAAAAAACCAAACGGCATCTAATTGATCAGCTTTATGTAATGTCTTGCTTAAGGCAAAGAATCTCAGTGTCAAATTTTGGAAGGTGCTAAGAAGTCATTTAATTGCAATTATTGAAAGGAAAGTTTCAGGAAAACCATGAAGGATGCTCACCAGCATGTTGGTCCATCTAGCCTCTTATTTCTCCATCATCACTTGCTCAGCTTGGTTGATGGGTTATCTCACCAGCCATCTCTTGCCCTTCACTTGACCCTCCATCAACTACTCAGCTGCCAGGTCCAAGACTCCACAGTCTGTGTCTGATTTGTGTGCCATTTCTCTTGTGTCTTCTTTTCTCCTCTTTGTTTCTGCATTTTTTGTGTGATACAGATATATATATATACATATATATATGTGTGTGTAGAAACATGAAAACAGCTAAATAAACTATAAAAATAATAAATACAGTCACCCCCCCTTATCTGCAGTTTTGCTTTCCACTGTTTCAGTTACCCACAGTCAACCGTGGTCCGAAAATATTAAATGGAAAATTCCAGAAATAAACAATTCATAAGTTTTAAATTGCACATCATTCTGAGTAGCAGAATAAATCCTAGGCACTGTCCTGCTCCATTTCGCCCGGGACATGAATCATCCCTTTGTGCAACATACCATGCTGTATATGCTACCCACCCATTAGTCACTTAGTATCTGGCTCAGTTATCAGATCGACTGTTGGGGTATCGCAGTGCTTGTCTTCAAGTAACCCTTATTTTACTTAATGATGGCCCCCAAGTGCAAGAGTAGTGATGCTGGCAGTTTGGACGTGCCAAAGAGAACCCGTAAGGTGCTTCCTTTAAGTGAACAAGTAACAAGTCCTCGACTTAATAAGAAAAAAAAACATATGCTGAGGTTGCTATGATCTACAGTAACTTTTATTACAGTATATTGTTATAATTGTTCTATTTTATTATTAGTTATTGTTGTTAATCTCTTACTCTGCCTAATTTTATAAATTAAACTTTATCATAGGTATGTATGTATAGGAAAAAACAGTATACACAGGGTTCAGTACTATTCACAGTTTCAGGCATCCATTGGCCTGAAACCTATCCCACATGGGTAAGGGGGGACTACTGTACCTCCAAATATCAGTTAAAAATCCTAAAACTGTGGTTGTGGTAACTATATCTAGTAAATAATATTATGTAAAATTTGAAAGAAAAAATTCAATTCAACACCAAAACACCAACTATAGGTAGCCACATCTGTGGCAGGAAAGAGTCAAGAGGAGGAGGTGAACCAGAGGGAAAAAGAGGTGGATAATAAGAAAAAGAAGCTATCAGATCATCAAGCTGATTTATAGAAGAGTCTTTGTTGAAGCCTCCCTTCTCCTTCCGCCCCCGTCTCAGCCTATGCCTCCAAAAGGGCACCTCTTTCCCTGGCAACCAAGTTTCCTCGGTTCATTGCATACTTGTTTAATATGTACCTTGACTGCACTATGTTCCATTGGTTGTGAATTTCTGGCTTTTCCTAGCACAATTTCCAGCCTTTAAAAGCAGGGTGATTGAGAAAATTGCAATCTCATGTTTCTCAGAGGTCTATGGAGATGAAGCCAAGTCTTGGGGAACACTTTCTTTCTATTGAACTATGTAGTCTTCTTTTGTGGTCCTATGGTATCCAAAGGAAATCTAACCTTGTGACTTTATCAGTGGTCACAAGGGCAAAAAAGCACCTAGAATCCAAGATGAGTAACTGGCACTCAGGTTTGATGAAGCACAATGGATTTAAATCATTTCTGAGGTTAATCTTTTTTCCTTGATTTAAATGAAATTATTTATTGGTCAGGGGTCTATATTTCCAACACATATCATATAATGGAGCTGGTATCAAGGTTCTCATCCACTTGTTTCCAAAGTCCAGGCTTAGGTAATATGATTATCAAGTTTAGAATAAGGGACATAGTTTGCCAGGGAGGTTAAGAGTATGACATCTTTGTGACCTGGTAGGCAGTGTATTACCACAAAAGGAGCAGACTCCCTGTTATACAACATGAGACTAGAATCCTAGCAATGATTCTTACCTGCTGTGACTTTGGGCAAGTTTCTTAACCTCTCTGAGTTTCTACATCTGTATAAAGGGAGTGATGATTTATACATTGTGAAGTTGTAAGAATCAAATGAAATTATGTACGTAAAATGCCTCATACAATGTCTGGAACATTAGTGAACAGTTAAATAATACCTTCCTACCCAATTTTTGAGTTTCATATTACTTTTCAGGCACTGAGTTGACCAGGACAAGTTTGGTGTTTGTATTAGTCAGGATGGGCTAGGTTATGCCGTCATAACCTAAACAAATAGCCCTAAAATCTCAGTGTCTTATAACAACAAAGGTTGATTTCCTACTCATGCTACTTGTCCGCTGTAGGTTGACTGTGCTTCTGCTCCACATCACCTTCTCTCTGGGACCCAGGGTGGCAGAGAAGCCTATATCTGGAACATTGCCAGTAGTTGCAGCAGATGGAAAAGAGAATATGGTGAGGAAGGTGCTGGCCCTTAAAGTCCCCACCTAGAAGTGACACATCTGCTCATTCACTGGTCAAGGCAAGTGACTTGGCCATACATAGATCCAACAGAATGGAGAAGTATAACCCTTTCGTGTGGATGAGCAACAAATATTGGTGAAGAATAGCAGTTAACTACAGGGTTGATCCAGCTGAGTGCTTATTTCCCTGAACTTTCCAGAAAACATGGAGAGAGAATGAGTATCTGATCATATCACTATCTGTTCATATGAAAACATTTTATACAATCCTATCTACTTGTCCTTTAAGTTTCAACTCAGATGCTGCTTCTGCCATAGTCTTCCTGGATTCTCCTTGCTGGATAATAAACTCTTTGCACTGTAGTATGATATTTTCCTGCTAAGAGCATGGGTCACACATGGCCATGTGTTATAATGTATTATTTCATACATATTCTCTTTCTTAAGAGTACTTACCTTCAAGGAGTTTACAATCTGTGCCTTATTCATCTTTAGGACCCTCAATGTACCCAGTCAGTGTCTTGCACATAGTTGATTCAAATATTTGTATAGATGAATTGAAGAGCTGAGATGAGACATGAACAGTATGTGTGGGTGGGGTGGACAAAGTGGGTGCTATATAATGGAGAAATGTCTCCCCTTGAAGTCAAATATGTTTTCTGGAAGTTCTTGGTAGTAAACAGGGGAAACTCCCTGGGGAAACTGGAATGTCAGCTGAGACTCCTGAGAACCACTCTTGCAGGGTTCAGAAAAGACAGACGCTGTTAGAGAAAATTAAACCCATTGGAGAACTATATTAGCTAGTTTATAATTAGCAATTACTGCAGAAAGGAGAAACATTTATTCCATTCTGACAACAAAGATTGCATAATTGCACCAAGAGTGTTTGTCCACATCCTTTGCAGGATGCATTAAGCATTTACAAACAGAAACAAATAGCCTTAGCATTGGTGGGAGCAGCAGGAAAACAGGCTTTCTTAGGCTGTGCCTGATCCATAAGCTCTGGGCCACAACACATGGTATGGTATAGTTGCCATGTGAGTGAATTGACCATGTCCTCCTGTTCCTTTTCTTTATCAACAATTTTTAGTGCTATGTCAGGTCTGAGAAAGACCCAAGGAAGATCAATTCTTCCCCAGTGGCTGTAGATACTCAAGGAATTACCTCTACTTTTTAAAAATTCAACTACTATTTATTGGGAATTTACTATGTGCTAGACATTATGATAGTTTCAGTCTTAAAGTCTTATTCTCAATATGTCTTTATACATATATTGTTCCCTCTACCTGAAATATTCTAATCTCTGTCCTGAATAACTCCTGCTTGTCCTTCTGGTTTTGGTTTAGACATTCCATCATTTAGGAAGAATTTCTAGACCTCCAAACAAAGTTTTAGTTTCTCCTTCTATGTGCTTTCATAACAATATAAACTTCCTTCATTGTAGCACAATAAACTGTATTATACTTGTTTAATTGTCTGTAGCTTCTATTGGCCTATACACTCTAGGAGAGAAAGCCCTGTTTCTTGCTCATTGCTGTATCCCTTGCACCACTGTAATGTCTGATGAAGGCTGATTAATGTATCATTATCTTTTTATGGTCATTATATCATTATATTATTACAATATATTACCATGTCAATGCTCTATAATAGTGCTAAATGTCTGTGTACCTTTGAAGGATTTAGCCATTTGTGACTAGTTGTAATTTTTAAAGCGTTATCTTCAGAACTTCTATGGACTGCTCTGTCAGAGCAATTTAAGTAGAGTGCTCTGTTTTTCAGTGAGATGAACAAAGCCAGGAACTAAGACCTGTGCTCTCGGTTTGGCTGTGTAACTATCTTGCAGTGTGCTCTTGGGAAATAACTTCACCTCTCTGAACTGTTTTTCTCATCTGTCAACAGTGTGGAATAAGAGTTGTCACGTCTGACATTCTGTGACTACCATTGTGTGGCAATTGTAAAACATAACCCAAACATTCTTGGACTGTCCTCCCATTGAGTGCTGGGGTCTATGTTTCCTCTTCTTGAATCTGGCCTCGGCAACTGATTGGTCAATAAAATATAGTGGAAATGATGCTGTGCCAGTTTCCAGGCCCAGACTAAGAAATTGACAGCTTCTATTTCCTGCCTCTTGGGATGTTCACGCTTGAAACCCAGCTGTCATTCCATGAGGAAGCCCAAGAATCCCATGGAGAGGCCCACAGTGGAAAGAAACTGAGTTCCCTGGCCCCAGCCCCAGCTGAGCTCTCGGCTGACAGTCAGCACCAAGTTACCAGCCAAGTGAGTGAGCCATTTTGAAAGTAAATCCTCCAGCCTCTAGTTGAGCTGCCCCAGCTGATGCCACATAAAGCAGAGAAGGAGCTGTCCCTGCCCAGCCCTTCTCAAATTGCAGATTCAAGAGAAAAATCAATGATTATTGTTGTTTTAAGCCACCAGGCTTTGGAGTGGTTTATTATACAGCAATAGATAACTGATACACATCTTTTGTTACTTCACAGTGTCTCAGAACTTTCATCCACTAGAATATTCTGATACATATAAAATTAGCTCCAGACCTTTGACAAATCAGTGCTTACTCCAAATTTATAACAGGAACTACAGCAGTAAGGAGAATATGCCATTTAGAGATCAAATGCTGGTTGAGTAGTGCTCCTCCTGGGCTTCTCAGCAGACATTAATGGAGAAAGATTTGGTTAAATTAACTGATGTAGGTGACAAATGAGCCAACCACTCTCCATTGGAATGTAAGTTCTATGATCAATGACGACTCTTTGAAGGACTTTCTGGAGATGATTGCCAATTATGGGTGAGTCCCCAAACAACAGTGAAAACCTTCCCTTCATTTATTTTGTGCAAAGTGATGTTCTCAACAGTGGCACCAAAGGTTTCCATTTACTACTGTGCTACCTCAGTGACCTAGGGCTTGGAACCCAGATCAATTTTTTAAAATGGCATTATGTTGTATATAAAATCAAATTTTTACACCCCAAATAAATAAATCTCTAGCTAAAACAGTCCAGGGTGTATAATGAAGAGAGTCTCTTCTTTCTCAGTAGCTAAGTTGTTAATCATCAGTGGGCTTGGGAAATGAAGATTGATGGTGATGTCTTTGTCTTACCATTGTGGTTTCTGAGATTGGTGGCTTCTGGACTAGGTACCAGGACTGAACTTCTGGGATGATCCCACTTCTATATGAGGGCAATGGTCTTTCCTCCTTCAGGCATACTGGTTATGAGCAACAACCATGGAGCCAAATAATCTAGGTAAAATTTCAGCTCACTAGCTGCATGACCTTAGACAAATTACTTGGCCTTTCTATGCCTCCATTTCCTCATCATGGTGATAATAGCAATGACTATTTCCTAGGGTTGTTTTTAAGGTTAAATGAGTTAATATGTGTGAAGAACTTAAAACAATGCCTTTAATGTAGAAAGCACTATCTTAGTGTTAGCTATTATTATTACTGTTAATATTGCCATTAGTTAGTATTATTATTTCCTTCTTTATACCTGAGAACCTTGCCTAGAATTAAATCCTTAATGTGTAGACACCAGGCAGAGCCTGCCATATCCGGGAGGCCATTTATTAATTTTAAAAGTCCTGAGCATACTATTGGAACAGGGAGCATGTTTGGGCATCCTTTTTCCTCTCTTATTCCTGAGACTTTGACCCCTACCACATTCCTCTTCCTAGTTCTGCCCCCTCCCAGGGAATGCCCACTCCCATTCCGCTTTCACCAGTCACTGTTCATACCACTATTTGATCAACATAGTTGAGATAAGATTTGGGTTTTGAGGCTTAGTGGGTTTTCTTTTTCATTTGTTCCTTTTTCCTAACACTCAAGTTTAAGTCTATGCCTTAAATTGAGTTCCCTGGAAACTGACTGTGAGACAGAGTTGTGTGCAAAGGTTTATTGGGGAGTGCTCTTGGGAGATATACCCATGAGGAAGTGAGGGGGGTAGGATTGGACATAGGCAGAAGCTGACCCTCAATATGGTTGCTACAGAGGCCTTAGTTGATCCTATGGGGAGTGCTGGAGCTGGGAAGGCCCTCCGGAGTCATCCTAAATGGAGGTTGAGGGGACCGGGCCTTTGAATCTCCAAATCAGTCACTGAAGCTGAACTCCCTGGAGGGGTGTAAACTTGGGCAAGGCTGCTTTCTGCAGCCAAGGGCACATCATGCTAAGGGACACAGCTGTGTCTGCAGCTGATAGTCCCAGCAGCTGGGGATGGGAGCACTGGCTCTGACAAGAGGACCTGGCTGGAGCACCATAGTATCTACTAAGTGTAGACAACTTGTTTCAAAAATGATATATTACTCTTAACAAAAGACAAATGACTCAGGAAAATTACTTAATCTTTCTGAGCCTCATTTTCTCCTATACATTCGCGATGAGATCATTTACAAGGGCTAACAGAACTCTACTACTGCATCTTTCCCATAGGAGAGGCTCAGTTGCTTCTAGTTCCTGTCCCACCTTGCTCAGTTCCGTCAGACTAAGAATCTTAGGTCCAGAAACTTCAGCCCCTGTGTTTTCAAATGACACTGGGCCCTGTACTTTTGTTCTTACTCAGGGCTAGCTCTGAGAGCAGAAATTGAATGTCACTTAAACACCTACCATGAGCCAGGCTCTCTGCCAATTCTTTTAACCCTCACCACAACACTGGGAGGCAGGTGTTTCACATAGGAAGAAAACGAAGCTCAGAGAGGTGAAGGGACTTGCTCAAGGTTATATGGCTAATAAGGGGGCAGAGACAGGGTTCCAATCCAGGTTCACACACTGCTTCCTGTACCACTGCCCTAGCCCAGGTATGAGTGCCCTTGACTTTAAAGCCCGGGCTTCCAGAATGTAGCTGGGGACAGGAAATTAAAATTTTAAGGGGAATTAATATTTTAAAATTATTGATGTAATTTTCTATTCTGCCTTTCTGAGCATGTGATCTTACCCTAGTTGGGCCAGGATTACTCAACTGCCTAGAAATTTTTTGAGGTTGTGTGTGTGTGTATGTGTCCTAGTGATAAGAAATGTTAAAGAAGAAATACAGAAAAACCATGATCATGTTCACAAACTATGACTGTGCAGCAGGAAAACAGCCTTATAAGTTCGGCTGTGGTCTTCAGAAAGGATTTGCTCAATTTTTAAAGTAGACTCCTCTCTCTCACTCCCCTTTTGCACCTTAGCATATCCAGCCTCAAGGACCCAGAGTAGAACAGAAACGTGCTGAGTCCACACAGCAAAGCCATGAATCTTGCTGCTCAGTGCTAGGAGGAAAATATGACCCAGGGGAAGTAAGGGACAGCCAAGCCCCTTTCCCTCCCGGAGGGTAGTGGGAAGGAGGAAGACAGAGAAAGAAAAGGGAGAGCAAACCAAGCAGTTGTGGGTCTCTGATTCTTTTCTCTCCAGGCTTCAGTGAGGACATGTGCAGGTGATTTAGAGAAATTAGGGTAACATCAAGAGTGAATGAGGCACAGCATGACCGGATAGAGGAAGACCCTGGGTTTAACTTTGTGGTGCCAGCTCTCGATTCTTATGTGCTATAGACTCAGAGTTGAATTCCCTTTGACTTTTCATAGGGACCCCCTGTGGCAGGATGAGGGACCCCTCGGCTGAGTCTTGGGGTAGACAGTTGGGCCAGCAGATAGGATAGAGACTTGGCAGAGACCCGGGGATCAGTCAGTAACCAGCGAAGGTTGAGGTGAGGCCAAGTCGCTACTGAGCTTTAAGCAAGCCCAGAGGGTTAGCAGACTGGGGTTACACCACCCACAGCCTCAGTGGTTGGCACAGGCAGGGCAGGCAGTACATTCAAAAGGGAGAACTGAGGTGTTGCCTTGGAGGCAGAGGCCACCGTGCCCGAGGACCTCAAGCCTTTCCTGTCATCATGAGGACACGTTAGTCCCTTTCCCCTCATTGAACCTTGATGTGTTAGTTATTCTGCCCACCCCCAACACAAGATCCATTTCCACCCTTTTCTACCTTGTTCTGCACATTGGGAGGCTGACTTTTATAGTCTATGTCCACTGGGTTCCCCTGCCCTCTGGCTTCTGGGTGCCTTTTGCCAATGGAAGGCACCCTCCACAGGCCAGAGTGTGGATGGAAAGAGAGATTGGAGTTATTTTCCTCATGCTCCCCGCTATCTGGCAGTGGGTTAGAAATGACTGCATTCCCCTGCTGATGGTCTGATGGGCAGCCCTCTCCCATATCTGTAGGTCTCACCAGGCTCTGGAACCTCTCTCTCTTTTTACCCTTTTAGACAGGGGTGGCAGCACCTTCCTGTTGTTGTGAGCCTTGAGTGCTTCCCCATCCCTCCTTGGCTTCTCTTAACCCTATCAACACCTTTGAAAACAGTCCCTTAACTAAAGGAACCCCTTATGTGTGCAGTTTCCTGCTGAGTAGAATGACTTTCTGTCCTGGTTTGCCCCAGACAGTCCCAGTCTATTCCAGTTGTTCCAGTGTAATGATTGCTGCATCCCCCCTTCACTCTGAAAAGATCCTTGTTTAGATAGTGTCCTACTGCTGGGACCCTGACTGCTGTACCATCTTAGGAAGGGTGGCAGGAGGAGGGGCTACGAATAGGGTTACGTTTGAACCAGATAGGGCCCTTAACTAATTGGCTGTCCTGCTCACTCACGGAGGGTGTGAGTTTAGTTACAGACACAAAGAAGCTAAATTTCCTCTACATTTTCAGGTTGTGATGTGAATGATTTTTCAAGTCTTGTTGCTCAATTGTCACTCCTGAGGGACAGGACTCTACCTCATGAATCTTTGCCAACTCCGCTATACCTAGTGCCCTGCCTGGCCTGAGGTTCGTAAACACTGTCTGAATGAACAATAAGGGAATGGTGTCATCATGTTCAATCAGTGTGACAACTCATTCACACATGGAGGTAACCATGACACCAGTTCTCACAGGAGCTGCATATACCTCTCAGAGGGAGCTGCTGTTAAAAAGAAAGGAATTGGCAGAATGGTTGTGTGTGTGTAGCTTTGGGCATAAGATTACAATCTAAATATCAATTCACAGTGAAGAGTCCTTTCTGTTATTAGAGTGAGAGTGAAATTTAGAGGAGCAGGATGCATTTTATATTTTAAAATCCTTCTACTTTGCACATTCTCACTACACACAACAGGAGCCATAGGGCTGGCCACTGCGTTCCCTGGGTCTAGGTTGTCTCTCTCAGTTCTGGTTGATCTAGCAAGCATTCACTGAGCACACACTGTGCCAGGCCTTGAGCTTACAGGTGTCTCCTCGGAGGTCAATCTGCACGTACCGTGCCCAGCCCTGAGCATCCCTGGGTCCAGTCAGTCTCCTTGCATGTCAAGTTACAACTCACTGCTTTACCTTCTGCCTGACCTCATTCTCTCTTTAGATGAATAAATAGAAGGCTCTCAGTAGAACTCCAGTTTGTTCCTGTAGAGAAGCAGGGGCCCGTTGTACTCAATAACACCACCACTGCCTATGGCAACTTCTCAGAGACTGAGCCTGCTAAGAGCAATCTTATTCCTTTCTGGGTAGCTTTGCACATTCTCTCGGGCAATGGTGTTCATCAGTGAGACAGGGACGGTGAGCATAGGCAGGTGCTGTGACAGGAAGCTTCCTGTGTACTCAGCACAGATCTGTTCCCCAAAAGAGCCCTGAGCCGGGGCTGGGTGATACCACAATTGCAGTCCTGAAAACAACACTCACCCCACACTCAGCAGGGGTGGCTCTCTGACTGCTCTTTGATTTTGACTGTTGCTCTTCTGGGCTCCTTCTCCCTGCCATGTACGGGTTACTCTCACATTAAACAGTCTCTACGCTCAGATCTGGGTTCCCTTTGGGGTCACCATTTTGCCGCAGCAACTTGTGCTGACCTTCCATGCTCTGGACCTTGTCCCTGGTATCTGTGGGCTCCTTTTTACGTTTTCTCTGGCTATGGCCACAAGCAGCCCTAAAATAGCCCTGACAGACCCCCTGAGTTCTGACTTTAGCCTCTTACGGTCAGCCCCACTTTCTTCCTACCCCTGAAAGGACAATGGGTTTCCCAACTAAAGAGATAACGTCACCGTTTTAACACATGGCTACAAAGTTTTTGTTACTCCTCCCTTCCAGAGGTGGAATCAAAATTCCCCTCCCCTTGGACATGAGCTGGCTATAGTGATTTGCTTCTAACAAAATATAGTGAAAGTGATGCTCTATCACAACCAAGGCTACATCATAAAGGGGGAGACAGCTTTGGTCTGGCTTTCTGTCTCTCTTTGGAGCCTCACTCTTGGAACTCAGTCCAGGCCACGTGAGAGTGTTCTAGCTGATAACCCCAGCTGAAGTCCTAGCTGACAGCCAGCATTACTCCCTAGACATGTGAGAAAGGAAGCCTTTGTGATGACTCCAGCCCCAGTCACTGTATGCCTTCAACCACATAGGAGACCCCCGAGGAAAAACCAGCTAGCTGAGCCCAGTCAACCCCCAGACCTATGAGAAATAATATTAATAAATGATTGTTGCTGTTTTAGTGCTGTTATGTTTGGGGTGGTTTGTTAGGCAGCTATATACAACCATAATGAGAGGGAAGAAGAACTTGGAGAAAGTTCACAGAGAGCCAGAGGGTGATTTAAAGGTTATATATAAAACACAATAACACGCTGGGGAGTCTGAGCTTTTTAGTCAACCAAAGGAAAGATCAAGGGGAAATTTTAAAATGTCTTTAAAAACACAGCAAAGTAGATTAAACCTTCTCAATTTCTGGTGAGGACAGCATAAGAAGAAATCAGCTTAAATTGCAGCATGATGAATTTGGGATTGACGTAAGCAGTGATTTTTGAGAAGGTGTGAAAAGCAATGGATGCTCATATATTAATGAATCATATATTGTCTTTATTGCCCTCCCATCCGGTTAGGTGCCTACCCTCCCTTCATGTTCACTGTGATCTCAAAAAAACTATTAATACAAAATGTAATAAATACATATTGAAGATAAAATGTGTTAATCTCTTCAGATATACATTCTTTTGAGTTTTAAAGAATTAAAAAAAGAAAGAAATCACACCCAAACCGGATTTCCTTAGAATGGTATCATCTTCCTAAATAATATGATAAAAAAGTGAACACCTCTGGGTTAATTGGTTAGGAGCTATGTGATATAATTTGCCAAAACACTCACATAGACGTTGGTGAACTGGAGGGATATCACTTCTCAGCATTCTCATTATACACAAGGCTATTTTGCAATTCCATAGCTTTCAACTTTCCTCAACCTGGAAGGCTACTCCTGCCCCCATCTCACCTCATCTGCCTGTCAGTTACCTCTTGCTAAGTAACAACCACTCTCTACCCAAAATAAAATATTATGTAGCTTAGCAACCATTTATATAGCTCATGATTCTGTGGGTTGGCTGGATCAGATCACCTCCTATGGTATCTTTGAAACTCTAGTCTGAGACTTTGGTAGCGACAGTTTTGAGATGTGTTGAGCCCTGCAAAATGTGAGGTGCCCTGTAGCTACTAGAAACATGGTAGCTCATGAACAGACACTGAGGAACCCTTGACTAGACCCCCACCCCCACCTAGCCTTGAAATCTACTTTTGTTCCTTTTTTCTACTCCTTCCACATTTATCCACCCACTGCCACTCTTTGGGCAGGGCAGAGAGCTAGATTTACAGTAAGCATCCAGAAGACTCTTGGAGGAACAAGAGCAGCCCTCCTTCTGCATCTTAACCATAATCACAAAAGCCGAACTCAGAGAACTTTTTTCCTACTGCTTCTGCTGCAATTTTTGACGCTGGAGGACATTTATTCAGCTCTTATTATTTTCTTGTTAAAGAATATTTAGGGGCCGGCCCCGTGGCTTAGCGGTTAAGTGCTCACGCTCTGCTGCTGGCGGCCCGGGTTCGGATCCCGGGCGCGCACCGACACACCACTTCTCCGGCTATGCTGAGGCCGCGTCCCACATACAGCAACTAGAAGGATGTGCAGCTGTGACATACAACTATCTACTGGGGCTTTGGGGGGGAAAAAAAAAAGAATATTTAATCTTACTGGTGGGTGGGTGTGGGTGGCGATCACATCAGAGAGGAGAGAAAGAAATTCAAGCGTGTTTCTGAGGAAAAATATATGTATTAACCATTATATGGTGGTGCATTCTTTATAGTTAATATGCAGCTCAGGAAAGAACATAATAGAATAGCTTCCAAACTATGCAAAAAGCAAAATCAGCACTGTGTAGACCATACCCTGGGTTAACAAACTCAGAGCTGTATTCTCTAGGAAACCAGATTTGTCTGCTGGTGGACGTTTTCTCAGAATGAACTTATTTTCATTTATTTATTTTTTGCAGGGGAAGATTCACCCTAAGCTAGCATCTGTTGCCAATCTTCCTCCTTTTTCTTTCTTTCTCCCTGCAAAGCCCCAGTAGATAGTTGTGTATAGTTGTAAATTCTTCTGGTTCTTCTATGTGAGCCACCACCACAGCATAGCTACTGACAGATGAGTGGTGTGGCTCCGTGCCCAGGAACTGAACCCGGGCTGCTGAAGCAGAGTGGTGCTGAACTTTAACTGCCAAGCCATCAGGGCTGGCTCAGAATTAATCTATTTTTTATGTAGTAGCCTGGGGCTGGAAAGTAACATTGGTTAAACAATGGGTCAGAGGCTCTCTTTATCTATAATGTTGAAGGCTCAACACAGAAGGCACAAGATAGCTAAGAGAGGGCCTTGGAATGCTTAGAATGTAAGGAATGAAGCCAGAATCTGGGAGAGAACATCTACATCAACATTGCCATTAACCAAATCACAGTTCAGTAAAATCTTATCAATCTACATCTATCATATCATTTACTATAGTGGAACAACCCTGTTAGTTTATCCCAGGAAACAATACTCTGTCATATGTTATTTATTTGTTAATTTTCAGTTTCCTCACCTGTAAAATGGGAAATGATAATACCTACTTTGTGAGGCTATTGTGAGGATTGCATGAGGTAATGCATGTAAAGTTTTTAGTTTGATACTAGCTAACATTTAGAGTAATTATTATTATTACTGCTGGAAGACAGTATAGTGTAGGGAACAGCATGTGTTTTGAAATTTGATAGAATTGGATTTAAATCCCAGGGTTTTTTCTTAATGTAAGTGGCAATGTGTCCTTGGGCATATCACTATAAATTTGGGATAATATTACTTATCTTATATGGTTGCTAGGA
This sequence comes from Diceros bicornis minor, assembly GCF_020826845.1. Lineage (NCBI taxonomy): Eukaryota > Metazoa > Chordata > Mammalia > Perissodactyla > Rhinocerotidae > Diceros > Diceros bicornis. Next base: position 37,041,136 of record NC_080781.1, read on the forward strand.
AGCTTAACTAGAATTCCTTAAAAAAAAAGATTGAATGCAGTGTCTGGCACATGGAAATTGATGAATGAATAATAGCTATTATTACTCTATGGAATTTTTATAGTATCTGGAGAGATATGTTTGGCCTATGCTATACTTGATGCTATACAGAAATGAACCACTGTACTTCAGGATTTGCAGTAATTGTGGGTTGAGTCTGTTCACGTCCTCCTAGAAGATGGGATTAGATGCAAAGGAGACTTATTGGGAGAAACACCTGTGAAGGATAAAGGGGGAGGGACCAGGAATAGGCAGAAAGAGCCTTTAGGCTTCAATGCGTCTCTGACCCATGAGAAAGGAGGGAAGGAAGGAGGATGGGGCAGGAAAAACCTCAGACTGCATCAGACTGCAGCGCATCTCTGAGAAAGTTTCAGCCAGGCTGATGGGGACCCCCAGAGCAAACACTGGCCATCAGAAAAGTCCCATGTCAGGCAGAATGGCCCAGCTCTAGTGTCTGTCCCTGTCCATTGTCCTCCCCCCCGCCAAACCCCTGCTCAGTCATTGATGGGAACAGCCTGGAGAGAGTGTGGTCTCAGCAGAATGCTGCAGAGGCTCCTAAAAGTGCAGCTGCTGGGGGCTGGCAGTGAACTATGCTCCCCCAAGCAGGGTCTTTGGAAGGGAGCTCTGAATGGTGTACCTCTATGGCCACCACAGGGGCCAAGTTAAGCTCTATTCCAGTCAGAATTACCTTTGTCCATACTAGTTAGTTCCTGGTCTGGGTCAAGCCCTCATAATAGACCCTCTATAAATGTGGAATTGAATAGAATTTTCTAAGAAGAGAAACACTGCCAAGAATATTTCTGGAGAATAATTGAGGCATTTAATCAAACAAATATGATATTTGTTGAAAAATAAATTTGTTGAAATATCAACGTAGTTTCCATTTGGAAAAGAGCAATGCAGGTGTCAATTTGTCCTGTTTGATTCCTTCAAAGAAGCTAAACCATAAGTTTCCTTCACATGTGCAACTGAAAAGAAATGTATATTTTTAAGTGACATCTTTTAATTATGAAGTTTCAATAATTCATTCTGATTTGTCTTCCTGTCTAATTGCACTACTCAGATTTATTTAAATTTTCTGTTGTAGAAGGATATCAGGAATATAATAGTAGAAGTGGGTTGGAGGGATATAGTAAATCTCCTTTTAGCTTTTATTTCCTCTGCTATGAAACCATTGCTTTTTCCATGTTTCACCTTTGTCTTCCCTTTCATTTGTGATATTGAGAAAGAAAAACTTTTCCTATACCATCTTAGGTTCAGTGTTTGGGGATGGCAAAGTAAACTGACAAAAGGCAGATTAGCAAGAGAAAAGATAGATTTTAATCATGTACATAAAGGAGTTCACAAAAAAATGTGACTCAAAGGGGCAGTTAGAATTTGAGGCTTATATACCATCTTAATAGGGGAAGGGGGGAGGATGAAGAGCACTTACAGGAAAACAAGCAACTTTTTGGAAAGATAAACAGGCCCTTAGGAGAGGGAGACAATAGTTTTGTGACAATGTCTGTTTAGGTGTGGTGTGGAGACTTCTCATCTCCAGTAATGAGTCAGTCTTCCCTGGTTGCTCCTGGGGAGGGGATTTATGACAACTGAGTTCTTTTGAGTTCTTTTGGGAGGCTCTACTTTTAGGCAGATAAGGAATTTCAGGAAGTCAAAGGCCTTCTGCTCAAAATAATTTTTATACCACAGTAGTGTATTCTAGACTCTTTCAGAGATGCAGATGCTGAAATATTGGTTTGTCACACAGTTTGAGGATCCAGATCAAAGGTAGTGTATAAGACTCAGTAATGCTACTGCAATTGTCTCAATGTCAGTGTTTATTCCCTAGTAACAATTTAATCGTGGTAGAAAACAGAAGCTAATTGACATTCATTGATGGCGTAGGTCATGGAACCAACTTTTTGGAAAGAAAAAAAATTACAACCCTTCCAATCAGAACATTACCATGATAAGGGAGAGGCATTGGAACTGAGGGCAGATGGGGAGGGAAGAAAAAGGATGGAAAATACCAGACAGGAGCTTCAGAGCCAAGCAATAACTGGTTTGTGGCTGAATCCACTCATTGCTTAAGAAAAGCCAACAGGTGTTAGACGTGAAACCAATGAAAGTGTCACATCACTAAGGAATTGACAGGGCTGGTAAATCAGCAGCAGGCCTGGATAAATTAGACCTTGGTGGTGCAAGAAGAGGCTGTGACCACAGTTGCTATGACCCCTCCTAAATTTTCTACCTGAGTTGAAAATGAGATGAGGACGAAAAGAAAGGTCAGTGTTTATGCTGCTGGTATCCTGTGGAATCATTTTAAAGTTTTTGATTAAAAACAACATGGGGTTTTGTTGTTTTAAAGTGGGGCATCTCTGAGAGGCAAAGGCAACAGGGCTATGAATGTATGAGTTTGCTGCCATGACTTTCCCTTTGACCAGAGTGGTGCAGGACTAAATAGTTTACTCAAACTTGTGTTAAGAGTGTGTTTGAACTTCTGCCAGAGGTGAGCAGCTACTTGATAGCTTTGACTGAAGAATGCTCCTATACTATCTGGGAATTGATCCTCTTTGAACAAGTGGGCTTACATTCAACAATATTTGTTACACAGTTGTTTGTAGTGACAAAAAACCCTGTAAACAATCTGAATATATATCCGTAGGGACATTATTGAATAAATTATAATACATTCATAGTGTGCAGCTATTAAAAATGAATTAGATCGATACCTATTGACCTTGAGAGATATCCATGAAGAGAAAAATAGCATGTTGTAAAAAAATATTCAAACAATAATACTTGAGAGGCTTTAAACTTCTTTTGCTTATGATATAAACTATATATGAATCTATCTTGATAACAAATAGCAAATTTATCAAATTATAGTTCTTTGAATTTAGCTGGTAGATAGATAAATTCCTTACCTGGAGCTTGGTTCACTTTTCTATGCCTCAACATAGCTAAAATAATCCTGAGAAGATGATGATTATAATATTAGAAGTAGAATTTTTATTTATTTATTTTTTGAGGAAGATTGGCCCTGAGCTAACATCTGTTGACAGTCTTCCTCTTTTTTCCTTTTTCTCCCCAAAGCCCCAGTAGATAGTTGTATGTCATAGTTGTACATCCTTCTAGTTGCTCTATGTGGGACGCTGCCTCAGCATGGCTTAATGAGTGGTGCGTAGGTCCATGCCCAGGATCTGAACTGACGAACCCTGGCCTCCGAAGTGGAGTCTGCTAACTTAACTGCCATGCCACTGGGCCAGCCCCAGTAGTACCACTTTTTAAAAGCTAAAGGAATAAGAGGACTTAGGGAGGTAAAGGGTGGAGGAATAAATGTGGTAAATTATTTGGTTAGGGTTAGATACTTTAAAAGAAAAGTTTCTATTGAGAGAAGGAAAGACTAGAGGCTACATACTACTGTTCAAGTATAGATAGAGACAGAGGAACAAAAGTGGTCAATGTAAAAGACCTAGAATTGCATATGCAACCTCATTTCTGTACAGAGCATTGCAGTTTTAAAGACATTTTTACACTCAGTTCCTCACTTATCAGAAAGCTGAATATATGCCCGCCATTTCACAGAAAAAAATAAAAATAGAACTAGATTAGTTCTGCCTAAGTTCCGTCTGAGTGCTAGCTAAATTGGATAATTGATAAAATCTGTATGTGGAGTCAGTCAAGAGAAAATTAAGGTTTTCTTCGTTGGAGTTTAGAATTGAGACAGTCTTCAGTGCAAATAAATGCATGAACTGTGCTGTGGATGATGCTCTCAGCATTCTTGTATCTTACACAGGCTCTGGCAGATTGGAAGCAGAATGAAAATGGAGTAGAAGGGACACCATCTGGGTAGTGATGCAGGTTAAGTGGGAAAGCAGAGAACCTGGAGTAAGGAGGTCACAGATGAATCAAGGCAATGATGGTGATGATCCTTGGTACAGAACTTCTCTTCTAGTAAGGGTGGACCAGTTAATGAAGACCAACTTCTTGCTGAAGACAATTAAGAAAAGAAGCTGTGAGATATATTATATATTATACTCCCTCCCCAGTAGATTAAAAAGTATTCTGGAAAGTGCCAGATCAGATAGCTAAAAATAGAGTGAAGAATTACTGGGCCAAGGACAAAAGGAAAGAAAATAGATACTCAGGGAATGAACCTGAGTTTGGGGCCACTTTTCCCCTGAGGCATTTGGCATTTCCTTAGCAGGTAACCAAGACCCTAAAATGCTTGAATTTTGGCAGCCTTGAATGCTGCTTTTGATAGCTTTACAGGGATAGAGATACAGGGTTTGGCATTCAGGACTCTCTGTGGCCTTGGGACCATGGAAGGGCTGTATCCTAGGAGTGAGGGTGCACCCTCACAGATACTGCAGCTCAACTTGTTTCTGAGTGGATTGCAGTGATCCTGGATTACCTAAGTCCCTAGACCATGTCAGAAACAAATGAAAACCTACTCAGGAGGAGGCTAACTTTATCCTATGCCTCATATTATTTCTATAAATATTTTATAAATATAATATCTGGCAAACAAAAGTTAACTAGAGGCATAAGGAAACAAGCCCAAATACCTTGGAATTACATTTTTTAAATGCTGAAAGAAAACCACTACCATCCTAGAATTCTATCCTCAGTGATAATTTCCTTCAGGATTAGACGTGACACAAATACATTGTTTTAGTTATCTATTGCTGCATAACCATATTACTACAAACTTAGTGGCTTAAAATAACACATATTTATTATTTCATAGTTTATGTGGGTCAGGAGACTGGACATGAGTTAGTTGGGTGCTCTGCAAGGCTGCAATGAAGGTGTTATCCAGAACTGGGTTCTCATTTGAGGCTCTACTAGGGAAGAATCTGTTTCTAAGCTCATGTCGTTGTTAGCAGCATTCATTTCCTTTCAGGCTTTCAGACTGAGGGCTTCAGTTTCTTGCTGGCCTTTAGCTGGAGGCTGGAGGTTCTGAACTGAGGTATCATAAGAGGAAGGCTGAAAAAAATCCATGAGCTAGGCATTTATCTCAAGAAATTAGGAAAAGAAAGCCAAATTAAACTCAGAAAAAGTAGAAAGAAGAAAATAATAGAACACAGAAATTAGTGAAATAGAAAAAATGTAGAATAGAAAGAATCAGCAAAGATAAAAATTGGTACTTTTAATCAACAAATAAAATTGATAAAAAATCGTAAAATATCACTGTACATCCTACAGATATAAAAATATATTAATAAGTGATTATATACAATTTATGCCAATAAATTTTAAAAATTTAGATGAACTAGATAAATTTATAGAAAGACACAACATTGCAAGTCTGATACAAGAATAAATAGAAAACCTGAATAATACAATAATATTTAAAAAATAGAATTTATAAGCTTTTCTACCAAAAAAAAAGCACTAAATGACTTCACTAGTAAATTCTACCCAGAATTTTAGGGAAAATAGAATGTTACTCTGTCAAAAACTCATCTAAAACACAGAAAAAAAGGAATATTCTTTAACTTATTTTATCAGACCAGCATAATTATAGATACTAAAAGTTTAATAAGAGTATGACAAGAAATAATACTTCAGGTCAATATCAGTTGAGAACATACATGCAATATCCAAACAAATTTAGCAGTATATAAAAAATATAATATATCTGAATCAAGTTGGATTTATTCCAAAAATGCAAGGTTGGTTTAATAATAGAAAATTAAGCAGTGTAATTCACCACAATAACAGAATTAAGGACAAATATCACATGATCGTTTTCATAGTTGCTGAAAAAATTTTGATAACATTCTATGTTCATTTATGGAGATAAAAGCTCCACTAAGCAAACTTGTAATAAAAGGGAACTTTCTTAAACTGATAAAGTTATCTACAGAAAAACCTACAACAAAAACTATATGTAATCATGAAATGCCCAAAGCTTTTACCTTGTGACTGAGAACAAGCCAAGGTTGCCTGCTATCACCTCTTCTATTCATCATTGTACTGAAAGTCCTTGACAATGCAATAATGTAAGAAAGAAACTTGGAACTGATACAGAGGAGAATAAAAATAACTGAACTCTACAAGTTTGCTTGGCTTTATTTTGGGAAGCGTGTGGCTAGGACTATTTTGTTCTCATTTTGGTATATCTTTCTATTACTTTTGATGTCTCCTGAAGTTAGCTCTGTGAAAGTAAAATAGAGTGAGGAAAAATATAAAAATATGGCTAATGACAATTTGAATTGACTTTTGAGAGGAGGAGACATATTGGATTAGCCTCTCTCTAGTCAGATGGGGCTTTCTGAGGCATGGTGAAAACCCATATTTGTGCCCTATCCAGGCCGATGTTGCTAGAATATCTCATTTTGATTTTACCACGATTGAGAACAATGTGAAGTACTGAAAGAATTCTATTTTAGAGGATAATTTCTCTGGGGTTATGTTTTAGTGAGAATGAAATCACCAGGGTGCTGACATATGCTTGGAATCCTGGAGACTGACATCAGTATTGTGACTCACCTACTCTTAAAGAAAGTGATGTGCATCCAGCTATTGCACACACATAAAAGTACCTAAGCCTGATGCTAATGGATGAGTAAGCTTAGCTTCAACAATTGGGATGATAATAAAACAATTTATTTTAAAATTTGCAATTACTAGACAAGTTCAAGCAGCAGGGATGATCATGCTAGAATCAATGACGGTCTTTGCATGATAGATTGATCGGCCACACAGATATAAAGGAAGCAATAGATGTAATCTACATGGACGTCAATGCAGCTTTGATCATATTAAAATGACATTCTCCTCCAAAAGACAAGAAGATTTTTCTCCCATTCTCAGATATCCACTGGGAGGGTAATAGGAAGTAAAGGGTCATCAAGGTAGTCAGTGCACATGCGAAAAGTATAAAACAAACTATGACTTGTCGAAGTCAGCATGACTACACTTAGGAGTGGGCTTATAGGTCCCTGAGTGAATTTAGGATGTTTCCATATATGGCATTAGCATTGTCTCCTTTTTAGTCTGACTTAAGTGGTCACAACTAACCATGACAAGTTCTTTCCACTGGTTTGGCTGTTGTTGGGCAGTATATATGCAGTGTCAAAACAGCAGAGCACTTTTTAAGCTTATCCAAAGTGGGTGATTGACTCACACTGCCAGTTGGAAATAGATATCTAAGGGTCTTCCATATACTGAAGTGCTGATATTTGAATTCATCTTACTTCTCACACATAAAATGTGATGAAGCTCATTGCTCCTTTAATTGGTAGGCAATTAAAAACCAGCAACACACTACTGAAAGGATGTGAGCATAGCCATATGTTGAGCGTTACTAGCAAATATGGAATGCTTTAAAATATGATAGGTATTCATGTATGGAGGTTATTATTTTTAGATGTTTATCTCCTTTGAGGCAGCCAATTGGACCAAATCTTCTTGAGATTTGGTTTTGCAGTGTGTTTGCATGATTCTAGAATGGGCACTGATCCTCATTACACCTTCTTGCCCCCAATCTCTGTGTAAAGTTGTTCAGATTGTGTACTATATAAGGTTACCGTATCTAAGTAGGCACCATTCACACTGTGGACATATAGAGAATTAACTTATATGAGAGCACTGCAGGTGAGTCTAGACATTCCAGGCCTCTTGGCTGAGTCCTGGAGAAGCAAGAGAGAGCCCTCTACTCCATAAACCTTCACTTACCCACCTGGCCTCATACACCTCAGCAGAGCCTGCACTCTTAGATTTACTTGGACACACACATGTGCACATGGGTGTGCCTTTTCCTAACTGTACTTGAGTGTCTTGATTCCAGCAGTCCCCCTTACTCTGAACTTGTCACAGTTACCTCATCAGTGTGTGCACTCCTTCTGGCTTATGTGCTGGGCAGGGTGTAAGTGTGCAGGAATATAGAGCAGGTGTGTGCCTTTGCACAAGCAGCTGCTGCCTTCAGGGTATGGAAAGATCTTTGGACTCAAACGGGGTGCATTTGAGCAGGCTTTGTCTAATTTTTAGTGGGGTCCATGTCTTCTAGCCAGCAACTTACAAAGCAGGTTAACTTATAAAATCACCAGATGCTACTGCTTTAGCCCAGAGATAGTGTTCCCTGCTTCCTTGACTCCTTCTCCTGCCCTTCCCTGTCCTTTATATATAAGCCACTTCTAGGGTCACTATGGTAGCCTGAAAAAATATCTCCCCCAAGATATATTCACTTCCTAATCCCAAGAACCTGTGAATATTACCTTATATGGCAAAAGATGTGATTAAGGATCTTGAGATGTATAGATTATCTTGGATCATCCTGGTGGGCCCTAAATGCAATCTTATGTACTCATAAGAGAGAGGCAGAGGGAGTTTTGAGCCAGATACAGTCACCTAATGTGGCTGGAGGGGTCAACAGCTGGTTGCTGTGTATGATTGCTGAGATTATACACTAATATACATAATAGTTTTCTATTGCTGTGTAACAAGTTACCACAAACCCAGTGGCTGACAACACACATTTATTATCTCATAGATTCTATGGGTCAGGAGTCTGGGCATGGCTTAGCTGGGTCCTCCATCAGGCTGTAATCCAGATATTGGCTGGAGCTGTGTTCTCATCGGGTGGCTCGACTGGCAATTGATCTACTACCAAGCTTTTGTGGTCATTGGCAGGATTCATTTCCTTGTGGCTATAAGACTGAGGGCTCCAGCTTCATGCTGGCCATTGGCTGGAGGCCACTCTCAGCTTCTAGAGGCTTCCCACAGTTCCTTGCCATGTGGCCCTCTCCAAAGGCCCTCTCACCACATGGCAGCTTGCTTCTCCAAAGCCGACAAGAGAGAAAGATGGCAAATTTGCTAGCAAGATGGAGTCTTATATAATGTAATATTACAGGAGTGACATTCATCACTTTTGCTATATTCTATTGGTTAGAAGCAAGTCACAGGCCCTGCCCACACTCAAGCAGAGGGAACCATACAAAGGCATAAATCCCAGGAGATAGGGATCATGGGGCTACCTCAAGGTCTGTCTGCTACAACATCTTCATTTATTAAGAAGTTATCGAGAAAGGAGAACCTTGTTCTAATTCACACAAAGGTCTCACATAGGTTAGTAGCAGTTCTTTTTCCATCTCAACCCTGTTTTTTTTTTCTGGCCAAAGTATTGCTAAAATGATAATCCAAGGGACAGATGTGTATTTATCAGCTGACAGAAAGTTGTTAAAATCTGAGAGAATGTAATCATGGTGTAGTTTTACAGGAGTTCCTTCCATTTTGATAACATTTATTAGAATGTGCCTGGTTTTTGAAAAGAGAAATCTCAATAAATAAACCACCACAACTGAAAATATATCCTCTTGGCTTGAAGTCTTCTTTTTATCAGACAAAATATTTCCCAAACAAATTCTGTAAATATGTATTTGTTATATTTGTCAGTGAATTTAGAAAACATTCACTTTCTAATGAGATTACTCATTAGTGTTGATCCAATTTCTCTAGGTTTCTCTAATCAGAAAGTGTTATGAGCTATAGTGTGTTGGATGGGCACTTCTTGAAAATAATTTTATCTTTTATCAGAACCTTCTCTATTCCCATTCCCAGGTAGGGATTAGACCTGAGTCACTCCTTACCTTGGCTGTTGCCATAAACGCCTGACTTCTCCTTATTCTAGTTTATGCCTCTCTGATTTATGTTTCTCTTTAGCTTATAGGCTTTTTGTAGTGCTTCAGTCCCTTCATCTTAAATTCTGAGCCCTTTTGCCTGTCCTTCAAGGCACTGCATGGTCCCCCTGCTGCCCAATCTGGCCTCCTGGTCTATTCCTCCAGACTCTTCCTCAATAATCAGGGCAGCAATATTGAATGAGGACAACATGCTCTTATACGACACAGGCCTTTGCACGTTCTGTTCCTTCAGGCTAAAATGCCATCTCTGCCTTCTTCAACTCAAACTCCAACTCATTTTTTTAGTGCCTTGTTTTGTTTTGGTTATGTATTTATTAACTTATATTATGAAACATTTCAACCATAAAGAAAAATGTAGAGAGTGTCATAATAAATAAGCATGTCCTCACCGTCTGTTTAAAACATATTGATATTTTGCCATATTTTTTCCATTTCTATGGTGAACATTTTCAAACATATAGAAAGTTGAATGAATAGTATAATGAACACCCATATATCTGGTACTGAGTTCCAACAATTGTTCGTATTTTGCCATACTACCCTCTTTCTCTCATTTCTTCCATTACCATTTATTTCCCTACACACACACACACACACACACACACAAAACATTTAAACCTACATTATATTACAGACATCATCATGACTCTTCACCCCTAAATACTTCCATATACATCTCCTAAGAATAAGGAGTTCTCCTACATAACCTCCATATCGTATCATTATTGCATCTAGGAAAATAACAATTCCCTTACCTCATGTAATACTCTGTCCATATAAAAATGGCAATTTTTCCCAAAATGTCTTTTTATAACTATTTTTTTTCTACACAAGATCCAGTCAAGATTCACTCATTACATTTGGTTTGGTTTCCTTAAACTCTTTCATTCTAGAACAGTCATCCCTACAATTTGTTCTTATGATATTCACTTTTTTAAATGATCAGGACAGTTGACTAGTGGCATATCTCATAATCTGGATTTCTCAGAATTTTTCCTCATGTTTTCATTTAACATCTACCTTTATTAACATGTGTCTCCTGAAAACTGAATGTTTTCCTCTTTCCCATTGCCCTTTTACCCGATGGTTTTAATGTACATTGATGCCTGAATCAATGATATCATTTTGGTTGTAGAATGGCATTTTTCTAATTTTCTCAATTATTCTACATTTATTAGTTGCCATTCTGCTGCAAAAAAAAGTATTCACTGATCAACTGGCAATGAACTTCAGTTCCTCATCTTGGGTGATTACTTCATTCTTTCCCTTTAACTAGAAATTTCCAGAATAAGTCATCTCCATCGATGGCAAATGAGTTATTTTTCCCCCTTTTTCTTATTTTGAGCATTATTATAGGCTATCTTAGTATGAATTTTCCCAGAAACAGACCCTGAGATAGGACTCAAGTACAGGTAGTTGAGAGGTGATTCCAAAAAATACTGGTTGGGGATTAGGGAAATGAGACAGGGAAGAGAAGAAAGATAATCAGAGAGTGTTACTTAGCTGCTTACCACTGCAATTAACTGGAATTTTATCCTGCTACAGAATTCAGAGAGCCAATGTAACCACTGCAATTAACTGGAATTTTACCCTGCCACAGAACTCAGAAAGTCAATGTAGTACAAGTGCCTCAGAGTTATCTCATTTGAGGGGTACTTATCCATCAACTTCTGTCAGTTACTCTTTGAAGACTGCTCCTAGGGAGCATTAATTCCCTGGCATTATCAGCCAAAAGAGCATCAACACCCAGAGAAAGTCCTCAGGCAAAGAAATACAGGTGCTGGCAATCAGAAGTTCACTGACTAGGGGGTATGGATAGGGGACCATCACTTACAGTCATTATTTTTGATGCTCAAAGTCTCCCAAATTTGACCAGTGGAAACTCTTTTAAACCTACTTGCCCTATATCCTTTTGGCACATTTTCATTAGCTTTGAGCACTTCCTTACTTTCTGACACATGATGAACCAGATTCACCTTACATTTTCCCTGATCCAGACCTGAAATTAACCATTACTTCAAGGAACTCTGATTCATTATAGCAGGGAAACCAAGATCTGAGAGCTAAAAGTGCCCACTGCACTGGGTGTGTGATTGCTTCTTGACCCTTTTAGTGGCTGTTTCACAAGTTGACGTTGAAATTTTCAACTTAAATTTAACAATACAGAATTTTTACTCAATTTCTTTGATTTTATCTTTATTTTGCTTTTCTCTTACATGAAAAATATGGCTTCTAATAACATTATCTTAAGATTTTAAAATTACCATACTGATATTACTACTAACTGAAGAAGATTATCATCATTTCTTTGCAGTTCTTTTTGTTCTTACTGTAGCCCAATAAGAATGTACAGAATACTATATTCTACAATCACTTGAAATAGTTTTCTCTCTCTTTCATTTTTATTCTTTAACCATTTTGACGTACAGTTAGGATCATTTCTACTTGATTTCCATTTTAGGGTTTTCTTTTATTTTTGAATATGGTAAAACATTTACACAGTTCATGCGTCAAAACATATTCAAAGAGGTACTCAGAGAAATCTGCCTTTTTTAGTTTCCTGGCTTACCTTTCCAGTGCTCATTTTTGCATGTGTATTTTTATTTCTCTTCCTTTCTTATCCATATGGCAGCCTACTATATATACTGTTATGTACTTCTCATTTTTCTCTTAGTATATCCTAGAGGTTATTCCACTTCAACTTATAGAGATCTTCCTCATTATTTTCTAATGTTGTATAATACTCCATTTTGTGGCTGTAACAAGGATTATTTATACAGCCCCTATTGAATGACATTTGGGTTGATTCTAAACTCTCTCTCTCTATGTATATCTATATACATATATATACATATACACATATATATACACACTATATATATACACATATATGTATATATATATAGTGTGTGTGTGTGTGTGTGTGCGCGCGTGTGCATGTGTGTACGTTTATGAAGGTGTGAGGTGTGAATTTAGAGTAGATTCTCTGATGCAGGATTGCTTGGTCAAAAGGTAAATGCATTTGGAAATTTTATGTGACGTTTCCACATTCCTTTTCATAGTGATTGTACATTTTATTCTCCCACTTTGTTGTCCATAGCCTCACCAGTAGAGTTTGTTGTTATCGATGCCCTTGTTTTTTCCAGTTATACTCTCATATTATTTACAAACAGAGATAGTGTCACATTTTTCCTTCCAAATTCTTTTGCCTTCGAAAGTTCCCTTTTGTCTAATTGTAGTGGCTAATACTTCCAATACAATGTTAAGAGTAGCAGAAATAGTGAGATTCTTGCACTGTTTCTAATTTTAGTGAGAAGGCCTCCAATGATTGCCTATTAAGTAAGATGCTGGCTTTATTTAATTTTGTTTTATCATGATACAGAAGAATCATTTTTTATTTTATTACATGTTTTCTAAGAATGAGTTTGACTATTGTCAAAACTGTTAACATCTATGGGGATAATATAATTTTAAAGATATATTAATATGGGGCATTACATTAATGGATTTTTTAAAATATTGAAACTTTCTTGGGACGGTGTCAAGATGGTGGTGTAGGTAGACTTTGAACTCACCTCCTCTCATGGACACAACAAATTTACCACTACTCTTGGAACAATTACCCCTGATAAATAACTGAAAACTGGATAAAAAGAACCCCCACAACAATGGACAGTGCTGGCTGAGGTGGAAGAGACATAAATTCCTTTCTGGAGAGAAAAACAGCCACCTTCACGAGCCATGGCACTTCATGGCCAGCCAGGAGCAATCCTAAGGTACGAAGCATTCCCTGGAGGAGTAGGGATCTGAGCGGGGGAATGTTACCACTATAAGCAGCTTTTGCACTCAGCACAACTGAGACGAGCGTCATAATATCTGGCTTTGCTGGCTGCTGACAACAACGGGGAATACCCCCAGAAAAGCTATCAGAAATAAAGAAAAAAAAGCCCGCTCTTAAAGGGTCCATGCACAAATTCACCCGTTTCAGAATGCAACCTAAAATCACCAGAAGGAAAGGTGCACAGTCCTTTAGTGAAAAGAGACTCACCCGATGGGCTCTGGATGCATCTCGGTAAGAGGTGAAACCTCTCAAGGGACTGAGACATTGGTGGCAGCCATTATTGTGACATAGTACAGGCGTGCTGACACAGACACTGGCAGACACCATTGGAGTTCTTCCCCTGGTCTGTTAGCCCAGGATCTGCCCCACCCACTAGAACACTGATTTAATCCAGCTCAGCCAGGACAGGCAGGTCTCAGGCAACTTGTGGGCCCACATAGGCAGGGTGCCTGGAACCTCTGCAGCCGGGCTAGTGGGTCCACCTCTGCAGGGAAGGATGTGTGTGAGGAGCAGGTGGAGTATGTGGGGCCTCTGCAGTGGGGCAACTGGGTCCACTTCACTGGGTGAGGGTACACACACGGGGCAGGACTGTGTTGACTGGGTGTATGGCCCTGTGGGTGGTGGGGCATGTCAGCTGCATCAGACTGTGCTTCTCAAATAGCCATAGGGGATCAGCCCCACCTTCCAAAGTCTGAAACAATCGGGTGTTCCCATGTCTGGGGACAGCCCCACTCAGCTGCAATCCTGAGAGGGCTGACAACAGCCTGGCAGGAAGGAGGCCTACAGCAATTGTAAGCTCCTGAGCCAGCAATGAGCCATGCTGGGGGCCTACTCACTTAACAGAAAAACTGCAACAGGAAAGTGCTATTAGGACTTGCAGCCAACTGTGCTAGGGCTACCCATGCCCAATAAATTGGCTGAAGGGTCCATAGCAGCCATGTGCAGCTGAGCATTACAACCAGCCAGCCAGGGAAACAGCTTTCCTGGGCACCTACAGCAAGAGCAGCCCTGCCACAACAGAAGGACACATGTGGCCCACACAGGGGACACTCCTGGAACATTTGGAATTGGTGACAATAGAGAAGCACACTGCTAGGCCTCATAAAGCATCTCTTAAATAAAGCCACCTCTCCAAGATCGGGACACATAGCTGACCTACCTAATACATTGATATAAGCACAGAGAAAGAGGCAAAATGAGGAGACAAAGGAATACGTTCCAAGTAAGGGAACAAGACAAAACCCCAGAAAAAGAACTAAATGAGACAGAAATAAACAATCTACCTGACAAAGAGTTAAAACAAAAAGTCATAAGGTTGCTCACTGATCTTGGGAGAAGAATGGATGAACTCAGTGAGAACTTCAACAAAGAACTGGAAGATATAAAAAAGAACCCATCAGAAATGAAGAATACAATACTGGAAATAAAAAATTCACTAGAGGGACTCAATAGCAGAGTAGATGATACAGAATAATGGATCAGCGAGCTGGACAAAAGACTGGAGGAAATCACCCAAGCTGAATAGGTAAAAGAAAAAAAGAATTAAAAAGAATGAGGACAGTCTAAGAGACCTCTGGGACAACATCAAGCACACTAAAATCTGCATTATAGGTGTCCCAGAAGGAGAGGAGTGAGACAAAGGGGCAGAGAACCTATTTGAAGAAATAATAGCTGAAAACTCTCCTAAGCTAAGGAAGGAAACAGATATCCAGGTACAGGAAGCACAGAGAGCACCAAACAATATAAACCCAAAGAGGCCCACACCAAGAGACATTATAATTAAAATGTCAAGAATTAAAGATAAAGAGAGAATCCGAAAAGCCACAGGAGAAAGGCAACAAGTTACATATAAAGGAAAGCCCATAAGTCTATCAGCTGACTTCTCAGCAGAAACCTTACAAGCTAGAAGGGAGTGGCATGATATATTTAAAGTGCTAGAAGGAAAAAAACCTACAGCCAAGAATACTCTACCTAGCAAGGTTATCATGCAGAATGGAAGGAGAGATGAAGAGTTTCCCAGACAAGCAAAAAATAAAGGAGTTTATCACCAAGAAACCAGCCTTACAAGAAAGGCTAAAGGGACTTATTTAAGTGGAAAAGAGAAGACCACAAATAGGAATAAGAAAATTATTTTAAAAAGGAAATAATATCAATAGTAAAGGCAAATATACAGTAAAGGTACCAGATCAACCACGTATGAAGATAATATGAAGGTCAAAAAACAAAAGTACTAAAATTATCTATTTCCAGGATAAGAGGGTAATGGATACACACACACACAAAAAGAGGTTAGATATGCTGTAAAAAACATAAAATGTAAGAGGAGGAGAGTAAAAGAGTAGAGCTTTTGGCAAGAGGTCAAACTAAAGAGACCATCAACTTAATATAGATTGATATATACTTGGGTTATTATGTATGAACCTCATGGTAATCACAAACCAGAAACCTATAATAAATACACACAAAATTAAGAGAAAGGAACCCAAACATAATACTAAATAAAGCCATCAAACCACAAGGGAAGAGAGCAAGAGAAGAAGAAAGGAACAGAGAAGAACTACTAAAACACACAGAAAAAAAGTAACAAAATGGCAATAAGTACATACTTGGATCAATAGCTACTTTAAATGTCAATGGACTAAATGCTCCAATCATAAGGGTGGCTGACTGTATAAAAAAAGAAGACCCATTATATATGCTACATGCAAGAGACACTCTTCAGACCTAAAGACACTCACAAACTGAAAGTGAAGGGATGGAAAAAGATACTCCATGCAAATGGCAATGAAAAGAAAGCTGGGGTAGCAATACTTATCTCAGATAAAACAGACTTTAAAACAAAAACTGTAACAAGAGATGAAGAAGGGCACTACATAATGATAAAGGGAACAATCCAATAAGAGGATATAACACTTGTAAACATCTATGCACCCAACATAGGAGCGCCTAAATATATAAAGCAATTATTAACACACATAAAAGGAGAAATAGACAGCAACACAATAATAGCAGAGGATGTTAACACTCCACTTACACTAATGGATAGATCACGCAAACAGAAGATCAATAAGGAAACATTGGCATTAAATGACACATTAGACCAGATGGACTTAGTAGATATATACAGAACATTCCATCCTAAAACCACAGAAAACATATTCTTTTCAAATGCACACGGAACCTTCTCCAGCATAGATCACACATTAGGCCACAAAACAAGTGTCAACAAATTTAAGAAGATTGAAATAATACCAAACATCTTTTCTGACCACAATGATGTGAAACTAGAAATCAACTATAGGAAGAAAATTGGAAAAGCCACAAATATGTGGAGCTTAAACAAATGCTACTGAACAATGATTGGGTCAATGAATAAATCAAAGGAGAAATCAAAAAACACCTAGAGACAAATGAAAATGAAAATATGACATGCCAAAATTTATGGGATACAGCAAAAGCAGTTCTAAGAGGGAAGTTTATAGTAATGCAGGCCTACCTTAACAAACAAGAAAAATCTCAAATAAACAATCTAACAGTGCACCTAAAGGAACTGGAAAAAGAACAAGCAAAGTCCAAAATCAGTAGAAGGAAGGAAATAATAAAATTCAGAGCAGAAATAAATTAGAGACTTAAAAAACAATAGAAAAAAATCAATGAAACCAAGAGCTGGTTCTTTGAAAAGATAAACAAAATTGATAAACCTTTAGCTAGACTCACCAAGAAAAAAAGTGAGAAGGCTCAAATAAATAAAATCAGAAATGAAAGAGGAGAAATTACAATGGACACCTCAGAAATACAGAAGATTATAAGAGAATACTATGAAAAGCTATACACCAACAAATTGGATAATTTAGAAGAAATGGATAAATTCTTAGAATCATACAACCTTCCAAAACTGAGTCAAGAAGAAATAGATAATTTGAATAGAGGAATCACCAGTGTGGAGATCAAAACAAAAATTAAAAAGCTCCCAAAAATTAAGAGTCCAGGACCAGATGGCTTCACTGGTGAATTCTACCAAACATTCAAAGAAGACTTAATACCTATCCTTGTTAAACTCTTCCAAAAAAATTGAAGAGGAGAGGAAGCTTCCTAACTCACTCTATGAAGCCAACATTACCCTGACGTGAAAACTAGACACGGACAGCACAAAAAAAGAAAACTACAGGCTAATGTCACTGATGAACATCGATGCAAAAATCCTCGGCAAAATGCTAGCAAATTGACTACAACAATACCTTAAAAAGATCATACACCATGATCGAGTGGAATTTATTCCAGGGATGCAGAGATGGTTCAACATCTGCAAATCAATCAACATGATACACCGCATTAAAAAATGAAGAATAAAAATCACATGATCATCTCAATAGATGCAGACATAGAATTTGACAAGATACAGCATCCATTTACGATAAAAACTCTGAATAAAATGGATATAGAAGGAAAGTACCTCAACATAATAAAGACCATATATGACAAACCCACAGTTAGTATCATTCTCAATGTAGAAAAACTGAAAGCTATCCCTCTAAGAACAGGAACCAGACAAGGATGCACACTTTCACCACTCCTATTTAACATAATATTGGAAGTCCTAGCCAGAGCAATCAGGCAAGTAAAAGAAATAAAAGGGATCCAAATTGGAAAGGAAGAAGTGAAACTGTCACTATTTGCAGATGACATGATTGTCTATATAGAAAACCCGAAATAATCCACCAAAAAAATTTTAGAAATAATAAATGAATATGTAAAGTTGCAGGCTACAAAATCAACATACAAAAATCAGCTGCATTTCTATACACTAACAACAAAGTAGCAGAAAGAGAAATTAAGAATACAATCCCATTTACAATTGCAACAAGAAGAATAAAATATCTAGGAATAGACTTAACCAAAGAGATGAAATATCTGTACACTGAAGTCTATAAAACATTGTTGAAAGAAACTGAAGCAGACACAGTGAAATGGAAAGATATTCTATGCTCTTGGATTGGAAGAATTAGCATAGTTAAAATCTCTGTACTTCCTAGAGTAATCTACAGATTCGATGCAATCCCTATCAAAGTTCCAACAACATTTTTAACAGAAATAGAACAAAGAATCCTAAAATTTATATGGAACAACAAAAGACCCCGAATAGCCAAAGGAATCCTGAGGAAAAAGAACAAAGCTGGAGGTATCACACTTCCTGATTTCAAAATATACTACAAAGCTATAGTAATCAAAACAGGATGGTACTGGCACAACACAGAAACACAGATCAATGGATTAGAATCAAAAGCCCAGAAATAAACTCACACATCTATGGACAGCTAACTTGCAACAAGGGAGCCAAGAACATACAATGGAGAAAGGAAAGTCTCTTCAACAAATGGTGCTGAGAAAACTGGATAGCCACATGCAAAATAATGAAAGTAGACCATTACCTTACACCATACACAAAAATTAACTCAAAATGGATTAAAAGCTTGAATTTGAGACCTGAAACCATAAACTTCCAAGAGGAAACATAGGCAATATGTTCTTCAATATTGGTCTTGGCAACATATTTTCAAGTATCTTGTCTGACTGGGCAATGGAAACAATAGAAAAAATAAACAAATGGGACTACATCAAACTAAGAAGCTTCTGCATATCAAAGGAAACCATCAACAAAATGAACAGACAACGTAATAATTGGGAGAAAATATTTGCAAATGACATATCTGATAAGGGGTTAATATCCAAAATATATAAAGAACTCATACATCTCAACAACAAAAAAACTAACAATCCAATTAAAAAATGGACAAAAGACCTGAACAGACATTTCTCCAAGGAAGATATACAGATGGCCAACAGGCACATGAAAAGATGTTCAACATCACTATCAGGGAAATGCAAATCAAAACTACAATGAGATATCACCTCACGCCCGTCAGAATGTCTATAATTAACAAGAAAAGAAATAACAAGTGTTAGAGAGGACGTGGAGAAAAGGGAACTCTTATACCACTGCTGGTGGGAGTGCAAACTGGTGCAGCCACTATGGAAAACAATATGGAGATTCCTCAAAAAATTAAGGATAGAACTACCATATGATCCAGTTATTCCACTGCTGGGTATTTATCCAAAGAACATGAAAACATGAACGTGTAAATATACATGCACCCCTATGTTCATTGCAGCACTATTCACAATAGCCAAGACTTGGAAGCAACCTATGTGCCCATCAAGGGATGAATGGATAAAGAAGTTGTGGTATATATATGCAATGGATTATTACTCAGGCATAAAAAATGATGAAATATGGCCATTTGTGACAACATGGTTGCACCTTGAGGGTATTATGCTAAGCGAAATGAGTCAGAGGGAGAAAGTAAGTCAAATACCATATGATCTCACTCATAAATAGAGGATAAAAACAACAACAATCAATCACATAGAGACAGAGATTGGATTGGTGGTTACCAGAGGGGAAAGAGAAGGGGAGGGGGACAAAAGAGGTGATTAGGCATACGTGTATGGTAATGGATTATAATTAGTCTTTGGGTGGTGAACATGATGTAATCTACACAGAAATCAAAATATAATGACATATACCTGAAGTTTATGTAATGTTATAAACCAATGTTACCTCAATTAAAAAAAAATAAGTGAAAATAGAACTATATAACAGAAAAAAAAGTAAGAAACTTAAATTTCTGAGAAAACTCTATTTGTTCATTATACACACACAGACATACACATTTATTTATTTTATATTCTATAGGATTCTATGTCCTAATATTTTATCTATGATTTTTGCATCAGTGAGGTTAGTATCAGCTTCAGGTGTCAATGTTATATTCATCTCAAAAATAGAATTTAAACATTTTTCTAAGTTCTGGAACTCTTCTAAGTTCTAAATCTATTTAAGTAGCATTGGAATTCTCTGACTTTTGAAGATTTGGTAGAAATACCCTGTGAAATCACTTGGTCTGCTGATTTTTAGAGAGAAATTCTTTGATAAATTTTTCTATTACTTCTATGAAAATTGATCTTTTTAAACTTTATGTTTCTACTGGCATCAATTTTAATGATTTACATTTTGTTAGAAAATTAACCATTTCATGTTGGTTTGCAAATGTATTTATTTGCATAGAGATATACAAAGTAATCTCAAGACATTTTGTAATTTCATTGGTTTCAATGGTTATTGCTCCATTGTCGTCATGTATTTTGTGTTTGTGCTTTCTCCCTGTTTTCTTGATTAAGTTAACTAGTACTTTTTTTGTCATATTTTACTTTATTAGTGCTATGCATTTTCTCAGTTCTAACTTATTATCTGGTTTTATATTTATAATTTCCTTCTTTCTGATTTCTTTTGTTTTATTTTCTTATTCATTTTTTAACTTTTGTTTTCTTTACTTTTTAAATTGATCATTAAATTCACTTGTTTTCTAATTTTAATTTTTATTGTTATAAATATTTAAGGCTATGATATAATATTTTAGTTGCATCTCCTAGATTCTAATAAGTAATTTTTATTGACGTTATATTCTAGACATGCTGTGATTCTGGTTTATATTTCTCATATCACCCAAGAGTTGCTTAAGAGAAGGATTTTGTATTCTAGGTGGAAGAGTCTCTTTGTTTTTTGGTTTTATTTTTATTTTCTGAGGATACTGTACTGTAATGAGAGCATGCTGTTTGTATTATCTTTACTTTAAGAAACTTTCTGAGGAATTCCACTTTTGGCATGAGAGTGAGAGGAGCTCCCTGGACCTGCTCCCCAGTGAAATTGGTGAAAAATTATTCAAAAACACATACAGACAAAAAAATAAGCATTTAAAGTCTCTGGAAATAGCCCTAAGGGCATAATACAAATGAAGTATTTGTTCAAGAAAACCTACTAAAACTTTGTAAGAACTGTAAGAGTCTGTGGTATTTGAACCACGACCTGCACGTCAATCCCCTCTCCCAGCCCAGCAAGGCAGAAACTCTGCTCCAGACTAGTACAGCCAAGAACACAGGGCATCCTCTCCCTTCAGCTCCCAGTCAGAGAGCTATCTTCCTGGGAGAGGTGTAACATCATCTATTCTCATACTACCCTCAGCTACCTGTTCCTGTGGCTAAGTTCTGGGCTAATGCAGGTGAGAGGTGGGATATCCCTCCTGCCCAGGCCCCACTTGTGGGATTGAGTCTCTACCATTGGTGTGGTGCCACTGAGAATACAGAGGCCTGGATCACCCTTAACCCAGCTCATGGGGTGAGGATTCTATGCCGAGAGAGAAGTCAAGGAGACTTTGGAACTACTGCCCCCATCCATCAAGCACTCAGCTCCTATAGTGGGGTTGTCATTCAGAGAGAAGTTCACCATTGTCCTCACATCAAGCTCCAGAGGCCTGGCTCAGAGATTTTGCTGTGGGGAGAATAGAATAGAGAGCTCCAATTCCTCTTCGAAGATCTGACTTTATTTGCAGCAGAGTGTGGACAAGTTCAAGCCCAAGGGAGGTATCAAAAACCTTGATGTGGTGGTGGTGAAGAGGAATTGGGAGGAGATGAATAGATTTGTTGGAGATATAGCTTAAACTGCAGGCTGGTTGATTTGCCAGAGAGAAACAGTGAATGAAAAAGCTGGGATGAGCCCTACTGGGGTCATAACAAATTTCAAACAGTAACCTTGGGAACTATTCCTCCAAAGAAGCCCAAATTTGATTGAATTCATGGGTGAAGCAATTTATATCTCAGGGCACTATTGGAAGAAATAGAACAATTAGCTGGAAATTAGTGGAGCTTATCTGCTGTGTGCGGTCAGGGAAAGAGACAGTAAAAGAGAACTCTGCCAAAACCACTGTTACCCCAGGGTGACTGTGGGCATATCTAAGGCTGCATTTTCTGAAAAGAAACATCAAGGATTTCATACTTTAGGAGTAAATAGACTTCACTGAAATAATTCAGCCAGTAATTAAAGAAGTAAACAAGCAAATAACAATGAAAAGAAAGGGGAGTGACCATTACCCAGAGTTGCTACAATATGTTATCTAAAATATTTGTTTCAAAAAAAATTTGAAACATGCAAAGAAACAGCAAAGTATTATCTATATACTGCAAAACAACAACAATAACAACTAACAAGAAAACTAACAAAAAACAGGCAACAGAAACAGCCTGTGAGAGTGACCAGATGTCTGATTTGACAGATAAAAGCTACAAAGTAGCCATCATCATTACATTAAAAAAACTAAATGAAACCACGATTAAAAAATGAAGGAATATATGACGATAATGTCAAATCACATAGAGAATATCTGAAGAGATAGAAATTGTGATAAAGATCCAAATGGAAATTCTGGTACACAATTTAAAAAGTACAATAACTGAAATAAAAAATACACTATGGATATCAATAGTAGCTTTGAACTGGCAGAAGAAATTATTAGTGATCTTGAAGATAGATCAACAGAGATTATGCAATCAGAACAACAAAGAGAAAAAAGAATGAAGGAAAATGAAAAGATCCTCAGGGAAATGTGAGACAGAATTAAGCAGACACCAAAATATATATAGTGAGAGTATCTGAAGAAAGGAAGAAAGAGAAAAGAGCAGAAAACATTCAAAGAAATAATGGCTGCAAATTTATTGAAAAACATTAATCTACACATCCAGGCAGCTCAATAAGCTCCAAGTAGGATAAATACAAACAGATCCACAAACAGACAAATCGTACTAAAAATGGAACTTCTATTCAACATTGTACTAGATGTTCTAGCCAGAGCATTTAGGCAAGAAAAAGAAATAAAAGGCATCTGGATTAGAAAGGAAGAAGAGCTATCTCTATTCACAGATGACAGGATCTTGTTCACAGAAAATCTTAAGAAATTCACTGAAAAACTATTTGAGGTAATGAAAAATTCAGCAAAGTTGCACGATACAAGATCAGTATACAAAATTCCATTGTATTTCTATACACTTGTAATTAACAATTTGAAAATAAAATTAAGAAAACAGTTCCATTTGTAACAGCATCAAAAAGAATAAACTATTTAGGAATAATTGGAACAAAAGAAGTACAAACTTGTACTCTGAAAACTATAAAACTTTGTTGAAATAAATTTAAAAAGATATAAATAAATGGAATAAAATGCCATGTTCATTGATCAGAAGACAGTACTGTTAAGATGGTAATACTCCCCAAATTTGTCTACAGATTCAGTGCAATTCCTATCATATTACCAGCTTTATTCTTTGCAGAAATTGGCAAGCTGATTCTCAAGTTCAAATGGAATTGCAAGGGACCAGGAATAGTCAAAACAATTGTGGAAAAGAAGAACAAATTAGGAGGACTCACACTTTCAGATTTCAAAAGTTACTACAGAGCAATGGAAATGAAGACAGTGTGGTACTGACACAAGGATAGATATACAGATCAGTAGAATAGAATTGAGGGCCCAGAAATACACCCATACATCTGTGGTCAACTGATCTTTGACAAGGATGCCAAGACCATTCAATGGGGAAAAATAGTCTTTTCAACAAACAGTGCTAGGACGATTAGATATCCACAAGCAAAAGAATGAAATTGGACACTTACTTCACACTATATATAAAAATTAACTCGAAATGCATCACTATTGAGTATATTATCTGTGAGTTTGTCACATATGGCCTTTATTATGTTGAAATATGTTCCTTCTATACCCAATTTGTTGAGGGTTTTTATCATGAAATGATGTTGTGTTTTGTCAAATGCTTTTTCTGTATCTATTGAAATGATCATGATTTTTATCTTTCATTCTATTAACATGATGTATCAGATTTATTGATTTGTATAAGTTGAATCATCCTTGTATCCCAGCAATAAATATCACTTGATCATGGTGTATCATCCTTTTAATATGCTGTTGAATTTTGCTTGCTAATATTTTTTGCATCTATATTCATCAGAGATATTGGTCTATAGTTTTCTTTACTTGTAGTGTCCTCATCTGGCTTTGGTATCAGAGTAATGCTGGCCTTGTAAAATGAATTTGAGAGTGTTCCTCCTCTTCAATTTTTTAGAAGAGTTTGAGAAGGATTGGCATTAATTCTTTAAATGTTTGGTAGAATTCACCAGTGAAACCATCTGGTCCCGGGATGTTCTGTGTTGGGAGGTTTTGATTATTTATTCAATATCCTTACTCATTTTTAGTCTGTCCAGATTTTCTATTTCTCGTGATTCAGCCTTGGTAGGTTGTATGTTTCTAGAAATTTATGCATTTCTTCTAGGTTATCCAATTTGTTGGCATATAATTGTTCTTAGTAGTCTCTTATGCCCCTATGAATTTCTATGGTATCAGTTGTAGTGTCAACTCTTTCATTATTTATCTTATTTATTTGAGTCTTCTCTCATTTTTGCTTGGTCTAGCTAAGGTTTGTCTACTTTGTTAATCTGTTCAGAAAACCAGCTCTCAGTTTCATTGATCTTTCCCATTGTCGTTTTAGTCTCTATTTCATTTATTTCTGCTCTGATATTTGTTATTTTCTTCTTTCTACCAACTATGGTCTTAGTATGTCCTTCTTTTTCTAGTTGCTTGAGGTGTAAAGTTAGGTTGTTTATTTGAGATCTTTCTTTTTTCTCAATATAGGCACTTATCTCTATAAGCTTCCTTCTAAGAACTGCTTTTGCAGCATCCCATAGGTTTCAGTGTGTTGTGTTTCCATTTTCATTTGTTTCTAGATTTTTTTTATTTCTCTTTTGATTTCTTCTTTGACCCATCAGTTGTTGAAGAGTGTGTTGTTTAGTTTCTACATGTTTGTAAATTTTCCAGCTTTCCTTTTGTTGTTGATTTCTAGTTTCATAACATTGTGCTCGGAAAAGATATTTGGTATGAGTTCAATTTTCTTAAATTTGCTGAGACTTGCTTTCTGGCCTATCATACGATCAATCCTAGAGAATTCTCCATGTGCACTTGAGAAAAATGTGTATTTTGCGGCTGTTGGTTGAAATGCTCTATATATGTTTGTTAGGTCCATGGGGTCTAAAGTATGGTTCAAGTCTGACTTTTCCTTGTTGATTTTCTGTCTAGATGATCTATGCATTGCTGAAAGTGGGGCATTAAAGTTCCCTACTATTATTGTATTGTTGTGTATTTCTCCCTTCAGATCTGTTAGTATTTGCTTAATGTATTTAGGTGCTCTGATATATATTTGTGATTGTTATATCTTCTTGATGAATTGCCCCTTAAGATTATATAATTACTTTCTTTGTCTCTTGCTGTCTCCTTGCTATCCTGAAGCTCTATATCATTAACTTCAAGCACAGCTGTGTTTTTCCTCAGCTTTTTAGGAGATGGGGAGGTATATCCCAGCCCTTTGCTTCAATTGATGAGGCTGGCTCTGTTTCCTTATTTCATATGGAGTGCTTTTAGTCCCTTTACCCTACAGGAGATGAACTGTTAGCCACCATAGGCTATTTCTGGTTTCAAAGTCCAGCAAGTCTATTCACCCTGTGGCTTAAGTCCTAGTCACCATTTTGTATTTCTGTTCAATTTCTGATCTATGGAGTTATGAATTTTGTTTGCAAGCTTGGCTATGGCTAATTTTGGTTGTTATAGTTAATCATGCAATATATTGGAGCAAATGGAGTGCCTTACAATATGAGATTGATTCCACATCTTGTCCAGAAGTTTCCTGTTCATTCTTGAGACCCCAACTTAGACAATACCCCTTGCAGAATGCCTCCCTTGGCCACCCTCTGTACACTCCATACACACTCCCCTCATCCAGGTCGATAATTTCCTCCTTTTTGGTTTCTCTGTCCATGGTACACTGCTATACTTAAAACACTGCAAGCTACTTGGCATTGGCTTCCACTTGTAGTGACTACTCCTTCTCCCAAATCATGGAGCTCTGTTGTGTTGACTAATCCTCAAATTTCAGAATGTAGCTCATTTAAATTCACTGTTTATTACAGGCTACTCTAAGAATTCAGATAACTGTAGCAGATATTGTTAGTGCTCTGCTGAAATCGCCTCAGGTCCCTTTTACTCTTTTTGGGTCCCCCACCTTTGGCTTTGGTATGCTTTAGCTTTGAAAACTCAACACCTGGCACTTTTCTTTAGATGCCTGCCCTTGGGCTACAGGAGGCTCTGCCTGCATGTCTGGGAGCTGGAAGTACTTGGAAGTACATGTTAGCTCATGGCTGCCCTTAGCCAATGACCAATGAATATAAAAGCTCAGCTCATTTGCTTTTGGTGGCAACAACTCTGAGGCATTGCTCACTCTATAGATCTTCCCTTCAGGATCAGGCTGAAGCTACCATCTATAGAATTTTGCCTAGAGTTGTACACTTGCTTGGTTTCTTCCTCTTCTCTAACCTGCTTCTTCCACTCCCTTGATGGTTTCTCCTGGGAAAAGTTCCTTAATAAATTGTTTGCATATGAATCCTTATCTTATGGTCTACTTTTGAGGATTTTGACCTAATATACCAAGAGTTGGGAAATTCCAAGGTATAGATGCAGATAGAAGTAGATTAGCTAATTCTCTCTCCACTGAGGCATCCAGGTGTCTTCACCCCCATCACATCCATTCTTGATAGACCTTGTTCCTTGTTTTTCTCTCTTACCTTTGGATTGTTCTGTCCCTTCCTTGAGTAGAGGGTCTATTTTGTTCTTTCATCTCTTACTTTATAATCTCCTTTTTCTTCCCACTTTGCCTAGGCTAATGACAACCCCTAATTCCCAGGAACATATGTGTTAACTATTCCCCTTGTTCATATTAATCGGAAATCTCATATACTAACAAAGTTGTGACGCAATTTTGAAAAAAGAGATAAAAAGGGCCTGGGGTCTCCTTTTAATATGGGGGCTCTGGGTGTCCCTGGAGTACCAGGCATTTTAGGACTATGTATTGTAACACATTTTTGGTATGTTTTCCTCATGCGGTAGACTGTTATCTTTTTTAGGGCACAGATTTTATTGATTAATTTATTTATTAATAATTATTTATTTAGCTTTCTTTTTTGCATTCTCAGTTCCTAGAAAAGTGCCCGAGGGAGTGTATTTCAAATTATGGTCTGAGGACCACTGAGATCAAAATCACCTGCGGAGAGGAGAACAGAGGCTGTCAAAATTTAGAAAGCTGGGCCCCACACCAGATATACTGAATCAGATTCTCTAGGGGTAAGGCCTAGAATTCTGCATTTTAAATAAAATCACCAAGGAATTCTTATAGAGTTTGAAAAGTCCTGGCCTAGAATTTAGATCACTAAATAAACATTTATTGAATTAAACGGACCTGCTTACTTAAATGAAAAATGCGGGAAATAAAGCATATTGGAAATGTTGTATTACTGCAGATTTGATAAGACTTTTAATATGATTAAAGAATTCTGGAAACATCGTATTCCCCTGACTGGTGGAAATTCGTATAGGTAACTTCTATCACACAAATCAACTTAAAACAAAATTATGGAAGGAGACACTGGGCAATTATCTCTAGATAGATGCTGCAGCTAAATATTTGGGTCAGCAGTCATTAGTTAATACTCTTTACCTCAGATAACTAGTTCTTGGTTTTTCATTTTGTTTCCTGTTGTGAAAAAACATCCTTGATTCTAGAAATTAGTTGGAATCTCTGATCTGTTGGTGTTAGAGAAATTCAGTCTTAGCAAGTCCCAGGCTCAGCTCACCAAAATTGATAAGTGATCTCTGACGTTTTTACTGTAGATTGCAGCGACAGCCTGTTTCCATGGAAACAGACACCGGCTTGCTGAAAACAGAGGAAAGAACTTTAGCATTAATTACTATTTCAATTTGAATTCAATTGATTTCAGAGTAAATCTGGCAACAACTTGGCAGTATTATTGTGAAAGTGCTGTAGGCATGCCCACACTATATTAAAACAGCTTAACAAATACAACAAGGTACTGTGGGTAATAAAAGAGCACTAGAGCTCAACTACTGAACTAAGCACAAGATGAGTATACTAAAGTCTCCAAAGTCAATTTTTGAACCGTGTGGATGAATGAATGATTGCTTTTAATGCATCTAAATTTCCCTTGACAAAGCAACGTCATTATAGGATCGTTCTTTGTGTCCCTCCAACAAACACTAAGGAAGAAAACACAAAAAGAGGCAAAGATTAAAGGAGGATGGTTTTGGAGAGCTCTATGTTTGACTCTACGCAGTTTGAGCATGCGAGTGCTGGGGTTCCTTAAATTATTTCTCCTACTCTTCAGCCATTGCATCAAACTTAATTTAATTCCTTGGCCTCCTCAGTGTGTGTGTGTGTGTGCGTGTGTGTGTGTGTTTGTGTGCGTATTGAAATGGCAGAGATTGCTTATCTATTTTGGTGAGCTCAGGCTTGGACTTGCTAAGACTGAATTTCTCTAACACCAATAGATCAGAGATTCTAACAAATTTCTAGTATAGTTGCAGCATCTACCTATATATATTCAAGAGTTCCTACTTTGAAACTAAATGTCCTTGGAAGGAGTTATGTTTTAGAACATTATTTGGCCTGGGAAGTAATAGGTTGGGATTAGCTGGAAGTTGGCTCAGAGCCAGAAGTGGACATAGACTAAATAATTGATGAGAAGTAGGGATGAGGGGCCCAAAGGAGAGCAAAAAGGAAGAATTAAGTTTGCCAAAAGCAAATTTTGTCTATTGAACTATTTTACTGAGGCTCAACTCAGACTGCAAAATAATATGTACTTAAAAAAAAAAAAAAAAAAAAAACTAGAAAACCAAGATGGAGAGAATGTTGGCTATTAGCATTCTATCAACTGGAACTTTTAGAAAGTCAAATTTCTCTCTAGAGAGGTATGTAAACGGTGTGTATTTTGTTTTTTCCGGTCTAAAAAGTGCTTTATTTAGGGGGCATCTATTCTTTTTTTTGGGAGGGGTATATAATTGACAAAGGTGTGCATTTCTTGGTCACAGTTGCATAGTAGAGGATCTTGCAAAGCCAAAAGCCACATGTCACGAGATAGAAAGTATTTAAGGGTGAGAATTCTAGAGTAGGACATACCTGAAATAGAAGGACACTGTTAGGGCCCCACGTAGGTTCTTTCTGTTCCACCTACTGATCTCTGAGCCCATCTCCCAGCTTCCTTGTGCTTTAAACAGCTAACATCTGTGATCTTCTTCCCAGTACTATCTTTTGGGTTACTGGAGCTGTTTCTTTTGCATAGAGAGCCAGAAATGCTTGGGAGTTCACATACATGCTGATACCTTCCTATTGTGGGACTATGAAAGCCCAGGTCCCTTTTCTTGGAATAAGACAAACTTTGAGGTGTAATTAACACTCCAAAGTTCACTGCAGGATCAGGCTGATGCTGGGACTTTGCCTGAAGTGTTATCCTTGCTTGGCTTTTACCACTTCTTGTTCTTTGTTGTAGCCAGCCTCCAAAATGGCCCCAAATGACCCTCATCTCTTGGCATTCATGCCCTTGTGTAGTCCTTTCTCACATTGAATAGGGCCAACCTGTGTAACCAATAAGATATTGTGGAAATGATGGTGTGTGACTTCCAAGGCTAGATCATAAAAGTCATTGTGGCTTCCACCTTGCTCTTGGGCTGTCCTCCCTAAGAGAAGCCATTTATCATGTGAGGCAGACACTCAACACTATGAAGAGGTCCATGTGGCAAGGAACTGAGCCCTCTCACCAATAGCCCCTACAAACTGGCCATTCACGTGGGTGAGTAATCTTGGAAGCAGATCGTCCAGCCCAAGCAAGCCTTGAGATGACTGCAGCCCTGGCTGACATCTTGACTGCAACCTTATGAGAGATCCTGAGCCAAAACCACCCAGCTAAATCACTCCTGAATATCTGCCCCTCAGAAAAGTGTGAGATAATAAATGTTTGTTCTTATTTGAAGTCACTATTTTGAGGTACTTTTTAAATTTAACAATAGAGAACTGATACATAATGCTTCCTTCACTCTCTTACTGGTTTCTCTTGGTACTATTTGCTTGATAAGTAACTTGCTCCTGAATCTCATCTCAGAATCTGTTTCTGGTGAACCTGATCTAAGACATTTGGATTCAAATTCCAGCTCTGCCATCTATTAGCTGTGTGACCTTGGGCAAGTCACTAATCTCTCTGTTGTGCCTTGGTAAAATGTAGATAATGATAGTACTGACCTCTTAGAGTTGCGTGAGGATTAAAGGGATCAGTGTTTGTAAAGTGCATAGCACAGTGCCTAGCACGTTGTTGGAGCTCAATAGTGTTAGTAATTATTATGAGAGTAGCATAGGGTAGCACTTGTCAGCTCTGAGGTCTAACCAAATGGAATTTTTTTCATAGCCTCTGTGGCCCCAGTCGTTCATCTTGCTGGCTTTTGACTATAAGGAAATATAAATAGGAGAATGTGGATGCTTCGGCCCAATTTGGGAAAAAACAATTCAAGGCACATGTGCTTCTTGTGGTAGGTCAATAATATCATCTTTATAAATGAAACTCAGACCATTGCATTATTGCGATAAGATCTGCCATTTTACCTCAAGTAAACAAACCTTGCTGCCTGATCCATCACTGTTCACTCCACAAAGAAGGCGTGGAACTAAAGCAGCTATTTCAACAGCTAAGTGACAATGTTTTTCTGTTGGAAATTGAAAGCTAGACACTGTCCTCCTCCCATAGCTTTTTAAATCCAGGAAAAAAGTGTATAAGGCAATACCTCAATTAAGAATCTTTATAAAGGGTGATTCTTTTCTTCTAGTAAGACTGATTCAAAAAATTCTTCATGTAATATTAACATATACGTATGAATAGATAGCAGGCAATTGTAATGGACTGGAGAAAAAGATTATCATGTTCTGACAGCAAGGATACAATGGAGAAAAATCAGAATTCTGCAAGCTGAACAGGGAGTGTAAGATGAGGAGATTCTGGACTTCAGACTCCAGTTAAATAGAGATTGAGGAAGAAGTCTGAATTAATGAGGGTCTGAGGAAGAACCTCAGCTGAAAAGCTGCCAGATGAAATGGCTGCACACACACAGACTCTGAGAGAGCTCTCTCAGTGCTATTCATTTCTCCACCATGGCTGAGAAAAACACCTTCAGCATCCCCAATAAGATTTTAGAGAATGTTTTCTCCTGAATTTTGTTTTATCCACCACAGTCTAATTTGTAATTATCAACTATGAAGACTTGTTGATTATTTATTGTGAGACAAAGCACTTGGAGAAATTGAAGGTGGAAGGTAGAAGTAAGAAGCATGGTTGGAGAGAAGGCCAAGTACCACAAAGAGTTTTGAGACTCAACAGTTTGTGAGTCCATAAAACAGGCACTGCTGGTTATGTTGGTTATTCAGAGCCTTTCTTGAGATTTCTGTGGATTTTGTGATTAAGCCAACACATGAAACTGGCAACTGATGCCAAGAGAGATGGTCCTTTTGGCTCAGTAATAGCTCTGCTTAACGCATGTTGGCTGAGCCTGCCAATAGTCATAGGAATGATGCACTGGAGTTTAGAGAAGGAAACTTTGACTGAGAGCAAAAGTCACATAGAGAGCTTTCCTGGAAGTCCTTGGTCAGCTCAAGAATTGTTCTTTAATGGTACAGGGAGAGGGAAACCTTGAGCAACTCTGACATTTTATCCATCATGAATTGACCATCATTGTGCACATCATTGACTTTCAAACCATTTGTTAAGCTCTTATTTATACAGTACTCCCTCTAGTAGTATGTGCAAAGTGGGTTAACTGGGCATTCTCATGAACTGTTTGTAGGAGGAAAAATTACTATAGCCTTTTGGTAGACAATTTAAGAATGTGTATCAAAATTTAAAATGCATAGTATCAGTTAGGATCCTGGCACAAA
Source organism: Diceros bicornis minor (assembly GCF_020826845.1). NCBI lineage: Eukaryota > Metazoa > Chordata > Mammalia > Perissodactyla > Rhinocerotidae > Diceros > Diceros bicornis. The sequence continues at coordinate 37,073,416 of NC_080781.1, forward strand.
ACAGATGGTACTTTCAAACTGGATATTAAGAGCATGCAATGAAGGTTTAGGGAAACCAATAAGGGATGGTATAGTATCTGAGAGTGGCTGGAGGAGGGAAGCACTACCACCCTAGGACTGAGGGGGCCAGAGGAGGAAATGGTTAACAGAACTTGGAGCTATATGGAAGGGAACCCCACCAGGAGCTGTGGCTTTTGGTGGAAGGATGCAGCCATCCTTTGCAGAGGGATGTGCTGGCAGTGAGAGTACGGGGAGAAACAAATACCTCAAACTCACTCTCCTCACTTCTTCCAATCTCTTGTCAGCATCTCCCAGGAGCAAAATTCAACTGAAGCCCAAGGCGAGGAAGGCCATGGTTACAGTCTATATGAGTTGGTCTCCTTAGGCAAGGAAAATGGTGCTAATGGATGGAGAGTAGGTCTTCAGGGACAAACAGAAAATATGTAGCACATGCATATACGTTTTGAATCAGGAATCCTATTTTTATTTTGTTTTCTAAAGAAATATTTTGACAGGGTTTCAAAGATAATCAGTATAGCATTTCTTTATAATAAAGAAAAACTGGAAAGGACTTAAATTTCCACTGAGAGGAGAAGGGTTAAATAAAGGCACATTCATTTTATGGAATACTATGTAGCTATTAGGAAGAATAACATAGAGTCTATAGGGGCTGATATGGAAATATGTCCAAGATGTACAGTCATGTAAAAAAAAAAAGTAAAACCAGTAAACAAAAAACCCAAGTTGCAGATCAACTTGGGTTTACAGACTATGATCCTATTTTTGTTGGGGAAAAAAGAAAAACATAAGCACCGACATGTGCATCTAAATATTTACACACAAATCTAATTGGGGATAAGCAGGTAAAAAGGAACTTTTAGTATTTTTCCTAGATACATTTTTATTGTTTGAAATGTTTACAAGAACATATTTATACATTACTTGTGTAATTAGATAAACCAATAAGACAGTGTAACTGAAAAACTTGGGTTAGGCATAACTTGTGAATTCCTGGTGGGCAGACACTAATCCCTTCCTTAATGCCTTGCCTTCCTTGTCTTTCTGCCTCCACTCTGCTTTGTCAGCATTGAGGATCTTTGATGTTCACTCTTAGTCCTGCCCCATGCCAAACCAATGCTTGGCAAACCTGGGGAATTAGGCTGCATATTTAATTCTCTTTCAGCCTGTTGGGCATAGGATACGCTCACTGAGCTGTCCCCTTTCCTTTTGACCCTTGCTATGTTAGCTAGTTCCTAAACCCAACCACATAATATTAAGACTTAGGCAAGATACAGGAAACGCGCACTGACCTATGCCCATGCTGTAGCTGGAATCTTTGACCTTCGGATCTGAGCCTCATATCTTCTCTGTTGCTTTATCTTTTCCCTACTTCCTGATTGCTCAAGTCCTCCCATTTGGCATCCACAATGTTTGAGTGCTCTAGCTTATTCATTGTTTCATTCTGGCATTTTTTTCTTTCTTTTTTTTTTTTGTTATTGCACTTCTGGTTACTTGCCCCTTTGACTAGATGGAGGTGCCACTGCTATGCTGCCTCAACTGACAGCTTTACCTGGTATGGCCCCATTTCTTCCCTGCTCTATGACTCTGATCCCAGTAGGCCAGGTCCAGAGAAGCTCTTGCCTTGGTTTTCTAATGCACTAAGTTTTCTTCTGGTCTGCAGTCCTGTCCTGGACCCAGCTTACTTGATTGGGACCTGCCTATCTTGCCTGGCTCCTACCAATGTTCTTTCACCAAAGGACTTCACCTGGCTTCCTGTACATCTAAGTTCTTCTGTCTTGCTCTAAAGCCAAGCAGACCGCCTGGAACTACTTGTGGCAAATTCTTGTCTCATTGTTATTGAGTGGGTCTCAAAGTGTGGCCCCAGACCAACAGTATCAGTATCACCTGGAACTTGTGATAACTGCACATTCTTGGGGTCACCCAGGCCTACTGAATTAGAACCTCTGGGCTTGGGGCCCAGAAATCTGTGTCTTAATAAGCCTTCCAGGTGATTCTGATGCATGATGAAGTTTGAGAAATACTGGGCTAGATAATTTTGCTGTCATACAACAGCACTTAAATTAGAAATTCTCAGACTTTAGTGTGTATAAGAATCACCTGGGGAACTTGTTATAAATACAGATTTGAGTTCTACCCAGAAACATCTGATTTAATAGAGTAGAATGCAGAAATCTGCATTAAAAAAAAAAAAAAAACATTCTACCCAAGAAGTCTTGAGAAGGTACTCTGAGAAACATTCTCTTACCTTCCAGATAGACCCCAAGGTCACAATGGAGTTGTGCCAATGGCCAATGACCCAGGAGCCCCCTGTATAGCAGAATTAGCCTCCAGCCGATCTCCTTCCCTTTACCACCTCCCTCATTTATGTACTTCCTCTAGCTGAGTCTAGAAAGCTTCACAGCTGAGTCCAACACGGGAATGACTATGATTTAGAAGAATAGAATGACTATCCTGTAAAAAGATTATCAACTCAAATGGACAAATATTTCCTCTCTATGATAGTAGGGGAGATGTATTGCGAGATGGATTTTTTTTTGAGACTTTCTATCTTTTTCCATTTTAATCAGGAAAGCTTTCCTTGTTCCCAGGCAAACTGCTTGCGTTGACTCAAACAACGCATTCACCCAAAAAGTCCAGAGAGGCTGATCCGGTGATTATAACACTACCTGGTAAGTCTAACTCTCCTTCATCATTTTAGTTAAGCACATATTTTGGAGGCGTAGTTCACGTGGGGCATAGTTGTTGGTGTGTAGTTGTACCTATTGGTGTACTTAATCAACTACATCAAACACATATGTGTCTCTTGACTTGTTTTCCTTTCCTGTTGCTAAAAGTTGATCTACCATCTCTACTCTTTGGGTAATAGCCTCCTGATTTTTCAGGGCAAATGTTCTGCCAAATTTTCTCCCAGTTGCAACCTCCAAAACCACATTTGTTCCAGCTAAGTCATGGTGATGTAACCCAGGTCTGGGGTGTTGGTCTCAAGCTTTTTCAGTTGATTAGATCCATTCAACTCAATGAGTGTTCAGATCTTGCCTGGCCATCACCTGGCAACTCAGCCTAGACGTCTCAGATCCTCTTTGATCTGGCCCCAGTCAGACTTATCATCCAAGACCGGTCTCCAGTGACATTTGCTTTATCAAGCCTGCCTCGATGGATCCCCTCCCTCACTACCAGTGTGACTCTTATAGCTTTTTATTTATACTATTCATAGTTCTTGTGCACAAGAAACTGAAAAAGACCATTTGCAACTAAGTACCAGCATGATATATCTGTCCTTCTACTTTGCATGGTTCTTGAAGGTACGAACTGTGTTTTCATACACTCTTGTATACCCTGAAGCATATCATACAATACTCTGCATACAGGAGTTCAAAAATTTAACTAGATTGGATAGAGGAAATAAAGACACTCTGTTTTTCAAAGAGCCCCTGGGAATTAAGTCATCCATAACAGAGTCCACAGAGTCCAGCTATCTTTGTCCATGATGATGAGGTGGATGTGATCATTCTCCATGCCAAGAAATAAAAAACGGTAATACACCGTAAAGGATTTAAGGTAGTCCTGCTTGTGCTTAAATATGGAATATAGACATCCATATATGAAAAATATGTGCAATATGAGGGTTATTGAAGCTCAGAGGATTGAATGATTACAGCAGATAGAAATGATCTGGGAAAGGTGGGCTGAGCAAGGCTGGTAGGATTTAGATTACAGGCTGAAGGATATTCCTGTCAGGAGACATGTAGATGAAACACACATGTGTATTTATGGAATGCTAGATAAGCTAGCCTTTTTAAAGCGTGGAAGCCAGCAACGTTGAGCTCCCAAATCTCAGTCTATGGGGTCATGGACACTGCTGGTGCTACTTTCACTTGCTCAACCATAATCTGCTTCCTGTAGCACTCAAGCCCCTTGGTTACTATGTATCCACCTACTGACCTGAGCCAACTGGTTACCTCTTCCATGGGTCATCTCTGTTGGTGAGATGTGTATCTTCCAAACAGTTTTTTCCCCTTCACTTATCTCACACAGTTACCCTTTGGGGTTTGGTTATTCATGTCCTCAGAGATTGCACTAGGGAAGACTCAAGTTCAATTCTCTTTACTCCCTACCTGGCTGCCTAATTTGAAGCAGGTGGTATTCTTCGTCCACTTCTAGGATTGCAGTGTGTGTGTGTGGGGGGGAGGTGGTAAACTATAAGCTCCAACTTTCTACACGGAGTCCCTCCTTTGGGACCTATAAATTCCTCTACTCATGGAGCCCCAGGGCCTGCCTAAGCACCCCAGGGCTTTCTGAGGGTGTGGATGCAAATTAGACCCAAACAGTGACACCAGATGACACTTAATTTTTATTTGTATTTGAATACCTCTTAAAATAACTTCACATAACATCTAGAACCACCCCCAAGGGACTCATTTTGACTATCTCTTCATGGAAATAACTAACAGGTATTAGAGCTGAATATTTTAAGGAACTATTTCAAGGAAGGTTTTTGGGCTTGTTTTTCCTTTCTCAAGGACATTGTTGTGCTCTGCATAATTGGCAAATCAGATATTATGAAAGGGGAGAAGTGAAAACAGCAATGAGGGCTATGAAATGCCACGAGGGCAGAAGTAGAAGCAACTAATGGCTAAGGTTGTTTCATGGGCTTGCATTGTGCAGGCACAACTCCCTTTCTAAGAAGAGCCAATAAATTATGCTGCAGAAAGACAAAACAAGCAGGTGAGGGTGTTTGGGTGTTGGTGGCTGCTTCGCAAATATTTTAAGTGCTGCATTTTTGAATCTTTTTCCTTTCCAAGGATATCACCTTGGTACTATCATTTGTGTGACATTGCCAGGCAGCTCTCTGAGGAACGACACCCTGTTAGACTGGGCTCCTCTGGTAGAAATGTGTCAGGAATAGACATTCAGGCTTCCATGAGAACTTTCAGCTGGAGAGAACCAAGATAATCTGGGGGCTGGCATCAGAACAAGACCTCCTGTGTGCTCAGCCAGTACCGCCCTGTTTCCTATAGCAGCCACAACAGGATTTGTGTTTCTAATGAATTAGCTTCTACACAACCAATGTAAGCTCCTTTCAAGAAAATTGCAACCAATTTTTATAAAGAAAAAGAGGCTGCTAGAGAGGGAACCTCAGATACATGAGGGGAAGCATCAGCACATCAGGCAATCAGAGAGATGGCTACAAAATGGAAAGATAAGGAGGAGTCGAAGTCAATTTGGGCCCAAGAGGACTCATGATGTCATGTGTTCTGAGCCACTTTCCAAGGTCATTAACACTTGCACAGAAGTGATCTGTAAAGGGTGAATGCCATTTGCTCCAATTGTCCTCACAGTCAGTGAATGAGGATCCAGTGCCCTGACAAATGAAGCAAACCCAGGCTGCAGTGAAGTTTAGTTTGGGTTTATTGTGACTATGGGTTTTGAAACTCCATTCAGTTTCAAACTTGAAGCATCAAAATGTTTAAACTAAAGGAAAAACAATTAGATACGAAGTATGGACTCCTCTAAATGTAACTTTATTTTTATGTGTCAATTTACTCAATCAGACTGTGAACTTCTCCAGATAGGGGTGTGTTGCATTCATCTCTGTAATGCCAAGCGATAGCCTAGAGTCTGCCATGTAAAAGATGCTCAGTAAGAACGTTTGTATCAACTGACCAAATAAATAAATGAAGGATAGAATCTTGGGAAGAAAAGGTGCAGAGACCTTGCAAATGTTCGGGGCTGTCAGGAACAATATAAAAAGTCCCCGGGATCTACCTGATGCTAGATTGAGCAGCTGGGTTAAATCCTTGATCTTGTGATTCTTAAATTTTTGGGCAGTTGGGGAAAGATTCTCGAGTGGAAGGATTCTAGGGAGGGTAAATTTAATTTCTCCACCGTAATTCTAGGTAGTGTTTTGCAAGCTTATCAGTGTCAGATTTACTGTGGACTCTTTAGTATATTGACTGGGCTTGTCAATAACTAGGAAGAAAGCTGTTAAACTTACTATTTGTTTACTCCTTGCCTTATCCTAAGGGTACTTGAAAGGGTTTATGTAAGGAAAAATGTAATAAATTAATAATAGGGAATAATCTAATGAAGAAGGAAATGGATTAATTTGTATGTTGAGATAGTATGCTTTAAATTCTTTGAAGGAAACAGTTCTTTTTATTTCCCTGGTGCCAATGGGAGCAATTCCTCACAAGGGACATTGTGTAGGAGCATTAAGTGATAAGCAGCTCATGCAGAAGCAACAGTCACAAAGTTGGTTATTTTTTTATAGTCATTTTTGCTAAAAGTTGAAAGCACAACTTTAATAATAATAATTCAGTGAGAGCTATTCTTCAAGAAACTAGATGCTGGGCTCTAAAATGAGGTGCAGAACTGCATGACGGCTGAGGTACCCAGACCTGGAATTGAACTTGTCATATAGTGGAAGTTCAGCTCTGCCTTTTGCCTGCAAGGAGACTTCATGCAAATTAACCTGCAAAAGGCTAAGTTTCCTCAAGCAGAACAAGTATAATCATGTATTTCCTAGAGAAGCTGTGATGTTTAAGTGAGACAATATGTGAAAAGTTCTTAGTATACTGCCTGGCTATATAATTGCTCAAAAATGTCAACTCAATAGACTCCTAGTGGTCTCAGTGATCTCGGTAACATTCAGAATATCCAAAATAGAGGAAAAATAGTGTATCCCAGGAATGTTAACTTTGTCAAATTTTGATTTGTGTACAAAAGGAGCATATTATAGTTTAGAATTTAAATTTACCTAGGTTACATTACATACTATGTTGAACTACGTTCTCCAAGCATAAAATCTTTCCTCATGGGCAAGGATACTGAAAACAATTTGTGAAAAATACTTCAGGGCTAATTTATGTGAATCAACACAATACTTCAGGAGATGGAAACACAATTTTTTTTTTTTTTTGGTCAACAAGTAGCCCTAGAGTAACAAGTGTCCTTGCATAACACTGGGAAAAAAATCTTTCCAAGGCTCTATTGGGCCAGAAAGGTACCAGCAATGAAAAAAAATAGTAGTGCAATATTCTATGAACATCTCTCATGCTAAACCTTATTGACTCCAATCTTCTTGAAGAGTTTTATTTCCTTTAAAAGAATCAACCTCGAATTAATGGCAAACATGGCTGTTCTGAGTTGCATCTCATTTTTGTTAAATTGGGTTTATCTTCAGTTTTTCTGGTAGCATTGTAAAAAGCCCTAATGTCTATTTGTTGTCATGGCCACTGGTTTGGTGCTTTGTATAGGTTATCACATTGTATTTCATAGAATCTACAATGCCATCGATTGTAAGACACACCATGATTTTATGTAACAGTAAAATGCTGCCATTTAAAGTATGGCATAAATCTTTCTCATCACCTGGAATTTCTATTGGTACTATCTGAAAGAGCTCTTTTAGACTTATGTGAATATAGATTTTATCATATATCACACTGTGCATGCATAAAAAGGGGAACATGAGTGAAATAAATTGATTAATGTATTCCTAAAACATCTTCACATTTAGAGAAGTCTTATTCTTTTGAATCATTTTTTTGCTCAAAGTTATTGATGCTCTTGTTTTTTCTTCACATAGTAATATCCTCTGTGCTAGCTAGCATATTGATGATGCAAAAGGTTTTTAAAAGCATGCTGCTCTATTGTCTTCAGGATTTTTATCCAAAACATTACGCATATTCTATAAGCTTTGATTTGACAATACAACGTCCATGGAAGATTTTCAGACAACAATCAGGATTCATATCCCTTTATCAAATGGTCCTTAAATGGTCTGTTGTTTGAGATGTAAAAGAGTTGTAGTTGTCCAGCCATGGCACTAAGAAAACAACCAAGTTTTCCCATGTGCGGATAATGACAACTACCTCATGAATGGTGCCTGTCTGACAGCAATTGTAAGAATCCATTTATTATAGGCTATATTCTGATTTCACAGATGTTAAAATATGAAACATTATCTTAGTATTAATGAAACATAGTAATATATACATGCACTAAAATAATATATTTTAAGCATCCTATTGTTAATATTAAACTTTGAATATCTCAGTGGCATGGCCCATGTCTTCTTCCACATGGCTACCTAGTCTAACGCACAACTCTACACCCAAAAGGATTCAATATATGCTGGACGCTGGTGCCTAGATGTCTTCCAGATTTCTTAACCTTTGTTTTTCCACTGGGGAGCGGGGAGCAATTTGCTGTAATGAAGGACTGGAGTTGAGGAATGCTGTGGTCTGAATGTTTGTGTTCCCCACAAATTCATATGTTGAAATCCTAACCCCCAAGGTGATGGATTAGGAGGTGGGGCCTTTGAGAGATGATTGAGTCATGAGGGCGGAACCCTCATGAATAGGATTATAAAAGAGGCCCGACAGAGCTCCCTTGCCCCTTCTGCCTAGTGAGAATACAACAAGAAGTCAGCGGTCTGCAATCCAGAAGAGCATTCTCACCAGAACCTGACCATGCTGACACCCTGATCTTGGACTTACAGCCACTAGAACTGTGAGCAATAAATTTCTGCTGTTTATAAGCCACCCAGTCTGTGGTCTTTTTTTTTTTTTTGTGAGGAAGATCAGCCCTGAGCTAACATCAGTCGCCAATCCTCCCCTTTTTGCTGAGGAAGACTGGCCCTGGGCTAACATCAGTGACCATCTTCTTCCACTTTATGTGGGATGCCGCCACAGCATGGCTTGACAAGTGGCACGTCGTTGCGCCACGGGGATCCGAACCGGATCCCCGTGGTGCAGTGGAGCGTGTGCACTTAACTGCTTGCGCCACTGGGCCGGCCCCTGTGGTTTTTTTTTAATAGCAGCCAGAGCGGACAGACAAGAAAGGTGGCAAGCTTTTAGTTTAAGTACTTCAAACAGAATGAATCACACAGAAACTTCTTTTTTTTTTTTTTTTGGCTTGTGCACATTCACCTGATCTTAGAGTCAGACATGAGGAATTTAGGCCAAATGCAGCCAATTGGTAACAAAAATTCTTGGTTTGTTTTTCAGAGGCCTCTATTCTGTACAACCCTTGTATCATTACCTCCTCTTTCTCCTCCTCCTCCTGCTCCTCCACCGCTACTTCCTTCTTGTTTTCTTATTCTTCTCCTACTTTGTTGTTTTCCTTCCTATGTCTTTCAATTAGTGTCCAATATTATTACATAGTAAAATATGTATTATTGGAAATCTACTCCATCAAAGGAGAAACCTATATTTGCCAAGGTCAGATCATATTCATGCTCCATCATATTTATTTTTTTACTGCCCTAAATTAAGTATGCTGATATTTTGCTCACCATTTTTGGCACAGGAGAGATAAAATGTATTATAATATTTCCAGAGGAAACAAGATAAGAGCAATTTCATAGGCTTATGTAAGAAAATTTAAAAGAATTCTGAGTTCATCTCTTGAGTATTCATCATTTAGCAAATACTTACTGAGCACCTAGTATATGCCAGATACACTACTCTAAAATTTCAATTGTGAGCAAAAAATAGATGTAGACCCTCTTATCATGGAACTTATAATCTAGTGATTTCAAGTTCCATCCCTAATCTGATGACACCCAAATTTCTCTAGCCAAGACCTCTTCCTTGAGTTCCAAAGTTGTATGTCCAACTGTCTACTCAATATTTCCACTTGAATATTACCTCAAGGTCAACATGTCCAAGACTGAACTTAGGAATATGAATTTATGTTCACTTCTCACTATCTTCCAATGAGAAAATGTAAATGTAACTATCGCTCTTCCAGACTTTCCTATCTTAGTGCATGTTACTTTTATCAATACAGTGTCTCAAAGAAGAAACACAGAAGAGGAAGAGATGATACCTTCCTTTTCTCAAGCCAGTTTCTGATCTATTACCTAGTCCTGTCAATTTTACCTCTTAACATCTCATAACTCTATCCACTTCTTTCCATTTCAGCACCACCACCATGGCCCTAAACCAAACCACTATCATGTTTTGTGTGAACCGCTGCAAAAACTTACAAACTAGTGTCCAGACATCAGTGCTGACCCCTTCCCGATCCGTCTTTCATCTTGAAGCCAGGACAGACTCAAATGGGACCATGTATTTTTAATTAATTGCTCTATCCTTGGCATCTAGAAGAGCACCCAGCAACAGTAAGCACTCTAAATATTTGCTGAATATATAAATGAACATCTCTTCTTTCCTTAAGATGTTAAAGGCCTATATATTTGATGACCTATACAATGCTGCATCACTTGTCCCTGTGTAGTGCTCCAGTATCATCTCTCATCGGTGTTCGTCCCAGAGTAGAGTACAGTCTACTATAGAAGGTGTTGTGTATTTTTTTTTTTACTATTGAGTTGTTTATCACCTTAGGGAAGACAGTAATGAAAGGATTCATTTAGAATACAAGCTGTAAACAGACAAAATCCTGACTTCTATGTTTAGAGTTAATTCTTAAGAAGTTTATTATCTATAACTGTCAACAGGTAGCAAAACACTTTTAATTTGCATTTTGAGACCTAAGAGAAAATGAACTGGCTAAAAGAAAATAGAATCAGTCATGAAGTTGAAGAGTTTGATTTTTCACTCTGCCAAGTGTTTGAGGGGGAATTATTTAATTCAGCCAGTGAGTCAACAAGTCAGCCTAATTCTCTAAATCTGGTTATTTTCCCTTGCAAAATGTATTTGTTCTCTCTACCACAAAAGCATATTTGCAGAAGGCGTCGACTATGAAATTCTCTTTGCCACAGTTATTGAAAAAGAATATACAGAGCCTGTAATAATTAGACAATTGATGTTTTCAAAATGAGATTAAGGTTCTCATTTTCATTGAAAGTCATTCTTTGTCAACTGAGCTATGAAAACTCTCTCTACCCAAAAGAGAACTAAATGTAAGAACTGGCAAAATTTCTCTAACATAAATCCTGAAAACTTATGACACTTTAGTCATTCAGTGATATATTCTTGCTGAAAATATTTGGAGTTATTAAATATTATTTTACAGTATTTCAGAATTGAAAACCCCGATGGTTTTTTCAACCTTCCATATGTATCAATTGAGAAGATGTTTTTAAAAGTCAAGGAAAAGAACTATGTATTTTTCTTGGTGGGCATCGCAGGTGATCAATATGCTACGTAACAAGTATTTCCCTTTCACTTTACAGTTTACAACATATATTGTCTAATTTGATCCTCAGAATAATCCTACGAAGACAGCAGTCTCATCCTTTCCTGCTATTCCCACATGAGGGTTGCCCATTATTATCAAATAGTAAATGGCAGAGCTGATATTTCATTCATGTCTTCAGATTTGAAGTCCCCTCAGAATAATCCTACGAAGACAGCAGTCTCATCCTTTCCTGCTATTCCCACATGAGGGTTGCCCATTATTATCAAATAGTAAATGGCAGAGCTGATATTTCATTCATGTCTTCAGATTTGAAGTCCCATGCTCTTTTGGTCTATACCATTCTAAAGAGAAGAGCTATCAATATCTTTAAGTTGCTGGAAGAATAAGCCAGAAAAATTGTTAAAAGTTCCAGTATCTCTAAACTTCAGTAAGAAAAGTCTGTAAAGGGGTGATAGTAATTATCAAATGTCTTCAGAGTTCTTGTTACAACTCCAGAATGAGAAGAAATAGATCCACCTAAAGGTTATAGTCAAGATCTGTTCATTTATTAAGCTCCCAGTATATGCCATGCACCATCCAAGATGCTGGGAATGCAAAGACAGATGAGACATGGTCCCAGCACCCTAGGATCTCAGAGTCCTTAGGAGGAGATGAACACATAAACAGCTAGTGAAAAATCAATGTGGTTAATGCAGTGAAAGAGATATGTAGAAGGGCTTTGAGAACACAGAGAAAACCATCTACCTTGGCCTGCAGTATGTCAGAGAGGTGTCCTGACTGAAGATAGCTCCAAAGGCCAACTGGACACATCATCGTGATGCTTTTGGACTATAAGATCTGTGAGGGCAAGAGGACTTGTCTTACTTATTTTTGTATCCCTAGCACCTACTACATGGCTGGTACTCAATGCATTAGTTTGTTTAATCAAACTGAACTGCCAGGTCAGAGAATCTGAGGAGACTCATGAAATGCTGGTCCCCTCTCGTGGAAACAAATATGACTCTCAAGCCATGTGATGAATATCTTTGCAGTTCCTTAGTTTGTCTGATCTTTATTATCATGAAAGATTTTCAAACATTGCTATCTTAAGGAAATCTGTGAAATTTTCTTCTATTAAGACTTTGGGCCACAGAGTCTATCTTTTTTAAAAGACGGTCCTACCTGAAAGGGAGGCTCTCAAGGTTTCCTTCAGCCCGATGATCTTTTGATCATTGCTCCAGATTTCTCTTACTTAATAGAAAAAGTGTTTTCGTGCGATGATCTGTGCCTCTTGCATTAAATGGCCTCACATATTATCATTGCTGTTGATAGCACCATAAATTAAATGACCTCTCACTTAATCAGTTACCAACTCCTGTCAATTCTACCTCAAAATTGACTCTTGAATCTCTCCTTTCTTTTTTTAAAAATTGAAACTACCAAGTAATCATTTCTTGCCTAGATTTTTGCATTAACTTTCTAATCCCATGACCACAGAGCTTCCAATGTGATCTTGAGACTTTATTTTTCAAAAACCTTTGATGACTCTTCGTTGCTAATGGGATAAATTCAATGCGCTTTACCATAGTTTTCCAGGCCTTTATGCTCTGAAAAGTGGATTGGGTTGGAATGAATTACAGTGTGTTATTTGTAAACAGAACAGTCACAGCATGATCAATTAGTTATTTCTATAAATCGAAGTCAGTTTATAAAAACACTACCTTCTATATCTTAATTTCTTACCCATCAAATACAGAGTTACAAAACTGCTATGCCTAGATGCTGAAAAGACTGTCTCTTTGAAAAGAACATTGCTCTCCTGGAGAAATGTTATGAAAGTTATGAAAATAGTAGCTTTTTCTACTGATGGAAGGCCCCTGCTACATTCTATGATGGTGATTTGGAAATATTTATTTTAATAGAATTGGGATTATAACCATTTTCATGCATCAACAGAAGTTCAGGAGTCAGCCTCTTAAATTCTATTGTCAATTCTACTGTCAGTTGAGCCCTGCCTTTAGATTCTCCAGGGTCTGCTAAAACTTTGTTGAAAACTTGAAAGATATTGCTTCATTCAAAAATGCTATAGAGGGCTTACTGTGTTGACTTAACTCCTGTATCTGTGTGTGTGCGTAAATCCTGTCCTTCACCCTCTAACACATCACTGCCTCCAATGATAAGGGAGACATTTTTGAATTGTTGTCCAAGTAGTTGTGGTACATAGTACTGAATTATTCACTTTCTCCTGTCCTATCTACCAGCCTAGTTTACCTTTAGATACTAAAGAGAATGTTTTGTTAAGAAGGAAAAATTTCTAGTGAGTCGGAGAAAATAAATTGATTAAATTGAAGCTTCTCGTTTTTGAAGTTGGAGTTTGGCACAAAAGCTGGGGCTTAATTCAGAGGAGATAACATAGTAGCTTGGGTCTTGAAAAGTGAGTTATTAAAGTTCTCTTATGAAAAATATCTGCTACCTCCTTTCATATTTATGCCTTGACTCCTGTTCTTTTACTGCTCCAAGGTAATAGAAAAAACCAGTGAAGGGTAATATTGGTTAATATAGCTCTGGGAAATGTAGAAATGAGTGAGATCTCTTCCTGTCTGCTCTGCTGGGAGTGTCTGAGAAGCACTCTGGCAGGATAACTGTGATCTGGGTTTGAGTCCTGATTCCTCCATGAATGGCTATGAAGTTGATTCATCCATGGGAAGAAGGGGTTGTTTGGTTGATATTGTGAGGGAGTATTTGTGTCTAACATTCTCTGCTCTGTGATCTGTTCCCATAATCCTAGTAAGGATCTCTCTGTGGATAATGAAGGGATCTCCTGGCCTCCTGCACAAGTGGATAGAACAGATGAGAGAAGAGGAAGAGAAGGAAATATAAAAATGCAACTTGGGCCATAAGATCCTACCCCTAATCCTCTCACCTGTGTCTCTATGGGCTTCTCCTATCAAACTTCCTCCAGGACTCCGTAGAGTTTCAGGCCTAGGTCTGGCCCTGTACTTCCAAGGGAAACAACTGGCAGCTTTAGTTTAGGGGCAGGGAAAAGAATAGGCATAATGGTGGTAAGAGGAGGCAGATGTTTGTGTCAGATGGTAGGTCTGTTTCAAAGGTAGAGCACATGATTGGCACCAAAGGTAAAGCAGAGCTTGAGGTGGTCAAGAATGGAAAACACGCTTGTGCTGACATTAATAATTACCAGATACTGCATACTGACTACGTGCTGGAAACTACTCTAGATGCTTTAGATGTGTTAACTGATTGAGTCCCTCAATAATCCTGAGTTAACTATTGTTAATCACATAGTACATATGGTGAAACTGAGGTTAACAGTGACTAAATACCTTGCCTAAGGTCTCATAACTAATAAGTGATAGAAACAAGATTCAAACTCTGGTATGACTATATTCTTAACCACTAGATCTTATACTGATCTTACATGGCCACAATTTGATTTTTCTCTTTATTCAAAATTGTGATGATAACAGATGTTGCTTAAAACAAATGAGGTTTGGAAATAATTCATCAGAAACTTTTTTGCCACTAGAGATATAGATATGCAAATATTGGAAATAACTAAGAAAAAGTCTTCAAAGTGTGTGTATAAACATGGCTATGAGCAGAGACTGTGGAAGCCCCCAGGAGCGAGTTGTCAGGGTCCACCAGCCTTATGCCACTAAATTCTGATTACTCTGATCCATCCAAGGCTCCTAGTTCTTTCCATTAACCCACTTATTCACTTATTTACACATTCACTTATGCAATAAATATTTATTGAGTGCTTACAAGGTGCCAGACTATTCCAGGTGTTGGGGATACATCAGTAAGCAAAAAATGCCAAATATCCCTTCATCCATGGGACTCAAATTCTAGTACCAGAAGACAGAAATAAACAAAATAAGTAAAATAGGGGATATATTTGAAAGCAAAAGGTGCTATTGAGAAAAAATGAAATAGGAAAGTACTGAAAGGGTGTTGTAATTTTAAATAGGATAGTCAGGGAAAGCATAACTGAAAAAGTGACAGTTGAGCAAAACCTAAAGAATGAGAGCACCATGTATATATCTGAGGGAAAACTATTTCAAACAGTGGGATTAGATAGTGCAAATGCCCTTAGATGGGGACACATGTCTGTATATTCAGGGAACATCAAGGGAGACTATGACTGGAGTAGAGTAAGCAAGGTTGAGAGAGATAGGAGTAGGGATCAAAATGGTAATAAGCAACTAGATTGTGACCTTTTGAGGATATTATAATGACTTTGACTTTTATTCTAGTCACCTGAGAAGCCATTGGACATTTTGAGCAGACAGGTGACATGATCTGACATGTTTTTAAAAGACCACTCTGATATCTGTGTTGAGAATACAGTGGAGGGGGTTAAGGATGGAAGTAGATAGATCAGTTAACTTAAAAAGCTTTTGTAATAATCCAAATGAGAGATGATGCCTGTCTTAGTTTCCTATTGCTGCTTTAACAAATTACGACAGACTTAATGGCTTAAAACAACAGAAATTTATTATCTTACGGGTTTGTAGGTCAGTAGTCAGGTACAGGTATCATGGAACAAAAATCAAAGTATTGGCAGGCTGTGTTTCTTTCTGGAAGTTCTGGGGGCGGGCACGTTATTTCCTGCTCATTTGGGTTGTTGGCAGAATCGAGTTCCTTGTGGTTGTGTGACTGAGGTGCCCATTTTCTCGCTTACTGTAATCTGATGCTATTCCCAGCTTGTAAAGGCCTTTCT
This sequence comes from Diceros bicornis minor, assembly GCF_020826845.1. NCBI lineage: Eukaryota > Metazoa > Chordata > Mammalia > Perissodactyla > Rhinocerotidae > Diceros > Diceros bicornis. Next base: position 37,089,266 of record NC_080781.1, read on the forward strand.
CCAGTCCTTGCACATAGCCCCTTACGCCTCAGAACCAGCCACGGGTGTTGAATCTTTTTCACACTGCCATCTCTCTAACCCTTCTTCCATTGTCACATCTTTCTCTGACTCACCTGGGAAAGATTCTCTACTTTTTTGGATTCATGTGATTATGTTGAGCCCACCCAGACAATCCTGGTAATCTTCCCATCTCAAGGTTTGTACCCTTGATCACATCTGCAAAATCCCTTGTGCCATGTAAGGTAACATATTCATAGGTTTCAGGAATTAGGGTGTGGATATTATGGGGGGGTCATTATTCTGCCTATCATAATACCAGTTTGGATCATGGTGTAGCAGTGGAGATGGTGAGAAGCAGTAGATAGATTCTGGATATATTTAAAAGTAGAGACAATAGTCTCCTGTTTTGTTGAGAGTATGAATGAAAGAGAAAAATCAAGAATGCCTCTAAGTTTTTTGGTCTGAATAATGAGAATGATTGGATTTCTGTTAATTGAGTTGGGGAAAACTGCATGAGCAGGTTTGGAGGGTCTATCTGTCAGGACAGGTAAGATTTTGCTGCAGTAACAAATGATCCTAAAATTTCAGCAGTTTTCACAAAGGACATGGCAGACACGTTTTTTATATGGTCCTTGCCTCAAGATTGAGTTTTAAAGGCCTTTGTGGCTTAAAGGTTTTCCCAGTTTTATATTTGATAGTAGGTGGTAAAAAACACTTGCATCTTCCAACCCTGCAAGTCTCTGAATTTTTTAACTCTTTCTATTCCCTCTTATTCCTGCTTCAAAGTGGACAACTCTTTACAGAGCTCATCTCTTTCTTTAGGTACATTATTACATAATAATACCGATATTATTACATAATACATAAAATTACATAATATTACATAAATATTATCAGCCAATAATAACTGAGCCATGCTACTAATGGTCTGTTTTGCAATATTTTCAACCACAAAGCAACAAACTCATTAAAGACATCATCTATTTTTCAAATTATTGCAGGCATTGGTTTTTCCAGACTTTTCAAGACTGCATGCTGTAGATCACCATCCTTTCCATACTCTGATAATATGTTTTTCCTTTTACTACCTGGCCCTGAAGCCAATGCCACATTTTTTTCCTGTTATAGCAGCACCCCATTTTGGGTACCTATTTCTCTATCAGTTAAGATAGACTAGGTCATGTGACAGCAGCAAAGGACCACAAAATGACAATGGCTTACAACTACAAATGTTTATTTCTTGCTCACACAACTTGTTCATGTTTTCCTCACCCTGAAACCCATGTTGATAAAGCACCTACTATCTATATTATTGATGGTCTTGTGAGACAGGCAAAGAGATCGTGGCAAACCATGCACTAACTCGTAAAGCTCTGCCTAGAAATGACACATATCACTTCTGATCATATTTCATTTGCCCAGAATAAGTCACATGGCTGACTTCGTGTCATTGGGATAGAGAAGTATAGTTTTCTCCCACAGTGGGTTGGTAAATATTCGTGAACAGTAAAATAGTCTAATCAAGACTTTGGTTTCTAATCAAGAGTCTGGTTTTGGATACTTAAGTCTGAAATATCTCTTATACATCCAAGTGGAGATATAAAGTGAGCATTTGTATTTGAGACCCTGGAGTACAGGAGAGAGAAATTTTAGGACTATAGATCATATACAATGTGTAAAGCCAGGAGAGTGGAGTGGTTTTGTCACCAAAGAAATAAGTACATCTAGAGAAGAGGAGAGGTCTACCATCATTTAGAAGTGGAGCAGGAAAGGAAGGAACCAAAACATAAACAAGAAGCAGTCAGTGAGTTAGAGGAAAAACTTGGGGTGTATGATGTCCTGAAAGCCAAGCAAACAAATTATTTCAATGATGTGAGGGTGATCATCTTTGTCATGCTGCAGATAGGTCAACTAAGATGAAGACTGAGAATTGATCATTGGCTTCATTAGTGCAGAAATTATTGGTGATTTTGAGAACAGTTTCTGTGGGACAGTGGGTATGATAGTCTGATTGGAGTGTGTTTAAGAGAGAATGAGAGGAAAGGAATTAATGATTGTTAAAAATGGGACAATAGATGGATGGGTAAGTAAGACCAAGAGAAGAGTTTTTTAAAAAGGGTTAATATGTGAGAGATATCAACATGTTTGTATGTTAATGGAAAATATCTGTAGAGTTAGAGTATGATGACACAGCAGAGAGAGGGGAGAATCCCTGGAACAAGGTCTTTGAGTAGGTAAGATGATATGGGACCAAGTTCACGAGTTGAGGCTTTGGTCTTAGCTAGAATTATGGATAGTCCATCCTTAGCAGCAGTAGAAAGTATTGAGCATATGGCATAAATGCTAATAGGCAGGTAAATGTGTTGGTGGCAGCTTATTGAAGTTTTCTATTGACTTTTATTTAATTGGTGAAACAAACATCAAGGTCAGCCGAGACAAAGAAAATAAAAAGTGTTGGGGGATTGAAAATAGTGGTAAATGTATGAAACAGTCCTATGAGAGAGTGGTAGATAGAGTAGACTAGGGAAATATAATGTGGTTACCAGGTTAGAATTAAAGATTCGCCCGAGGTCAGTAGTCAAAGATTTAAAAGAACAGTAAGCATGGATGTATGTTTTTCTCCAGCCACATTCAGATATAGAAGTAGAGTCATGGAATAGGTGAAGAGCTGGATTTAACCATGATTAGGGTTTTGCCTTATAAGAATGATGATTTAAGAGAGCAGAAAAGGAGTTTGTGTTGTACACATGGTGGTGATTATAATTGCCAATTAGTTTTCTACCTGGATAATAAGGGGAGGGATGACACTTAAGGGGTGAGAGACAGTGAAAAAAATGATAAGGTCAATGAATTGTAAATCTCAGTGGGACTGAAGGATTATGGGCTCAAGATACTCAAGGAAGTGAACTGAAAATATAGAGGCAGTAGTTGGAGAGTGGGATGCATGAAATTAGAATTATGAAAGGGTTGCAGTTATGTGTAATAACAAGTCCTATGATCATCACTTTTGTTCTATTTTTTGTTAGAAAAGGCACTGCCATTTCCTCTAGCCAAGGAGAATGTATCTTTATGGAACCAGGGACCCATGGAAATTCATGGGTTGAGACTTTTGTGTGACCTTAAATTATCTGGGTCTCTGTTTATCTCATCGCTAAATGGGATTGAAAATCTTGCCTCTTCATTGGATTGCTACAAGTATCAGAAATAACGTCTGTACAATATCTGACACACACACATCTATTATTATTGTTGTTATTGTTGTTATCCTTATCTCAAACAGAGCAAATCTTTGACATTTTTACTTAGAGTTTGCTTTCAAGAATTTTGGCATAAGGGGAGGATGTGATTTACTGGGGATCAGAAAAGCCTGTGAGGTGATTAAGAGAAATGGCAATTTTTTCCCCAGCCTTCATGTACTAATTCTTCTTTTCACCTCACATTATATTTATGACATTAAACCGACATGATTAGAAGTCAGAAGGTGCAACAACACTGTATTTTACAAGAACTGATCTCTTGAGAAAGTTCAAGCACAAATTGCTTGACATTGAGACAAATCTAAAACTGAGCCTTGACCAGGACCCCTCATCCCAAGTAGTTTGATATATTCCTTACTAATTACCCTACTCTTATCCCTAAGAGGTACTAATGAAGAAGGCTGAGAGTCTGGAAGAGGTGAAGAAAGCCTGCTCCAGCCTCAACTCCAGTTAACCCTTGAAAAAGGGCTGTGGAGAGGGCTGTCCCAGGGTGACAGCCTTTTCTGTCCCAGAGTTTCCTTCCAGTGGTGGAAGAGAAGGAGGAGGGCAGCAGTGTCAGGTTGGTCTTGAGCAGCAGCAGGAGGAGGGGAAGGAGGCATGGCAACACTGATGGCTGAAGCTGACAGAAAGGTGTTCATACACCAACCACCACCAAACCTCTGCTTTCCTTCCACGACAACCTTCCCATGGGTGGGACAGTGGCCATCGGGCACAACATTCTCCCATCTCCTGCACGCCCATCAGTCAGCTTCAGGCCTTTGTTTTGAGTTCTTGCAGTGCTCAGTCAATAGGACCAGGAGGGGACATAAAATTTGGGTTTTTAGTACCAGCTACATAACCATGTCATTTTCCCTAGTTGGGCTTTAGTTTAGGGCCAGGGGTGAGCTAGATACCAAGGGCCTTCTAGTTCAGGAGTTCTATCTCATAGGAAGCCAAGAACTGAGTGGTGGAAATAATGTAATATAAGCACTTGAAAACCAAGTTTGGAAATAAGCACTGAGAAACTAACATGATAACCAATTTTCATTTGAGTGACCACGTCAGAATAATACGGATAAAATGCAAAACATTGACTTTACCTGGTTTCCCTAAGCTACAACTTTCTCAATTTAAATAACACATTGATGTTTTTCTTGAGAAATACTAGATTATAAAAATTCATATTTAAATTAAATAAAAATGTTAAATTGAAAATTATATTTTTGTAATTTTATTTTTTATTCAAGTATAGTTGACATACAATATTATATTACTTTCAGGTGTACAACATAGTTATTCGACATTCATGTACATTACGAAATGAAGACCACGGCAAGTCATAACCATCTGTCACCATACAAAGTTATTACAATATTATTGACTATATTCCCTATGCTGTCCATTACACCCCTGTGACTTATTTATTTTATAACTGGAATTTTCCACCTCTTAATCTCCTTCGCCTATTTCGCCCCTCTCCCCACATTCCCCCCCCCCCCCCCAGTGAACACCAATTTGTTCTTTGTATCTATGGGTCTGTTTCTGTTTTGTTCTGTTTGTTCATTTGTTTTTTTAGATTCCACATAAAAGTGAAATCATACAATACTTGTCTTTCTCTGTCTGACTTAGTCACTTAGCGTAATGGACCTCTAGGTCCATCCACGTTGTCACAAATGGCAAGATTTCATTCTTTTTTATGGCTGAGTAATATACAATAGAATATATATACAACTTCTTTATCCATTCATTTATCTGAGGACACTTAGGTTGCTTCCATATCTTGGTTATTGTAAATAATGCTGCAATAAACATAAGGGTGCATATCTTTTCACATTAGTGTTTTCACTTTCTTCAGATAAATACCCAGAAGTGGAATTACTGGAGGGTATGGTAGATCTATTTTAAATTTTTGGAGGAACCTCTATACTGTTTTCCATAGTGGATGTACCAATTTACATTCCCACCAACAGTACACGAGGGTTCCCTTTTCTCCAAATCCTTGCCAACACTTATTTCTTGTCTTTTTGATAATAGCCATTCTAACAGGTGTGAGGTAATACCTCATTCTGGTTTTCATTTGCATTTCCCTGATGATTAGTGATGTTGAGCACCTTTTCATGTGTCTGTTGACCATCTCTATGTCTTCTTTGGAAAAATGTCTATTCAGGTCCTCTACCCATTTTTTAATCAGATTGTTTGCTTTTTTGATATTGAGTTGTATGAGTTCTTTGTATATTTTGGATATTAACCCCTTATCAGATATATCACTTGCAAATATCTTCTCCCATTCAGTAGGTTGCCTTTTCATGGTTTCCTTTGCTGTGCAGAAGCTTTTTAATTTAATGTAATCCCATTTGTTTATTTTTGCTTTCGTTTCCTTTGCCTCAGGAGACAGATCCATAAAAATATTGCTAAGACTGATGTCAAAAAGCTGACTGTCTATGTTTTCTTCTAGCAGTTTCATGATTTCAGGTCTTACATTTAACTCTTTAATCCATTTTGAGTTTATTTTTGTATATGGTATAAGAAAGTGGTCTAGTTTCGTTCTTTTGCATGTAGTTGTCCAGTTTTTGTCAACACCATTTATTGAAGAGACTGTGTTTTCCCCGTTGTATATTCTTGCCTCCTTTCTCATACATTAATTGACCATATAAGTGAGGGTTTATTTCTGGGCTCTCTCTTCTGTTCCATTGATCTATGTGTCTGTTTTTGTACCAATACCTTATAGTTTTTATTACTATCGCTTTGTGATACAATTTGAAACCAGGGAGCGTGATACCTCCAGCTTTCTTCTTCTCTCTCAAGATTGCTTTGGCTATTCAGGGTCTTTTCTGGTTATATACAAATTTTTGGATTATTTATTCTAGTTCTGTGAAAAATGCCATTGGTATTTTAATAGGGGTTGCACTTTCTTAATCTCTAGTTCTGATTATTCATTATTAGTATATAGAAACCCAACAGATTTCTGCGTATTGATCTTGTATCCTGCAACTTTACTGAATTCATTTATTAGTTCTACTATTTTTTGGTGGAGTCTTTAGGGTTTTCTATATATATTATGATGTCATCTGCAAATAGTGACAGTTTTACTTCTTTTTTTGTGTGTGAGGAAGATCAGCCCTGAGCTGACATCCGTGCTAATCCTCCTCTTTTTGCTGAGGAAGACCGGCTCTGAGCTAACACCTATTGCCAATCCTCCTCCTTTTTTTTTCTTTTTCTGCAAAGCCCCAGTAGATAGTTGTATGTCATAGCTGCACATCCTTCTAGTTGCTGTATGTGGACGCAGCCTCAGGATGGCCGGAGAAGCAGTGTGTCAGTGTGCACCTGGGATCCGAACCCGGGCCGCCAGTAGCCGAGTGCGCGCACTTAACCACTAAGCCACGGGGCCGGCCCCGACAGTTTTACTTCTTCTTTTCCAATTTGGATGACTTTTATTTATTTATTTTTTTTCTTGTCTGATTGTTGTGCCTAGGACTTCCAATGCTATATTGAACAAAAGTGACAAGAGTGGGCAGCCTTGTATTGTACTTGATCTTAGAGGAAATGCTTTCAGCTTTTCACTGTTGAACATGATGTTAGCTGTGGATTTGTCATATATGGCCTCTTTTATGTTGAGATATGTTCTCTCTATACCCACTTTGTTCAAAGTTTTTATCCTAAATGGATGTTGAATTTTGTCAAAAGCTTTTTCTGCATCTATCGAGATGATCACATAGTTTTTATTCTTTGTTTTGTTAATGTGGTGTATCAAGTTGATTGATTTGTGGATATTGAATCATCCTTGCATCATTGGGATAAATCCCACTTGATCATGGTGTATGATCCTTTCAATGTATTGTTGAATTCAGTTTGCTAATATTTTGTTGAGGATTTTTGCATCTATGTTCATCAGGGCTATTGGCTTATAATTTTTTTTAAAGTGTCTTGGTCTGATTTTGGTATCAGGGTAATGCTGGCCTCATAGAATGAATTTGGAAGCGTTCCTTCGTCTTCAATTTTTTGGAATAGTTCGAGAAGGATAGGTATTAACTCTTCTTTAAATGTTTGATAGAATTCACCTGTGAAGTCCTCTGGTCCTGGACTTTTGTTTGTTGGAAGTTTTTTGATTAGTGATTCAATTTCATTACAGTAATCGATCTGTTCACATTTTGTATTTCTTCCTGATTTAGTCTTGGAAGATTGTATGTTTCCAGGAATTTATCCATTTCTTCTAGGTTGTCCAATTTATTGGCATATAATTATTTGTACTAATCTCTTACAATCCTTTGTATTTCTGTGATGTCAGTTGTAACATCTCCTCTTTGATTTCTGATTTTATTTATTTGAGCCCTCTCTTTTTTCCTCGATGAGTCTGGCTAAAAGTTTATCAATTTTGTTTATCTTTTCAAAGAACCAGCTCTTAGTTTTATTGATCTTTTCTACTGTTTTTCTTAGTCTCTATTTCATTTACTTCTGCTCTGATATTTATTATTTCCTTTCTTCTACTAACTTTGGGTTTCGTTTGTTCTTCTTTTTCTAGTTCTTTTAGGTGTAAGGTTAGATTGTTTATTTGAGATTTTTCTTGTTTCCTGAGGTGGACCTGTATATATAACTTATATATACAGGTATAGATAAATGCTTTTGCTGTGTCCCATAGATTCTCAAACATTGTGTTTCCATTTTCATTTGTCTCAAGGTATTTTTTGATTTCCTCTTTGATTTCTTTGTTGACCCATTGGTTGTTTAGCAGCGTGTTGTTTAACTTCCACATATTTGTGTTTTTTCCAGTTTTCTTCTTATAATGGATTTCTAATTTCATATCGTTATGGTCAGAAAAGATGTTTGATATGATTTCAATCTTCTTGAATTTATTGAGACTTATTTTCTGGCCTAATATGTGATCTATCCTGGTGAATGTTTCATGTGCACTTGAAAAAATATGTTCTGCTGTTTTGGGATAGAATGTTCTGTATATATCTATTAAGTCCATCTGGTCTGATGTGTTGTTTAAGGCTAATATTTCCTTGTTGATTTTCCGTCTGGATGATCTATGCATTGATGTAAGTGGGGTGTTAAAGTCCCCTACTGTTATTGTATTACTGTCAGTTTCTCCCTTTATGTCTGATAATGTTTGCTTTACGTATTTAGGTGCTCCTATGTTGGGTGCATAAATATTTACAAGTGTTACATCCTCTTGTTGGATAGATCCATTTATCATTATGTAATACCCTTCTTGGTCTCTTGTTATAACCTTTGTTTTAAAGCCTATTTTGACTGATATAAGTGTTGCTAGCTCAGCTTTCTTTTCATTTCTGTTTGTATGGAATATCTTTTTGTATCCCTTCACTGTCAGTCTATGTGTGTCTTTGGCACTGAAGTGAGTCTCTTGTAGGCAGCGTATATATGGGTCTTGTTTCTTTATCCATTCAACCACCTTATGTCTTTTTATTGGAACATTTAGTCCATTTACATTTAAAGTAATTATTGATGGTTATATACTTATTGCTGTTTTGTTGATTGCTTTCTGGTTGTTTTTGTAGTTTTCTATATTCCTCTCTTCTCTGTTCTCTTCCTTTGTGATTTGATGATGTTTTTTAGTGTTATGTTTGTGTCCCTTTCTCTTTATTTTTTGTGTATCTATTAGAGGTTTTTGGTTTGTGGTTACCATGCTGTTAATATATAACAACCTATGTATATAGCAGTCTATTTTAAGTTGATGGTTGCTTAAGTTCGAGTGTCTCCTAAAAGCACTACATTTTTACTCCCCCCCACATTTATGTTTTTGATATCATATTTTACATCTTTTTATTTTGTGTATCCTTTAACTAATTATTGTGGATATAAATGATTTTACTACTTTTGTCTTTTGACCTTCATACTAGCCATATAGACTGCCTTTACTATACATTTGTCATTACTTGTGAGAATTTTTCTTTTATCATTTACTTATTTCTAATTATGGCCTTTTCTTTTCCATTTAAAGAAGTCTCTTTAACATTTCTTGTAAGGCTGGTTTAGTGGTGATGAACGCTTTTAGCTTTTACTTGTCTGGGAAACTCTTTATATCTCCTTCAATTCTGAATGATAACCTTACTGAGGAGAGTATTCTTGGTTGTAGTTTTTTCCTTTCATCAATTTGAATACATCATGCCACTCCTTCTGGACTGTAAAGTTTCTGCTGAAAAATCAGCTGATAGTCTTATGGGGGTTCGCTTGTATATAACTAGTTGTTTTCTCTTGCTGCTTTTAAGATTCTTTTACCTTTAAATTTTGCTATTTTAATTATAATGTATCTTGGTGTGGGTCTCATTAGGTTTATCTTATTTGAGACTCTCTGTGCTTCCTGGACTTGGATGTCTGTTTCTTTTGCCAGGTTGAGGAAGTTTTTACCATTATTTCTTTAGATAGATTTTCTGTCCCTTTCTCTCTCTTTTTTCCTTCTGAGACCCCTATAATGTGAATGTTAGTATGCTTGATGTTGTTCCAGTGGTCCCTTAAGCTATCCTCATTTAAAAAAAATTTTTTTTTTTCATTTTGCTGTTTCAGTTGGGTGATTTCCACTACCAGTTCCAGATTGTTGATCCATTTTTCTGTCTCATCTAATCTGCTGTTGATTCCCTCTAGTGTATTTTTCACTTCAGTTATTGTATTCTTCAGCTCTGATTGCTTCTTTTTTGTATTTTCTATCTTTTTGTTGAAGTTCTCACTGTGTTCATCCACTCTTATCCTGAGTTTGGCGAGCATCTTTATGATCATTCCTTTGAAGTCTTTATCTGGTGGATTGTTTATCTCTGTTTCGTTTAGCTCTTCTCTGAATTTTTGTCTTTTTCTTTTGTTTGGAACATATTCCTCTATAGCCTCATTTTTCCTGACTCTTTGTGTTTGTTTCTATATATTAGGTAGATCAGCTATGTCTCCTGGTCTCTGAAGGGGTGGCCTTATGAAGAAGGTGTCCTGTGGGGCCCAGCAGCACAATCTCCCCTGGTCACCAGAGCCAGGTGCTCCAGGTGTGTCCCCTGTGTAGGCTGTGTGCATCCTCCTGTTGTGCCTGGGCTGGGATTGCTGCAGGTGCACTGGTGTGTGGGGCTGGCCCTCCAGGTTGGGAGCTGCTTTGAGTGGGGAGCTCCAGTGCTGGCCAGGCTTGCCTACCAGATAGGATGGGATACGAGTCTCTTTGGAGAGGCATTGGCTGGGGCAGCGTGAGTAGTGCTAGCAAGGTAGATGGAGAGTGTTAGAAATGGAACCTGCCAGGCCTGGGCCAGCTAGGTAGAAGGAGATTTTTTAAAAAAACAATGCCAGCCAACACTTCAGTCCCCAGAGAAGATTTCAACAGATTTATGGCCCTCCCGGCACACACTCTAAAATCAGTCGATGAATTTCCTTCACGTATGACCGAGGCACTTTTCAAACTGCTACCTCTGTGCTGGGACTCAGAGCGAGTGAGTTTGTGCACACACCATTTAAGAGTGGAATCCCGGTTTCCTATAGCCCTGTGGCTCTCACAGGCATAAGCCCCACTGTTTTTCAAAGCCAGACATTATGAAGGCTTGTCTTCCCAGTGCAGGTCCCCTGGGATGGGGAGCCCGATGTGGGTCTCGGGCCCTTCACTCATTAGGGAGGCCCTCTACAGCTGTGATATCCCTCCCACTTGTGAGTCTCTGTGCTGGGGGTGTGGGTCCTGACTAGACTGTGTCTCTGCCCCTCCTACTTATCTCCATGTGACTTTTTCTTTATAGCTTTAGTTTTGGAAAATCTCATCTGCTAGTCTTCAGGTCGTTCTTAGAGATAGTTGTTCCATACGTAGTTGTAGTATTGCTGTGTCCATGGGAGTAGGTGAGCTAAGGATCTTCCTACTCTGCCATCTTGATCCAATCCCTCCTAAAATTGTATTTTTATCATTTTCCCCAGGGACTTATTCGTCTCCCAATTGAAAACCATTACTCTTGAGTGATAATATTTTTCCTTCCTGATAATTTGAAGGAGTTATATGCTTATTTTTCAATCAGAGTTGCTGTAATCCTGAACTTTTTTAAGGGGTGAAGGGTCTGGGTAAATATTTCTAAAAGGGTCAAATAGGCATTTTTTGTTTGATTAAAATATTAAGAAATCACATTGATGGATGGTGAACATCTTAGTTTAAGAGCAATTGAACCACCTGCTCATGTCAACTGTGGTCAATGTCAAATGGCTATGCCCACATGAGAAGCATGAGGGGGTTGGCTGGAGGTCCAGATCCTGTGGTGTCTGTTCTGAGTTTCCTTCCTGGACATGGATTGTATATACCATAACTGACAACTCTTATGTGCCACCTTAGATCCTTTCAGCTTCATCTATCTTTGGGGCCACTTATTCTGTCCCAGTCACTCTGTGGTGAGGGACTCCGTGAGAAGTACTTGCCACCAGGCATCTCTGGCTTCTCCCACCACCTTTAGACTTCAATATGGCTCCACACAGCCATATGTGGGATCTGACTTCTCCAGCTGTTGCTGATGGGGCCATGTGATACAACCCAGACCTGGGAGGGTGTTAATTCCCTGTGGTGTGCACTTTAAGAAATAGGATTAGAATATAAGAGGAAACTGGCTGACGAATTCCCAGTCTGATGCCCTTCTCAGTTGGACTGTTTAGAGAGATGGTAGCTTCATAAGGCCTCTCTGAAGATATCCAGCAAAAAAAAAAAAAAAAAAAAAACCTAGACAGTTGACTTCACTTGTTACAAAGCTGTCGCCAGCTTGGTAATGCATTCTCTTATATTTTCTCTCTTTCTTTCCCTGCCTTACTCCTCCTTTTCCTTGCAACTGATTACCTTGGATTGCATATCTCTCCAAAGGAGTTATCGTGTACACTTTTGCCTCAGGCTCTGTTTTCTAGGCAAAACAAGCTAAGACACATAAAGTATTGGTGTGATTACTAATATGGTGAGTTGGAAGTTGAAGAGCTTTAAATATTGGGCTCAGGAATTTGTATTTGGACTTTATCCCACTGGCTGTGTATAATGGAGAGGGCATTAGGCAAGGTTCTTGGTTGCAAGCATCAGAAACCAGTTCTAACTTAAGCAAAAAAAGGAAATTTATCAGAGGAATGTCAGGGAAGCCCTTAGGATGGAAGGTGGGACTTGGGAGAGATTTGGGAGAAAATTGGGAGTGACAGGAGTGAAGACAGTGCTGGAAAACTCAGTGGTGGAATTCCTGAACCTTCTCTTTATGAGGCTAAAATCAGAAGACGCCCTGCAAATTACATGTGGACCCAATTTGGACCACTTATTCTCAATATCTGAGGGTTAAATAAAGGAGAAATATAATGAGAAGGAGAGATGGAAGATGTTGAGAAAAGAGGAACTGATGAAGAAGCTCTTCCTCAAGCAGTTGGGAGAGGTGGGTACTGACACTGTGAAGCCTCTAGAAGGAAGAAAGATGTGTTCTCTTCCTAAACAGGCAGAATGAAGTTGATGATTTTAAACACAGAGATCCTCTGGGATGATGGGAAGTGGTAGGTGAGGGAATACAGGCTGGATAGAACTTCCAAGAGGATGGGCTCACCTTTGTTTATGTGCTGCCTCCACTGATTATGTTATTTACTTCATCTTTGTGACTCAGTTTCTTCATATTTTAAAAGCGGGTTTCAGGCTCACAAGTCCCTTTTTGTGTAAACAGGCTATAATTCCATATCTCCCTTTTTGGTGGGAAGGATGAGAAGTAGGTTTCGGGGACTCTTTGGTCAATTCTTGGGTAAGTGGAGCCCTTTAGGCTTTTCCCTTTCACCAGTATTTATCAGACATTTTCCTCCAAAGTTATGCATTCTCTGACAATATCCTTGTTCCTGTACGTGGATGGACTAGGCTGTGATTCTTTCATACCACTGAAAAGGGGCATTTTCACCATCGGAATCACTTGACTGCTCCTCATTTTAACCCCGTAGTTTTTCTTTCCTTATGAGAAGACGCTCTCCTAGAACCCGGACATCTTAATAAGTATGAAATCCACTGAAGCATGGTACAGCAAGCTGGGAGCTATAGGAGCAGAATACCTTCCCACTGTGTTGTCAGGCTTAGCCATATGACTTGTCTTGACCAATGAATCCCTAGGAGAAATGATGTAAATTACCTTTGACAGAAGCTTTAAGAGCCCATGTCAGGCTCCTTTTTCTTTCTGCCTTGGTGACTGGCAATATTTTACAATAGTGGCTGTTCCATCAGCCTGAGATTCAAAGTGATGATGATGGCACTGGCATAGCCCCAAGCCATCCTTCTAGAATTTTCACAAAAGTGAGAAATCAACCTTTAGGCTACTGGGCCTTGGGGACTGTTTATTATTGTGGTTTACCCTAGCTTATCCTGATTGGTATCAAGGCTCAATACTCTTTTATTGAGTGCAGAATTGTGTAATCCACCAAAGACTGAAGAGATGCTTCCAATGACACCCCCTTTTGCTTCTTTAATTTCAACATAGAATGTGATATATTTACAGAGACTATTATGCCTTGAGCTTAATTTTCTTCCTCCCCTTCCATTGCTCTTTTTCAATCTTGCTACTACGTCTCTCTTTCTACCATATTAGAGGTGTTAAGACTCTTTCTTTTTTTCTGTAGGAAAAAAGTCACCCATGCTTGGCCCAAGGATCTGCAAGATCACATATCATCTTTTTCATTACAGGCATCAAGACATTTTTTAAACACATATTATTCAACAAATGATGGTCTCAGTTCCAGTGCATAATAAAAAATAGAAAGCCCAATGCATTTTCTGCCTATGCCTGTAGAAACAGACAACCAGTGATTTATTTTATCACAATAAAAAAGTATTTATGCTGTGATTCATGTCGCTAATGCAGTGTCATTATTCTCTGGCTGTGCTAACTGTAGAGGAAGAGTTGTTTATAGTCACAGACAGAGCGTCAGACTGAGACCCAAGGGTTATTCCAAGAATGGTGACAAGAACAGCGTGTGTTAGAAGAAATTGCCCAGCTGGAAGGAGGATTGTGTGAAGTAGAAGTAACCTAAATATTCTGTCTATTATCTTCTGTGCTTTTCTTCTCTCAAGGAGAATTTCTTTTGTCTGATCTTTATTGGAGCGGCTAGTTCCTTCACATTTCACTCTTTAATGGTGACTTTGTTAAATATCTGAGTTTGTGATGGAATCACTTTCCAAAGATTCTTTTGGGATTTCCACACAAAAGGTGTACACATAGCTAGAGAGTACGTGCACTAGTATGGACAGGTCTGGACCAGTCACAGAACACTAACATCCAGTGTATAGTCTGCCCACTCGACCACTTCTGATGCAGCCTTTTTTTCTCTTTCCCTGAGACAGATAGCACAACCATGTTTCTGGAATAATGCTAGGGGACTTGATTTTCTTTTAGAAAGTCACACTTTTCAAAAGAATAATATATAACAAACACTCATATTATCATGTCCCAGATTTTAAAACTGATGATAATTTTTATTTTTCCTTCTAGCCTTTGTATATTTTTAAAAATCACATATATGTGCATCTTTTATTATTAGAAAAAACTAGTAAGATGTAAACCTTCCCTTTGACCATATCCCCAGCCCCATTGTGTTCTCCCTGTTTCCTAGAGACAACCACTATGATGAGTCTGATAGTCATCCTTTTTAATACTTTTACATACACCAACAGAAATCCAGAAACAAGATGTAATATTTCTATGGATTGTGAAAAACTTTTTTATATAAGGAATCATTCTATATATTTCATTCTGTGCTTGTTTCTTTAAATTTAATATTAAATGTTCTAGGCCTATTCTTATTGATGCATATAGCTCCGTTCCCTTTCTTTTATCTAGATAGCAATATATCACATGAGGATACCATATTTTATCCATTTTAAATATTTTCCTTTATTAATGGACATTTGGGTTGTTCCTAATTTTTTGGCCATTTCCAACAATGCTGTAATAAATATCCTTTCGTGTGTCTCTTGTGTACATGTACAAAGGTTTCTCTAAGGTATATACTCAGAAGTGGAATGCTATGTTATAGGGTTAGCACCTTTCTCATTTTACCAGATACTGTCACACTGCTCTCCCAAGTGGCTGTCGCAGTTTCCATACTCACAAGCATGGTACGAAATGATCTGTTTACCCATCCTCCTCCTCTATACTGGTGATTGCCACACTTTTTAATTATATTTTGTCTGATGAATAAAGGATGCTCTCTCATTGTAGTTTTAATTTATGTCTCCTTGATTACTGGTGAGATTGAACATCTTTGCATATGTTTATTGGCTATTTGTGTTTCCTCTGGATTCATTATGTGTCTAAATTATCTTTGCTGATTTTTTCTTGCACACAAAAAAGTACACTCAAAAGCATTTATACATAAAAAGAACCTGGAAGGAGAGAGAAAATTGTCTTCAGCCTTGTTTACTAGAGCAGTTCTCTTGAATCTACCTGAAAAGAGTGACTTCATTGTGTGATTTCACTCTCAGAAGAGGAGACCATGGCGTCACATTCATTTACTGCATAAGTATGTTATCTAGGTGCAAAGCACTTTCAGAACTGAAACAAATTCTATGTAATTCTCTTCAGAATTAACACATTAACATACTTTAAGTAAATATCACTGTGTAATGGCATGGGCTTTGGAATCAGAAGGAGTTCCTATTGTAGCCACACCAACTTCTACCTGGAGGAAACTTGAGAAGTCCCCTTAGTGTCTCTGAGACTCCAGGATGTTTTCCTACCTTTCTTGGTCTTTCTAGCACCTGGCTCAGAGTTCTCTTCCCCATCCCCTTGTTATCATTCCTGATGATTTCACCATCCATTTTCATGACAATTCTACGGCCTGGCTTCACAGTCTTGAACTTTTCCATTCTGACACCCTTTGTCTCTCTGCTACTTCTGTGACCCATTAGCATGGTCTCACATGGAACTGTGTTATTATTTATGAACCATCTCCAAGAGATCCAAACTTATTTATGGCTCAAACATCCTGCTCTTTCATTTTTGACCCTTTTCTTTCTTTTTCATAATGTCTTCCATCCCACTATCTCTGCCCTCTGTTTACATGCCCTTAGCCTCCTTTCTCTTAACCAGCCTGTCCACCACTCTGGAGCATTGTTCAAAAATGCCTTCTCTCTCTGGAGCTCCCCTGGTCTTTCCGCTGTATCCACCATGTCAGTCTTCAGTCCTGAGCACAACCTGCTGTCAGTTTTCTCTGCTCTCCTCATCATGAGCTATTCAGCACCAGGATGATTAGATTAAATACAGCAGTGGTTCTCCAACTGTGGGTCCTGGACCAGCAGCATCTGCATCACCTAAGAACTTGCTGGAAATGTAAATTCCAAGCTCCCACCCCAGACCTACTGAATTAGAATCTGTGGGGCTGGGACCCAGCAATCCGTGTTCAACATACCGTCTGGGTGATTCTGGTGAATGCCAATGTTTGGAAATCACACTACTCTATAGATTTCTTTCTTTTTTTTTTTTTTTTGGTGAGGAAGATCAGCCCTGAGCCAACATCCATGCTAATCCTCCTCTTTTTGCTGAGGAAGACCGGCCCTGAGCTAACATCTATTGCCAATCCTCCTCCTTTTTTTTTCCCCAAAGCCCCAGTAGATAGTTGTATGTCATAGTTGCACATCCTTCTAGTTGCTGTATGTGGGACGCGGCCTCAGCGTGGCTGGAGAAGCAGTGCGTCGGTGTGCGCCCAGATCCGAACCCGGGCCGCCAGTAGTGAAGCGTGTGCACTTGACCGCTAAGCCACGGGGCTGGCCCTGCTCTATAGATTTCTGACCTCAGCTGAACCTTCTTGACAATTCTTTAATTTATCTTTCAGTCGAATGCCTGTTTCCCCAAATTCTCAAACTGAAATACAGATTTCCCAGTGTCAACCATTCTGATTTAGTACATCTTAGTGTGACTCAGGAATGTATTTCTAATGTGCACTCATGCTAATTTTGATGCAGGAGGGCCTATGGACTAAACTTTGGAAAACCTTGAAGAAAGCCCTCATGGTGGTTTTCTAGAGCCCCTAACCTCAACTCATCTCTCTTCCCTCTGAAAAGCGCATGGCTCCTCTTACTGAACTTATGCAGGTGAAAGCTTAATCCTACCCTCTCCTGCCTCCTTGATAACTCACTCAATCACTTCTCATTTATCTTCCCCAGCATACTGAATTCTCCTTAAAAATATTTCCATGACATTGCCACCCCTTTGTCTTCTCATTCTTATTAACAAAGTGCTTGAAAGAGTGGAGTACGTGTTGCCGAGCAATGGCCTCACTCTGCTTGCCACAATCTGAGCCAATTAATCTAAATGAGTTAGAGATTGAGAAAGGAAGCTTTTATTTGATTAGCTGGCATAATCGGAAGATGGGAGACTAATGTGTCAAAAAAAGACTGTCTTAAAGAATTACAGAATCGTAAGGCCGTTAAATAGGGAAAATGGGTAGTAAGGAGGGGGTTTAGAAATGTGGGCCGTCAAGCATGACGGACCCCAGGGCCCCTCGTTGTTCTTTTCTTCTGTCTGTGATGATGAATATCCTACAGGTGTTCCTTCTTCCTGGAGGCCGTCTTGTTCCTTGGGAAAATTTGTTAAGATTGTTAAGAACAAAGCCGTCAGAGTACCTCAGCAGGGGTATGTGCACAGGATCAGGGCCAGAAAATCGTGAAAGCATGTAGTAATTTATAATGATCACATGCTAGAAGGGTTTTTGCTAGGAAAGGGTCATTTAGCATGACAAGATGTTCTCACTTATGTTCACTTACATGTGGACACTACTTACATCTCCTCACTCACTCATTCCTACCATCCTCAACACTTCACTGAAATTATTCTCTTGATGTTCCCCAGAGACTTCATGATTGTCAAATCAAATGTCTTTTTCACTTTGCCTCCTCCTCTCACACTCTGAAGTTTTATCTTGATGGCCATCCTCTCCTTATTCAAACTTTCCCTCCTCTCGGCTTCTTATAACAACTTCTGTTTTCTTCTACCACTTGGATTTTTCCTTCTCTTTCTCTGTTTTTGGCTTCAATTCCTCCAACTCTTCTAGTAAAGGTTTTGCTCTCTTCCTCTTCTCTTTTCTCTGCATATGCTTTCACTTGCTGATGCCCCATGTCAATCTAAGTTTTTTTCATATTTCTAATTGAAATATAACTCACGTATGATAAAATTCACTTTTTTAAAATATGTAATTCAATACTTTTTTGCTATATTCACAGAGTTGTTGTGAATTATAGAGACAGAAAGTCTAGAGACAGAAACCCCTAGAGACAGAAAGTAGATTAGTGGGTGACAGAGGCTGTAGGGAGGGAGGAATGGGGAGTGACTGATAATGAGTACCGGTTGGGTTTTTTTCGGGGGATGATGTAAATATTCTGAAAGTAGATAATGGTGGTGGGTGAATATAACTCTGTATCTGGCTTCCTTCACTTAGCATAATGCTTTCAAGATGTATTCATGTTGTAGCATGTATCAGAATTTCATTCTTTTTATGGCCAAATAATATTCTATTGTATGGTTCTACCATATTTTGTTTCTCCATTTATCAGTTGATAGAAATTTGAATTGTTGCATCTATTGGCTATTATGAATAATGCTGCTACAAAAGTTATGTATAAGTTTTTGTGTGGATATATGTTTTCAATTCTTTTATATATATATATATGAGTTGAATTGAATTGCTGGGTCATATGTTAACTCAATGTTTAGCTTATTGGGGAACTGTAAAACCATTTTCCAAAGCAGCTGCATCATTTTATACTCCTACCAGGGGTGTTTGAGGATTCTGATTTCTCCACAACCTTGCCAACTCTCGTTATTGTTTGTCTTTTTTTATTATAGCTACTCTAGTGGGTATAGTAGTATCTCTTTGTGGTTTTGGTTTGCATTTATCTAATGAGCAATGACGTTTATCATCTTTTCATGTACTTATTACCATTTGTATATCTTCTTTGGGAAAATGTCTATTCAAATATTTTACCCATTTT
Organism: Diceros bicornis minor; assembly: GCF_020826845.1. Classification (NCBI taxonomy): domain Eukaryota; kingdom Metazoa; phylum Chordata; class Mammalia; order Perissodactyla; family Rhinocerotidae; genus Diceros; species Diceros bicornis. The sequence continues at coordinate 37,108,433 of NC_080781.1, forward strand.
TAAAGTCGGTTAATTTTTTCCTCTCATTGTTGAGTTGTAAGAATTATTTGTATATTCTGGGTACTACTCCCTTCTCAGATATGTGATTTGCAAATATATTCTCCCATTATATAGATTGTTCTTTTACTTTCTTGATAATGTTCTTTGAGCATAGATGCTTCTAATTTGGATGAACTCCAATTTATCTATTTTTTCTTTTGATGCTTGTGCTTTTGGTGTCATATGTAAGATTCCATTGTCAAATCTGAGGTCAGTCAGATTTACCCCTCTATTTTCTTCTCAGGATTTTATAGCTTTAGCTTACACTTAGGTCTTTTATTTGAGTTAATTTTTGTAGATAGTGTGAAGTAAGGGCTCAGCTTTATTCTTTTGCATGTGCATATCTAGTTGTCCCAGCACTATTTGTTGAAAAAACTATTCTTTCCTCCATTGAATTATCTTGGCATCTTTATTGAAAATCAGTTGATCATATATGTAAAACTTTATTTCCTAGACTTTCAATTATATTCCACTGATCTATATGTTTATTCTCATGTCAGTACCACAATCTTTATTATTGTAGCTTTCTAGCTGATTTTGAAATCTAGTTGATCGTGAATACTCAAATTTTTTCTTTTTCAAAATTGTTTTCACTATTCTGGATCCCTTGTAATTCCACATAAATTTTAGAATTAGCTTGTTAACCTCTGTAAAATATCCACATAGAATTTTGATAGAGATTGCATTGAATCTGTAAATCAATTTGGAGAATATTGCCATTTTAACAATATTAAGTCTACCAATCAATGAACATGGGATGTCTTTCCATTAATTTACATCTTTTATTTCTTTTAACAATGTTTTATCCTTTTCAGTGTAAAGTCTTATACTTCTTTGGTTAAATCTATTTCCAAGTATTTTATTCTTTTCAAAGCTCTTGAAATGAAATTGTTTTCTTGATTTCATTTTCACATCACTCATTGCTAGTGTACAGAAGTATAATTGATTTTTTTAGCTTTCCCTATAATTGATTTTTGGATGTGGATCTTGTATTCTGCAACCTTGCTAAACTCATTTATTAGTTATAATAGCTTTTAAAATGAATTTCTTAGGATTTTCTATGTACAAGATCATGTAATATGTGAATAGAGATAGTTTTACTTCTTCCTTTCCAATCTGGATTACTTTTAAAGATTTTATTTATTTATTTATTTATTTTTTCCCTCCAAAGTCCCAGTAGATTGTTGTATGTCATAGCTGCACATCCTTCTAATTGCTGTATGTGGGACGCGGCCTCAGCATGGCCGGAGAAGCAGTGCATCGGTGCGCGCCCGGGGTCCGAACCCGGGCCGCCAGCAGCGGAGCACGCGCACTTAACCGCTAAGCCACGGGGCCGGCCCTGGATTACTTTTATTTCTTATTCTTGCCTAATTTCCCTGTCTAAAAACCTCCTGTACAATGTTGAATATAAGTGGCAAGATCAGACATCTTTGTCTTGCTCCTGATCTCAGGGAAAGAGCTGTCAGTTTTTTCCATTATGTATGATGTTAGGTGTGTGTTTTTCCTAGATGCCCTTTATCAGGTTAAGTTCTCTTCTATTTCAAGTTTGCTGAATGTTTTTATCTTGAAGTTGTGTTAGATTTTGTCAAATGTGTTTTCTACATTATTGAGACAATTATGTGGAGTTTCTTTTTTTGTCCTTTATTCTATTAACATAGTGTATCACATTGATTGTTTTTGCATATTGAACCAACTTTGCATTCCTGGAATAAATCCCACTTGATCATGTTGTGTTAATCCTTTTATACATTGTTGGATTCCATTCGTTAGGATTTTGTTGAGTATGTTTGCATTATTAACATAAAGGATATTAGTCTATAGTCTTCTCTTCTTGTCATGACTTTGCCTGGTTTTGGTGTCTGGGTGATACTGGCCTCATAGAACACATTGGAAAATGTTGCCTCCTCTTCTATTTCTTGGACAAGTTTGTGAAGTTTGGTGTTAATTTTTCTTTAGATGTTCGGTGGAATTCACCAGTGAAGCCATCTGGGACAAGGCTTTCTTAGTAGTAACTTGCTTTTTATTACAAATTCAATTTCTTTACTTGTTATTCAAGTAAAGCCTATTCAAAGTTTCTATTTCTTCTTGAGTCAGCTTTTGTAGCTTGTTTCTTTCCAAGAATTTGTCCATTTCATTGACCTAATTTGTTGGCATACTGTTGTCCATAGTATTGCCATATAATTCTTTTTATCTTGGTAATGTAGGTAGTAATGTCCCCTGTTTCCTACCTGATTTTAGTGATTTGAGACTCCTCTTTTTTCCTCAGTCATTCTAGCTAATGGTTTATCAATTTTGTTGATCATTTCAAAGAACTAAGTTGGTTTAGTGGATTTTCTCCATTGTTTTTCTAGTCTTTATTTAATTAACTGTTGTTCTAATCTTTATCATTTTTTCCTTCTCCTTACTCTGGGTTTAGGTTGCTTTTCTTTTTTCTAGTGTCCTAAGGTAGAAGTTTAGGTTATTAATTTGAGATCTTTCTTCATTTTTAATATAGGTATTTACAAGTATAAATTTCCCTCTAAGCACTGCTTTCACTTCATCTCATATGTTTTGGTATGTGTATTTTTGTTTTCATTAATCTCAAAGTATTTTCTAATTTCCCTGTGATTTCTTCTTTGACCCATTTGTTATTTAAGAGTATGCTTTTTAGTTTCCATATATTTGTGAATTTCCCAAATTTCTTCCTTTTACTTTCTAATTCATTCCACTACATTTAAAGAACATACTTTCTATGATTTCATGCACATAAATTTATTGAGATTTGTTTTATGACCTAACATATGGTCTATCCTGAAGAATGTTCCATGTGCACTTGAGGGGAATGTGTACTCTGCTCTTATTGGGTGGAGTGTTCTAGAGATGTCTTTTAGGTCTAGTTGTTTCATAGTGTTATTCAAGTCTTTTATTTCCTTGTGGATATTCTGATACTTGCTCTGTTTGTTATTGAAGGTGGGTAGTAAATTTCCAATTTTAATTGTGGCATCGTCTATTTCTTCTTCTGTCAGATTTTCCTCCATGTATTTTGAGGTGCTGTTGTTTGATGTGTACATGTTTAGAATTATGTCTTCTTGCTGGATTGACTCTTTTTTTCCTTATTTAATGTCTTTTGTCTTTAGTAAGAATTTTTATCTTAACTTCTATTTTGCCTGATTTTAGTATAGTTGCTCCAGCTCCTGTTTGTTTACTGTTTGCATGGTATAGCTTTTTCATCCTTTTACTTTCAATTAATTTATATCTTTGAATCTAAAGTATATCTTGTGTAAATAGCATATATTTGGATCCTAGTTTTTTAATGCATTCATCCAATCTCTGCCTTTTGCTTGCAGTGTTTAACTCCTTCACAGTTCATGTAATTACTGATAATGGAAGATTTATGTCTGTAATTTTTCTTTATGTTTTCTATATGTCTTCTTGTTATTTTGCCCTCTCTTACCTGCCTTCTTTTGTGTTAAATAGCTATTTTCTAGTGTATCATTTAAAACCTTTGTTTTTTCTTTTACTATGTTTTTTGAGTTATTTTCTGTATTGCCCTGGGGATCACAACTATCATCTTAATTTATAACAATCTAGTTTGGATTAATTTCTTATAACTGAAAGTTTGTACCTTTTTATCAGCCTCTCCCTATTTTCGTCATCCCCTAGTCCCTGGCAACCATCATTCTACTCTCTATTTCTATGAGTTCAACTTTTTTGTCTTAGATTCCACATTTAAACGATATCACTCAGTATTTATCTTTCTTTGTCTGGCTTATTTCACTTAGCATAATGCCGTCCAGTTTAATCCATGTTGTAAATGTCAAGATTTCCTTCTTTTATAAGGAATGTAAATATATGAGGTTTTTATTGTTGGGCGGCACTGATAGCAACTAATTCTCTCATTTTTTGTTTGTCTGAAAATGTCTTAATTTCTTCTTCCTTTTTTTTCAGGCTAATTTTGCCAAATATAGAATTTTGGCAGTCTTTTTCTTTCAGCAACTGACATCAGTGAGTATGTCATCTCACTGTCTCAGGTCTCCATGTTTTCTGATGAGAAATCAGCTATTAATCTTATTGAGGGTCTTTGTATGTGATTATTGCTTTTCTCTAGCTGCTATCAAGACTCTCTCTTTGCCTTTGACCTTTAGCAGTTTGATTATGGTGTATTTATGTGTGGCTCTCTTTGAATTTACCCTACTTGGATTTCAATGAGCATCTCAAATATTTAGTTTAATACTTTTCATTAAATTTGTGAAGTTTTCAGTCATTATTTCTCCAAATATCTTTTTATTCCATTTCTCTTTCCTCTCCTTTTGGGATTCCCATTATGTGTATGTTGGTATGCATGATGGTGTCTCATAGCTCTCTGAGGCTCTGTTCAATTTTCTTAATTATTATATTTTCTTTCTGTTCCTCAGTCTTGAGAAACTCAATTGGCCTCTATTCAAGTTTGCTATTTTGTTTAATGCCAGCTCAAATCTGATGTTGAGCTTCTCTAATGAATTTTTCATTTCAATATTGTACTTTCTAACTCCAGAATTTCTATTGGTTCTTTTTAATAATTTCTATCTCTTTATTAATATTCTCTATTTGGTGAGACATCATTTTCATACTTTCCTTTAGTTCTTTAGGCCTGGTTTCCTTTGGTCCTTTGAATGTTCAAAATAGCTGATTGAAAATTTTATGTAGTAAGTCCAGTGTCTAGGCTTCCTCAAGGGCAGTTTCTATTGACTGCTTTTTTTTCCTGTGTGTGGGTCATATTTTCTTGTTTCTTCTCATGTCATATGATTTTTGTTGAAAACAGGACACTTTAAATAATAGATGTGGCAACTCTGGAAATCAGAGTCTGCCCTCTCCCTAGGGTTTGTTGTTATTGCTATTTGTTACAATTGTTGTTATTGTTTGCTTAGTGGCTTTTATGAACTAATTCTGTAAAGTCTGTATTCTTTGTCATGTGTGACCATAGAAGTTTCTGTTCTGTTAGCTTAATATTCCTAATGACTGGACTGAAATTCCCTTAAATGCCTAAACCAATAATTCTCCTACTCTTTGCAGAGGAACTTTGTATATGTTTTGGGTCATGCCTTCAACACTCAGCCAGGTGATTTACAATGCTATCGCAGCTTTCACTTCCTGCTTGTGCAGAGCCTCAGCATGGGCTAAAGGTGAGTGCTTAGCCTTCTCTGGTCTTTCCTGCACATGAGCACAGCCTTGGGATTATACACAGTTCTATGCATGTGCATTGCCTTCTACATTCGCAAGAATGTGTTGGAGATTTTCAAAGTCCCCTATGGGCATCTCATTCTCTAACTTTTCCTTTTTTACTTTTTGGCCAACTTCTTGTTTGCTTCAATTGTCATCACTACCTCAGGCAGCTGCATTGTTCAACAATTGCTACTAATTCTTTTCACAAATGCCTCCAGGGGAAAAGCTGTCTGCACTTAGTGTCTGAGTCAGGTCAAATAAAGACAAGCCCTGAGAATGGGAGTTTCCATGTATCCTGGTGGATCAACTAATGGCAATTCTCTGAGAATGGTGTTTTGAAGAGGCTTCTAACAGATTCTGCCCCTTCCAGTGTCTTCCAGGATATTGGTCTTCATTATGATTGTGGGGTTACTAGAATGGGAATAGTGAAAGTTAAAAATGCTAAAAGCTCACCGTTCTTTGTGAGATTTACTCATTTTTTTTTAAATAAGTGCTCCTTGAATTGTTGCAAACCTTTGGTTAATTTCCAGAGTTCTGAAAACGTTGATTTTGACATTTTTTGCCAGCATTCTCACTGCTTGTATGGAGGACTGGCTTTCTACAGGTCCTTATTCTGTCTTTCTTGCTGATGTCACCACAGTTAATCTAATATTGATTGCTACATCTGTGTTCCCATTTCACTTGACCTTCACCTAAATTTCCCTCGATACTTACCTCAAATTCAATATGTTTTAAATAGAACTAATAGTCTCTTCCCACAAGTTTGCTCCTTCTTCCCATGTTCCTGTTAAAAGCTTCACTTTAAGGCCAGAGAAAATTAAGCTGGCAACACAGATGGAGGAGTCATTAGAATGATACTAGAATCTAATTATAATCATCTATGCTAATCTAGTACTGCTGAGTGTGAAAGGAATAAAAAGATTAGGAGTTGAAAATTTAGGAATTTGACTCACAATAAGGTTAACACCAAACCCCCACTCACCCCCATAATCTCTGAATCAATTTAATAATTCTCTCCTCTGTCCAATTAATTGTTTGCTTCATAGACCAGGTGACTTGTGACCCATCTCATTGAATCCCCTGCACATAGTAGGTGTTCAATAAATGACTATTTAATAATAGCATATAACTTGATTAAGTAAATAACATAAATGGATTTCTTTTCTCTCACTCTCTCTCAAACCAGATCTAGTCTCCTTCTCAGTTGGAAATTTGTCCAAAAAGTCATGAATATAATTATCTTTTTCAATATTTCATTGGCTTGTCAACCTGAATTATATATCAAAGAGAGCCAAAATTAGAGTTTGGTATGGGATACAAATTCTAATATGGTTTCATGCCTCCTTGTGGGCATTCAATAAATATTAATTGTGCTGGGAGTCAAACTAGCAAACAGTGGCTAGTCTGACTCCCAATAACTCTGTTATTATCCAGCTTTTACATTTCATAGAACTTGACACAGACCACTGGAAATCAAGGACAAGCATCTGCCGCAAAGAGATAATCGACAAAATTATTAAGCAGGGAACTTGGCCCATGGAGCTGACATAAAAAAAGTGAAGTGCCTCACTTAGGTCTTTAAGAAAAATTGCATTGAGAGCTTCAAGACAAACGACTCAAGTATATTTAAACTGCTATTTATGGTGAATTTTTTTCATATTTCTTTACCATTTCCATGTATATGTACGTGTGTATACATGAAACAGAGAGAGAGAGAGAGAGGTGTAGATATGTTTGAATATGTTTATATTCTCTATTTACTCATCAAGCTAAAGGCTTTATAGAGTACGACAATAGAACATAAACAAAAAGGAAATTCATTAACAGACACCCAATATGAAATACTTAAAATATTTAAACACTACTTGTAATTATTTGTTTTCTTATAGCTAAATAAAAAAGAAATAAATACATTTCTCTGAAGAAATAAATTCTTGGAAAATAGTAAGTTCTTATTATTTGTTGCATGAATGAAAGAATGAACAGTGAATGAAAACTGTTTTTCCTTAAAAAGTAAGTAGCAATATGATGCTGCGTGTTGGTGTTTAAGTAGATAACACTTGTGTCTTTTGCAAAAAAATTTAATTAAATACAGTGTCTAGTCTGTTAGTTAATGTCCCTTATGAAAGAAAAGATTTTTTCTATCAGCTCCTTATAAAAACTGAGGCAACAGTATTATATATTAACTGCCTAAAGACATGTCTTGCCAAAGTTTAAGCACATCGCCTTTTTCTTTTTCTTTTTTAATTAAATATAATTTACAAATAGCAAAGTGCACAGCTCTTAAGTGTATACAACATGATGAACATTTGCAGCATCTCATTAGACTCCATCATGTCCTCCCTCAGTCAATACCCTTTCCCAAAGGCAACTGCTTTTCTGACCTCTTATAATAGGTGAATATTGCCTGTTCTTGAATTTTATATAAATGAAATCATACCATATTTAGTCATTTGTGTCTGGATCCTTTTACTCCACATTACCTATATTGTTGCATGTAGCAATAGTTTATTTTTTCACTTTTGTGTTATATTCCATTACATGACTATAGCCCAAATTATTCATCCAATCTGTTGCTGATGGACATTTGACTTGGTTTCTAGTTTTTGACTATTTTGAATACTGCTTTATGAACATTCTTGTACATATCTTTTATAGACATTAGCACACATTTTTGTTGGAAATAGAACTGCTGCATCATATAGTATGTGCATATTTAGCTTCTGTAGATACCACTAAACATTTTCCAAAGTGATTGTACCAATTTTCATTTCCACCAGCAATATATGAGTGTCCCAATTACTCTACATCATGCACATTGCGTTTTAATGATCTCGTTCAGGAACATAGGTCCTCTTTATTCATTTGACTTTTATTAGAAGCAAGATTTTTAAAAAATCACTTTTTAACTAATTCTAAACCAATTTCAGTTGGTGGTGGAGGGTTCTCCCAAGTGTATGATCCTTTATGACTGAGAAACCCAGATTCTTTTTTCAGTGGAAATGATGACACAAACTTCTACAAGAGATTGCTTTGCCCCACAGGTCTGCCCATGAGAAGAAAACCCCAACCGACAAATTTTTCAAAATAGCCAGTCTATTCAAGGAAAATACATACACTGAAGGAGATTGCTTTGTACGGAGGAAATAAAACAGCAGACCAATTGCCTCTTTGTGACATCCAAGTAATAAATTTAGAAAGTAAAAATTCAAGTACAGTGATCTCTAGAATGGACCAGAAGCCCTTTGATGCTGGTCTAGGCCCTTCTTTTTGCCTTTTGTTCATGTCTCAAAGCAAGTCTCTCTCAGGGTCAGTAGAGAATATGCAGATTTCATACTTTGCAGCCTCTTTGGCTGTTATCAAGTCTCATGAGAGTTGTTAAAGAGAAAAATCAAGCAAAGGCTCTATCATGCTGGGATCTTCATTTAGAGTCATGGTAATTTCCATTATATTTCATAACGCAAAGCATCACTTTTAATCTGGGACTTTTAGGTCATTACCTCCAATCAGGCTCCTTATAGTCTAGCTCCAACTGTTAATAAGTACTAGTCTTAACATAATCACTATTTTTGCTTGCTTTAAACAACATATACTATAAACAGGAGTATATCCTGTTAATGCTGTGACGTGCATCAGCAAAATTAGATGGCATTAAAATATAGTTACTTCTAAGGAAAGCTTGTGACTTTGCATAATAGTAGAGAGAACTATTTAATAGATTAAACATTATTTCATGGTTCATAGAAAACTTTGAAAATCCAATCCTCAATTTGGAAATATTTCTTGAACTTTTGTATTGCTCTCTAATCTGTTTTTTCTCTTTTTTTTTTTTGTGAGGGAGATCAGCCTTGAGCTAACATCCATGCTAATCCTCCTCTTTTTGCTGAGGAAGACCGGCTCTGAGCTAACATCTATTGCCAATCCTCCTCCATTTTGTTCCCCCCAAAGCCCAAGTAGATAGTTGTATGTCATAGTTGCACATCCTTCTAGTTGCTGTATGTGGGATGCGGCCTCAGCATGGCCGGAGAAGCGGTGCATCGGTGCGCACCCAGGATCCGAACCTGGGCCACCAGTAGCGGAGCGTGTGCACTTAACCGCTAAGCCACCAGGCCGGCCCTGTTTTTTCTCTTAATGATTATAAATTAGATGCTTGTGTTTTAATTTATAAATTACACCTTAATGTATAGGATGATCAGACCATGCACATGTGGACAGCTACAATGGCATGAAATTGTATTTTGTGTCTTGTTTCACTCAATCATTTAACATTTGTTCATCTATCAAATGCCACTTGGTCATGTCCTCTGTGTATATAGCATTGGCCTTGTCAGTATGATGTGAAAAGTCTATGAAGAATCCTTTCTTTTCCTCACGAGCTTGGTTTTTAAACAGAAGTTATATCTTCCCAGGGCCCACCAGAGTCACATAAGATCCAGTAGTACTGAAGGAAGAATGGTTTAAGGGGTATATCATCTTTAATACCTCTAAGTGCTAAATTCTCCCTTTGAAAACAGAAACATCTTCAAAAGATACACACAGTTTGGGCTTCAAAATGCCCAGCTTGCATATATCCCATAAAGATCCTGTTAACAGTTCATCTCATTAACAGCCCTTTGTACTCATCAGTTCAGGCTATGTTTTCCCACTGGGACATCATTTACAGTGCCCTAGACATATTTTCACAACATTCACCTGACAATATCAGCTGAGAGAAAAATCTTCAGACTGCAGAGAAACATCAGGAGGCCATGAATTCTTAAACAGCACACCAAATTAAAAAAAATGGCATGTATATCTCTTTGAAAATATCCTTAACAATAATTAACCAGAAAAAGAAATAGTAGATATTTCAAGGACATTGACTCAGTCCCCCACTCCCCAGTTGAGAGGATATTGGGAAGTGTTTGCGTGGTGGTCAAGTTTCATGATTGCTGTCTACCTTGGGGAGAATGGTTTTCGTCTTTTGAAGTTCACATAGAAGCAGAAACAGGCTAACCAAGTATCACCTGGTGGAAGGTCTCCTTTAATGAGCAAATAAAAATGATTTATAATTAGTACATGTCCATGATTTTTTAATGAGACCACACCAAAAAGCAATCCATTTCCTTAATAAGTAAATGAATAATTTCTTTTCTAATCTCTTTTAACACATTCATTTGTTCAACAAGTTCCCTTTCCATTACTTTGTGAAGTGACAAGCTTTTGCCAGAGTTTCTGAATTGTACTTTACTCAGATTGCATTCTATTATACTGAGAGCATGGAGATACCTGATGTGATAACTTGAAGTGTGCGTTAAATCTATAGGTGTATCCCTGGAAATGTAGTTGGCACCCAGAGTGGACTTTATTGGATGGAATTTCATTGCAGTCTAGGTCCTTGCTACCCAAACTGACAGATTATGGTATTCAGACCATCTGCAGTAGTATCACTTGGGAACTTGTTTGAAATCCTAGGGCCCTTAACCAGGTCTTCTGAATCACAATCTTGGGGGGAGGTGGAGGACCAGTAATCTTTGTTTTAACAAATATTCCAGGAGAATCTTCTGCATGCTAAAATGTAGGAAGCACTTGTCAAGGGTGTAGTCTTCATAGTTTTAGAATATTTATTCTGCCACATTGCCTTTGTGTGGGCTGTACCCTCTATCTCAAATTTATCTTCTTTTTTCTACTATAGAAAAAAGCCCACAAGCCCCTTTGGTGTCCAGTTCTTACTCACTCTGTATAAGTTATGTCAAGGAATTATTTCCACACCACAAGATGCACTTTTTCTTCCCTTGAGGTTAAAGTAGATTCTTTTCTGCTCCCTCCCTTGGCATACTGTGCATGTCACATCACAGTAACCACATAAGCCCAGTGACAATTATAACACAATGTAAGGTCTTCCCTCCTACTATAGTCAACTCCTGAAAGGCATGGGTTACAACTTATTTTATTTTGTATCTTTAATATTGAAAATAGAGCTTGATTTTTAATAGGAAGAGGAAAGAATCAGTGAACTGGAAGATAGAACAATGAAAATCACCAAAACAGAACACCAGAAAGAAAATTAAATAAAAAAAATTAATAGAGGTCCAGGGATATGTGGGACTATAACAGAAGATCTAACGTTGTGTCATCACAATCCTAGGAGAGGAGAAAGAAGGTGGGGCTGAAAAGTACTGAAAGAAATAGTGACTGAAAACTTCCTAAATTTGGCAAGAAACATAAAACTACAGAGTTAAGAAGCTGAGCAAACCCCAAAAAGGTTAAACCCAAAGAAATCCATGCCAAGACACAGCATAATTAAACTTCTGAAAACTCAAGACAAAGAAAAAATCTTGAAAGTAGATAGAAAAACCACACCTTACTTATGGGGGAGAAATAATTAAAATGGCAGCAAATTTGTCATTAAGCTATGAAAACCAGAAGGAAATGGAACAATATTTTTCAGATACTAAAAGAAAAGAACTGTGAATCAGTGAATGTCCATAGCAGCCTTATTTGTAATGGCCAAAAACTAGAAACAACCAAAATATCCCGCAATAGGTGAATGGTAAACAAAAGGTGGTACATTCCAAACTATACAATACTACCCAGCAATACAGAGAAATGAACTAGTGATACATGCAACAAATAGGATGGATATCAAGGGCATTATGCTGAGTGAGAAAAGTAATCTTGAAAGGCCACATACCGTATGATCTGATTTATATAACATTCTTTGTGTAACAAAATTGTAGAGAACAGATTAGCGGTTGCCAGAGGTTAGGGATGGTGAGAGTGGGATTGGTAAGACTATAAAGGGGTAGCATGAGGGAGATCATTGTGGTGATGGAACAGTTCTGTATCTTGATTGTAGTGGTGGTTACACAAATCTACACATGGGATAAAATGACAGAGAACTATGCACACACATTGTATCAATGTTAATTTCCTGGTTTTGGTATTGTGCTACAATTACATTAGCTGTAACCACTGTGGGAAACTAGGTGAGGGTAACTTCTCTGTATTATTTTTGCAACTTCCTGTGAATCTATAATTGTTTCACAATAAAAAGATTAAAAAAAAACGTAATAGGCTTAATAACTGGCATTAGACAATGAGAGAGAGAATGGAGTTGAGGATAAGGAGTAGGACTTCTAGAACCCTAGTGTCCAGAGCCAGAGAGAACTCAAGAAGGAGTGTATGCAGGCTGGCTTGAAACTCAGGGAAGGAATCCTGGAGAGAGTTGGGGGAGAAATTTTCTTTCTATAAGTACTAGGATGCAGAGAATCCCCTCATTCGACTGTGAAATCTCAAGGACCATGACTGTGATGTATTTGACAGTTGCTCAAAACAAAGAAAAATATTTGCGGACTGAACAAATGAATAAATGAGAGTTCCATGTCCTAGGGAATGGCTTGTTGGCTGCAGTCAGAGAGAAGAGCTAGAAATAGGCTTTGGGGAAGACTAAGAATTCCAGTGGGTCTCATAGAGGTGTCTGTCAGAAACTACGTGTTAACCTTCTAGGTTGCTGGATGTGTAGTTTCTAGCATTTAAAACTAGGAGAGAGGGAAGGAAGAGGCTTAGGTCCTGAGCTAATGTTGTCAAAGCAGCTGATCTCTGGCCAAACTTGTAGTGTCAAGATCAGGAATCTCTATGCTGAGATATTTATTGTACTTTTGTAAGTTCTCCATTTCCCTTAGATTCTTGGTAACGTTTTTTAGAAAATTCTAATTTGTCATGAATATCATGAGGTGGAATGACCTTCCCATGCCCAGCAGAGCTAAGGAGACAAGTATAGAGGCCAAATTATAGGAGCTTTTCAAGGTGGATATTAGGGATAAAATTAGGAAAGATGATGCAGTTAATGAAATGGACCATCCTAGAGAGAGAGCTTTCGGAGGAAGTTGCAACCTCTGTTTTCATCCCAAGAAGCCTGGTCATTTATACGGGCCCTGGGAATTGTTTGCTGTATAGATGTATTAATCTAACCTGATTTTCTTGGGCCTGTCTACAATATAAAAGTACATGACAATAGAATAAAATATACTTACAGCACTGACTCTCTCCTCCAGCGGGGATCAGCATACAATTCAGAGAGAATAATGGATAGCAAGAATGTCCTTTAAATAGTCAACAACCTATAAAACCACTTCATGAGGAGTAAAAAATAGACTTGATTTAAAAGCCACAAAGCTACAGTGGCCACTTGGATTTTAAAACTAATGCAAAGTACATTAAGAATCCATCTTAAAGCATTTTTTAAAATTTTCTTCTTTTTTTTGTGTGTGAGGAAGATCAGCCCTGAGCTAACATCCATGCTCATCTTCCTCCACTTTGTATGGGACGCCGCCACAGCATGGCTTGACAAGCGGTGCGTCGGTGCGCGCCCAGGATCCAAACCTGCAATCCCGGGCCACCAAAGCGGAGCATGCGCACTTAACCGCTGGCGCCATTGGGCCAGCCCCCATCTTAAAGCATTTTTTTTTATTTCTGCTGTGCAGAAGCTTTTTGGTTTGATGTAGCCCCATTTTTTAAATTTTATTTATTTTATTTATTTTAATTTTGTTTTTGTTTTTTTATTTTTTGGTTTATTGTGGTAACATTGGTTTATAACATTATGTACATTTCAGGTGTACATAATTATACGTCTATTTCTGCATGGATTACATCATGTTCAGCACCCAAATACTAATTACAATCCATCACCACACACATGTGCCTAATTATCCCTTTCACCCTCCTCCCTCCCCCCTTCCCGTCTGGTAACCACCAATCCAATCTCTGTCTCTATGTGTTTGTTCGTTGTTATTATCTACTACTTAATGAATGAGATCATACGGTATTTGACCTTCTCCCTCTGACTTATTTCACTTTGCATAATACCCTCAATGTCCATCCATGTTGTCACAAATGGCTGGATTTCATCGTTTCTTATGGATGAGTAGTATTCCATAGCGTGTAAATACCACATGTTCTTTAACCTTTCTTCCCTTGATGGGCACTTAGGTTGATTCCACCTCTTGGCTATTGTGAATAACGCTGCAATGAACAGAGGGGTGCGTGTATCTTTACACATTGGTGTTTTCACGTTCTTTGGATAAATACCCAGCAGTGGAATAGCTGGATCGTATGGTAGTTCTATCCTTAATTTTTTGAGGAATCTCCATACTGTTTTCCATAGTGGCTGCACCAGTTTGCACTCCCACCAGCAGTGTATGAGAGTACCCTTCTCTCCACATCCTCTTCAACACTTGTTGTTTCCTGTCTTGTTAATTAGAACCATTCTGATGGGTGTGAGATGATATCTCCTTGTAGTTTTGATTTGCATTTCCCTGGTAATTAATGATGCTGAACATCTTTTCAAGTGCCTGTTGGTCATCTGTATAGCTTCTTTGGAGAAATGTCTGTTCAGGTCTTTTGCCCATTTTTTAATTGGGTTGTTAGTTTTTTACTTGTTGAGTTGCATGAGTTCTTTATATATTTTTGAGATTAATCCCTTATCAGATATATGGTTTGCAAATATCTTCTCCCAATTTTTAGGTTGCCTTTTTGTTTTGTTGATGGTTTCCTTTGCTGTGCAGAAGCATTTTAGTTTGATGTAGTCCCATTTGTTTATTTTTTCTATTGTTTCTCTTGCCCGGTCAGACATGGTGCTTGAAAATATGTTGCTAAGACCGATGTCGAAAAGTGTACTGTCTATGTTTTCTTCAAGAAGTTTCATAGTTTCAGGTCTTACATTCAAGTCTTTAATCCATTTTGAGTTAATTTTTGTGTATGATGTAAGGTAATGGTCTATTATCATTTTTTTTCATGTGGCTATCCAGTTTTCCCAACACCATTTGTTGAAGAGACTTTCCTTTCTCCATTGTATGTTCTTGGCTCCTTTATCGAAGATTAGCTGTCCATAGATGTGTGGGTTTATTTCTGGGCTTTCAATTCTATTCCATTGATCTGTGTGTCTGTTTTTGTGTCAATACCATGCTGTTTACATTACTATAGCTTTTTAGTATATTTTGAAATCAGGGAGTGTGATACCTCCAGCTTTGTTCTTTTTTCTCAGGATTCCTTTGACTCTTTGGGGCCTTTTTGGAATTTTCCATGTAAATTTTAGGATTCTTTGTTCTATTTCTGTGAAAAATGTTGTTGGAACTTTGATAGGGATTGCATTGAATCTATAGATGGCTTTAGGAAGTATGGACATCTTAATTATGTTAATTCTTCCAATCCAAGAACACGGAATATCTTTCCATTTCTTTATGTCTTCTTCAATTTCTTTGAGCAATGTTTTATAGTTTTCAGTGCACAGATATTTCACCTCTTTGGTTAAGTTTATTCCTAGGTATTTTATTCTTTTTGTTGCAATTGTAAGTGGGATTGTATTCTTAATTTCTCTTTCTGCTGCTCCGTTGTTAGTGTATAGAAATGCAACGGATTTTTGTATGTTGATTTTGTATCCTGAAACTTTACTGTATTCGTTTATTACTTCTAAAGGTGTTTTGGTGGATTCTTTAGGGTTTTCTATATAGACAATCATGTCATGTGCGAATAGTGACAGTTTCACTTCTTCCTTTCCAATTTGGATCCCTTTTATTTCTTTTTCTTGCCTGATTGCTCTGGCTAGAACTTCCAATACTATGTTAAATAGGAATAGTGAGAGTGGGCATCCTTGTCTGGTTCCTGTTCATAGAGGTGTAGCTTTCAGTTTTTCACCATTGAGGATGATATTAGCTGTGGGTTTCTCATATATGGCCTTTATTATGTTGAGGTACTTTCCTTCTATACCCATTTGATTCAGAGTTCTTATCATAAATGGATGCTGTATCTTGTCAAATGCTTTCTCTGCATCTATTGAGATGATCATGTGATTTTTATTCTTCATTTGATTAATGTGGTGTATCACGTTGATTGATTTGTGAATGTTGAGCCATCCCTGCATCCCTGTAATAACTCCCACCTGATCATGGTGTATGATCTTTTTAATGTATTGTTGTATGCGATTTGCTAGTATTTTGTTGAGGATTTTTGCATCAATGTTGATCAGTGATATTGGCCTCTAATTTTCTTTTTTTGTGTGGTCTTTGTATTGTTTTGGTATCATGGTAATGTCAGCTTCATAGAATGAGTTAGGGAGCTTCCCCCCTCCTCAATTTTTTGAAAGAGTTTGAGAAGGATAGGTATTAAGTCTTCTTTGAATGTTTGCTAGAATTCCCCAGGGAAGCTGTCTGGTCCCCGACTTTTATTTTTTGGGAGGTTTTTGATTACAGTTTTGATCCCCTTACTGGTGATTGGTCTATTCAAATTCTCTATTTATTCTTGGTCCAGTTTTTGAAGGTTGTATGATTCTAAGAATTTATCCATTTCTTCCAGATTCTCCAATTTGTTGGCATATAGCTTTTCATTGTATTCTCTTATAATCTTTTGTATTTCTGAGGTGTCTGTTGTAGTTTCTCCTCTTTCATTTCTGATTTTACTTATTTGAGCCTTCTCTCTTTTTTTCTTGGTGAGTCTAGCTAAAGGATTGTCAATTTTGTGTATCTTTTCAAAGAACCAGCTCTTGGTTTTATTAATTTTTTCTATTGTTTTTTAGTCTCTATTTCTTTTATTTCTGCTCTGATTTTTATTATTTCCCTTCTTCTACTGATTTTGGGCTTTGTTTGTTCTTCTTTTTCCAGTTCCTTTAGGTGCACTGTTAGATGGTTTATTTGAGATTTTTCTTGTTTCTTGAGATAGGCCTGTATTGCTATAAACTTAGAACCACTTTTGCTCTATCCCATAAATTCTGGCATGTCGTATTTTCATTTTCATTTGTCTTCAAGTATTTTTTGATTTCTCCTTTGATTTCTTCATTGACCCAATCCTTGCTTAGTAGAATTTTGTTTAATCTCAACATATTTTGGCCTTTCTGATTTTCTTCCTATAGTTGATTTCTAGTTTCATGCTGTTGTCGTCAGAAAAGATGCTTCATATTATTTCAATCATCTTAAATTTATGGAGACTTGTTTTGTGGCCTAATAAGTGATCAGTCCTGGAGAATCTTCCATGTGCATTTGAAAAGAATGTGTATTCTTCAGTTCTTGGATGGAATGTTCTGTATATATCTACTAGGTCCATCTAGTCTAATGTCTCATTTAAGGCCAATGTTTCCTTATTGATCTTTTGTTTGGATGATCTATCCTGTGGTGTAAGTGGAGTGTTAAAGTCCCCTGCTGTTATTGTGTCACTGTCTATTTCTCTTTTTATGTCTGTTAATAATTGCTTTATATATTTAGGTGCTCCTGCATTGGGTCTATACATATTTACAAGTGTTATGTCCTCTTGCTGGATTGTTCCCTTGATCATTATGGATTGCCCTTGTTTGTCTCTTGTTACAGTTTTTGCTTTAAAGTCTATTTTGTCTGATATGAGTACTGCTACCCCAGCTTTCTTTTCATTGGCATTAGCATGCACTATCTTTTTCCATCCCTTTACCTTCAGTTTGTGAGTGTCTTTAGGTCTGAAATGTGTCTCTTGTATGCAGCGTATATATGGATCTTGTTTTTTTATCCAGTCAGACACCCTATGCCTTTTAATTGGAGCATTTAGTCCATTCACGTTTAAAGTAGCAATTGATAAGTATGTACTTACTGCCATTTTTTAAGTTTTTTTCGTGGTGTTTTAGTAGTTCTTCTCTGTTCCTTTCTCGTTCTCTTGCTCTCTTCCCTTGTGGTTTGATGGCTTTCTTTAGTATTATGTTTGAGTTCATTTCTCTTAGTTTTTTGTGTATTTATTATAGGTTTCTGGTTTGTGATTACCATGGGGTTCATATATATTAACCTACGTATATAGCAGTCTACATTAAGTTGATAGTCTCTTTAATTTGACCTCTGTCTGAAAGCTCTACTCTTTAACTCCCTCCTCTCACATTTTATGTTTTTGATATCATATTTAACCTCTCTTTTGTGCATTTGTATCCATTACCCTCTTATCATGGAAATAGATAAGTTTTCCTATTTGTGGTCTTCTCTTTTCCCCTTAAATAACTCCCCTTAGCATTTCTTGTAGCACTGGTTTCTTGGTGACAACCTCCTTTAATTTTTGCTTGTCTGGGAAACTTTTTATCTTTCCTTCCAATTTGAATGATAACCTTGCTGGGTAGAGTATTCTTGGCTGTAGGATTTTTCCTTTTAGCACTTTAAATATATCATGCCCCCCTCTTCTAGCCTGTAAGGTTTTTGCTGAGAAGTCAGCTGATAGCCTTATGGGGTTTCCTTTGTATGTAACTTGTCTTTCTCTTGGGGCTTTTAGGATTCTCTCTTTATCTTTAATTCCGGACATTTTAGTTATGATGTGTCTTGGTGTGGGCCTCTTTGGGTTTATCTTGTTTGGTGCTCTCTGTGCTTCCTGTACCTGAATGTCTGTTTCCTTCCTTATGTTAGGGAAGTTTTCAGCAATTATTTCTTCAAATAGATTCTCTCCCCTTTGTCTCGCTCTTCTCTTTCTGGGACACCTATAACAGATGTTAGTGTGCTTGATGTTGTCCTAGAGGTCCCTTAGACTGTCCTCACTCTTTTTATTCTATTTTCTTTTATCTATTCAGCTTGGGTGATTTCTTCTAGTCTTTCTTCCAGCTCGCATATCCGTTCTTCTGTATCCTCTACTCTACTTTTGAGTCCCTCTAGTGAATTTTTCTTTTCCAGTATTGTATTCTTCATTTCTGATTGGTTCTTTTTTATATCTTCTATTTCTTTATTGACATTCTCACTGAGTTCATCCATTCTTCTCCCCAGATCAGTGAGCGTCCTTAACACATTTTGTTTGAACTCTTTGTCAGGTAGGTTGCTCATTTCTATTTTGCTTAGTTCCTTTTCTGAGATTTTGTCCTGTTCCTTTACTTGGAATGTATTCCTTTGCCTCCTCACTTTGCCTCTTTTCCTGTGCTTCTGTCTGTGTATTACGTAGGTCAGTTACATCTCCTGCTCTCACAGAGGTGACCTTATATGAGTGATGCCTTAGGAGGCTTGGCAGTGTGCTTCCTTCTCCTCTCCAGTTGCAAATGTTCCAGGAGTGACCCCTGTGTGGGCTACGTGTGTCCTTCTGTTGTGTCGGGGTTGTTCTTCCTGTAGGTGCCCAGGGAGGCTGGGCTATGCCCCAGCCAGCTGTTGTAATGCTCAGCTGCTTGTAGTTGTTGTGGGCCCTTCAGTCTCTTTATCAGGTGTGGAGCGTCCCAGCACAGTTGGCTGCAAAGTCTCATAGCACATTCCTGTTGCTGTATTTCTATTAAGTGAGTAGGCCCCCAGTGTGGCAGGTTGTTAGGCTCAGGGGCTTATAATTGCTATAAGCCTCTAGCCTTTAGGTCCCTTGTCAACTCTCTGAGGATTGCAGCCTTGTGGGGCTGGCCTCAGGCACAGGAGCACCCGATTGTTTCAGGCTTTGGAAGGTGGTGCCAACCCCCTATGTCACTCTTTGAGAAGCACAAGTCTTCTGCAGCAGACAAGCCCCACCGCCTAGAGGTCCACACACACAGTCAACACAGTCCTGCCCCATGTGTGTGCCCCGACCTCCTGAAGTGGCCCCAGTCTCTCCAAGGCGGGGGCCCCACACTCTCCACCACCACCCCACACTCTCCACCCACTCCTTGCACATACCCTGCCCTACAGAGGCAGACCCAGTCACCAGGCTGTGGAGAATCCAGGCAGCTCCGTTAGCAGGCCCACAAGTTGCCTGAGGGCTTGTTCTTGGGTGGAGCCAGTCCCTAGGGTGGGCTGCTTGCCCTGGCTGAGCTGGATTAAATTGGTGCTGTAGTGGGTGGGGCACACCCTGGGCTAGCAGGCCCCAGGGAGAACTCCAATGGTGTCTGCCCACATCTGTGTCAGCATGCCCACACCAGGCCACCACAATGGCCACCGCCAATGTCCCAGTCCCTGGAGAGGTCTCACCTTTCACCAAGATGCACTCAGAGCCTATCAGGTGAGTCTCTTTTCCCCAAAGGGCTGTGCAGCTTTCTTTCTGCTGATTTTAGGTTGCTTTCTGAAACGGGCATGTTTGTGCATGGGCCCTTTAAGAGCTGGTTTTAATTTCTTTGTGAACCAGCTTTTCTGAGGGTACTCCCCAATGTTTTAGTGGCAGGCAAAGTCAGATAGTATTCCACTCATCTCAATTGTGCTGTGTCCACAAAATGCCCACAGCGGGCACGCTCCTGGGCTCAGGGCCCCGCTCCTCCAGGGAGGGCTGCATACCTTTGGGCTGTGTCCGGGTGGCCGTGAAGCTGGCAGCTTGTGAAGGTGGCATTTTTTCTCTCCAGAAGGAAATTTCTGCCTCTTCCACCTCAATTAGGATTGTTGTTTGTTGCGGGAGGTCTTTGTATCCAGTTTTAAGTTCTCTCTCAGGGGTAATTTTTCCAAGAGTAGTTGTAAATTGGGTGTGTCCATGGTAGGAGGTGAGTTCAGAGTCTGCCTATGCTGCCATCTTGACTTTCCCTCTTAAAGCATTTTTGAAGTGAATATTAGATCTATATAAAATCAGTTAGTCAATGCTTTATAACAGTCATGTCAACTTTAGGGCATCAAACAGTCAGATATTTTTGAATGCCTACTGAAACAAAGGATTTTATATTTCAAGGATCATACAAAGATGTAATTTTGCTTGAGTTTTTAAAATGTGTGTGTGTGATGAGCCTTCCCAAACTTACTGCAGCCAAAATATTCTTTTCTTCACCTGCAGGCCTCTACTCTCACAGTTTTAATACTCCCTTATATATGACTTTAGTCCATTTATTTATTCATTCATTCTCTGAGATTGTATGCAGCACTAACTATATGTCAGATATTGTGAAAGGATAAAGGATTCCTAAATGACTCAGAAGAAATATTAAAGAAGAAAAATACACGTGAGCAGGTGGTAGGAAATGCAGGCCAGGGGACAGGAGACGGGAGGATGGAAGGATGAAAGTGGGCACAACAGGAAAAAGGGTAAGCATCTTTGGAGATCTCCAACAGAAAGGGGTTCTGAAATCTGAAAAGAAGATGCATAGGCAACAGCAAATGTGAGTGATCCAGTAGCCATCCAAATGGACTGTGAACTTCCTGTGGTTGAGGATTATGTCCTCTTTGTTCGCCTCTGATCAACCTATGTCTGGTATAGAATTTTATACATAGTAAACATTCAATAAATATTAGTTCAACAAAGGAATGAATGAGGAAGTGACACCTCTCTTCTGAAGAATACAGAAATATTTATGTACCATCTGATATGGCATACAGTATGCCACTACCTTCCTACAGAACCTTTCAAGACTTATCAAAACCACGGGCTGCTACCCAAACAAGAAAGTGAAAAGGAATGGAAACATCCCTGAACCCCAGGTCCTTTACTTTTCCCCCCCAGAAGATTGATTTAAAAGTCCTTAGAGAAATTCTTCAATTGCTTCCAAGTTAAGTGGGTAAAAGTTGAAGATTATGATTTTCAAAAAGAAAACTGTCATAGCCCATTGTTTTCCATCTTTAAGTATTTATAAGACTATTATGAAAAAATTGGAATGTACGGTAGGTGTTAATACACATGGGATTGGAGCTTTGGAGAAACCTCAGGGCTTAATATTGACACTTGGGAGTTTCCACCATGAGAGTGGTTCCAGAAGCCAGAAAAGAGGCTGTTCAGGGCATTTGTGATACAGGTCACTCATGCCAGTCAAAAGGCACTTATCTCCTTTTGCTCTGTGTCTGGGTAAAAGTCACCAGATCAAAAGTAAAGAAAATCTCTTTCTAGAGAATTTTCAACTGGACCATATCATCAAATGGATGTAAGCTAGAGAAGCATATCATTAGACATAAAGTGTAAGTTTGTCATGTCATAGAAATGCAGATTCAGGGAATGCAGTTGAGGTTTCACACTCTGATGTGTTTATTTTTAGGTGACTATAATTTTATGAAAAAAAGATTATGTTAAAAGAAAAAAATACATCCTAAACACTTCTTGATTTTTCCATCTCTTTCTCTTTTTGATATATTTTCAAGATTTTCTTGACTTTATCTTCCACCTTCTACTTTTTTTTTAAATTTTCAGCAATCATTTTATTCATTCATTTCATAATTCATTTTCTTGTTCTTTATTCTTTTTCACAATCTCCTTTGCCTGTTTTATCAATAAAATAACATTATCAATCTTTTTTAATACTAAATGCTTTTGTTTTCCAATTTTTCTCTTTTCTCTGAGGTTTTCTTATTGTGCGTTTATCCTGATATCTCTGCTTCATGATGGATGCTCTTCTTAAATACCTAGTGATGTGTGGTAAAGAGAGGCAAAAGAAAAAAAATAATGAAAGCAGATTTTGAGACTTAGGAACATTAGATTGTAGAGTAGAGGGTTAATTTTTAATTTTTCCCAAAAATAATTCCAGTTCACAGTCATTGCTGGTCACTGGCTTGTGAGAAGCTGGAAGCAGAGGGATTTTATCTGGAATGAAGGACTTCCAATTCTGTATCTTTACTTCCTTTCACCAGTTCTATTAATGCCTCATTTACTAATGATTGTTAGATAATTGCACTATTTTAAAAATAGTCTTGCTTGCTAAAGAGGGATTAAAAGTGTTTTGACAGTAACGTTAACTAATTTTGCTGAGATAGTCCACCTTTTAGTAGCACGGCAAATAAATCTGTGTTAGTAGTACCAGCTGCCTTTTTCCTATGTTACAAAACTGAATCATCAGTTTTGAATAATAAAACTTTAAATAATTTATTATTTAAATAAGTCTATTCATATTGAATATGTAAAACCAAATACCTTCATGTTTCCTCTTCACATTTGCTCCCTAGTTATACCACTGTCCCATACAGTTGTTCATTGTAACTACTGCTTTCTCTAAAATGGAGAACTGACATTCTCTAAAATCATCCATGAAAGGATGCTTCTGTGGGAGTATAGACTTTTTGTGACCCTAGAGTCCTATGAGAAGAGGTGGGGCTTGGGGATCCCTGGGCACTGACTCTGCTCCCTCCCATGAGGATGAGCATGTGGCCTTATGGGTGCTGAGTTTGTTTCAAAAACTGAGTTTTTGATCAGCATTTCAGAAGAATAAAGGGCATACTCAAACTGGGCAATTTGAGGAGAGTTTAATAAAGGGAATATTTACAAATATATGGACACAGGGGATACGAAAATCAACAAAGAAAAGTGTAGTTCTCGATATCTGGCAATAGTGAGACCCATAACCACCCTTTGGTCTGAAAGGGCAAGAGGAGGCCACAGTTGTTCTAACTCAGAGAGGGGATCTATATGAAGAGGGCCACCCAACAGAAGCTGTGGCCTTCAGTAGAGATAAGCAGTCAACCCATGGTGATCTTGTAGAAATAAAATACCTCAGCCTCATTCTTCTCTTATTTTCCCATCTCAGCCAGTGTCTCCCATTGACTGTACCTAACCAGAAGCCAGAGAGCAATGGAGCCCACTGATACAGTTCATACAAGCCAGTTTCCTGGGGCACAGAGCAGGTGGAGAAGGTCAGAGTGGGTCCAGGTCAGACAATGGAGAAAAAACAGCACATCATGAAAACCTCATGTTTGTAAAAAAAAATTCCTTAAATGGAATAATTGGTATAAGTACTTCTGGAATGGTAAGCTAAGTACATAAATTCAGAAGAATATGTATATACCATATGTATATATGGTACATACATGGTACAGATATGTACACGGTACCATATGCATGGTACATGCATGGTACACACATATACCATATATACATATGTATACATGGTACATACATGGTACAAATTTACCTTATGTACGTATAAAGGACAAAGTACACTTGACCTTTAGCCATAGAAATAGATATCATTTAATTTTGTTGAAGGTTATTCTATATGAAATATTGGTGGAGTATAATTCACTTGATTACTGTTGACTCTAGTATTTAATTTCCATAATTAATATCCATAATAATTAATAATGTTAATAAAATTATTCTAAGTATCTTTGAATGGAAAGGGAATCCTGGATAGTGACCAGATGAGGGCAGGAGAGACAGCTGAGAAAGAAGGAAGCTGATAAGGAAAGGGAAAGCATTTGAAGTGAAATGCTGCATTTCTATCACTATGAAGTAAATCCTGACATGGGTGCATTACCTTGGAGTGAGGGCTACTAGCCAGAGACAGATCTAGGATCTATAGGGCCTGAAGATTATTGTGCTCTTATTCCATTACAACCTTTGGCCCTGCCCTGGCATAGTGATGCTGGGTTAGTTGGCATAATGGGTAGCAGGAGTATTTCTGGAAGCCATTCTTACCCTTGAAAGGCTAACATTACCTTAACTCTACACAAAAGTGACTGTCTCCCACATAAATATACTTCACTAACTGTACATTAAAATTAAGCCCAACTCAAATTCCCTCCAACAGAATCCCCAAATATGTCTGTGGCCACTCCATTGCTACCTGACATGAGTAGAAATGTGACAGAAGGAAAGTTGTCATAAAAGGAGTCAGTGGTCTTAACCAACTATGGTTAACATATTTTATTTTGCAATTTTTATGTAAATACATGATGTGACTACATTGCTCAGGCCTCTGCTATGGCCTTGGAAGGGAACTGCGTAAACTTTATTAGCTTCTTGATAAATCCACATTTAGGTAATTGAAATGAACTGAACAGTGCCTCACCCTCTTCCCATGGAGGTAACAAGACAAGGATCCAAGGCCAAGTTAGTTCTGCTGCTTTTCCCATAGAATGAGGGTAGAATCTGGAAATTTAAGTTTTCAGTTCTTCCCATTCATCACTCAGCCTAGCTTGGGTTAGGGAGTTGGGGGAATGCTTGTAGATAATGGCTATGATAACTTTCTCTTGTATTCATTCATTCAACAGGTATTTGCTGATTGTCCATTATGTGCCAGGCACTATTTGAGATGATAGGGATAAAATGGTAGATAAAACAGATGCAGTCTCTGTCTTCAGTGATCTTAAAGTCTAACAGAAGACAGGCAACTTACCATTCCATCTTTATGTAAAACAAGTATGTGAAAAGTCATAGAATAACTCATCTACCATCCTGTCCATACCTTGGCACAGAACACTGGTGATCCCTGAGACATAGGCCTCCAAACTCCCATCCACAGCCTTGGTATCTCTGTTCTCTCCTTGTCCCTGAAAAATAAGAGAAAAGGAAGGCAAGAATTTCAAGGAGTGGAGAATGAAAAAACTGAGAAATCAACTCACTTTCAAATCTTTGCTCTTTCTTTTAGAATGCCCAGTCTTATGCTCTGTTGGATTGCGGACAACATAGAGGAGGTAGGGTCTCCAACACCCAACCAATCATCAGTGATGAATGATAGGAGACTAGGTACCATGTGAGACTTCCTCTCTTTTAGATTTTCATATCATTCCTATCACAATGGCTGCAAAGCATTTGTAGGCAATGTAAAGGCTCTCATTATTAAATGGAGAGAAAGACGAAGGCTTTATGATCACCCTTGCCTCAGACTTTCAGAAAGCCATCTAATTTCTTAGCATCTCAGGTGCATACCAGTCAAATAAGGTCAACTACACAAATTCCTTACTTATCTCATCGGAATACAAACTGCTACAAGAATTACAGCTGTGAATTAATGGGATTTTCAGAGGGCTTTCTATGGTTGGGGAAAGTTAAGCAGAACTCCATGGGTCCTAAAGAAAGGATGAGCAAACAAAGTCGTACATAATTAAAAAGGAATGAATTAAAAAGGAAATATTTGGGCAGAAAGAGATTTTAATCAATATTTAATATGGAATGAATATTAACATCAACACTCTCACTGATCAAGCCACACATGCTTTCCTCTCATGGGTCTTTGACAACTTCATCATTTTCTGTCTTCAGATATACCTTCCCAGGAATGCTGGTGTTCTGGAAATGGTGATGGGAATTCCACTGTTAGGTAAAAACTGCAGTGATGTCATAAATATGCAAGTGACTGATTGTGTCTGCCAAGCATCTTCAGTTTCTTAAAGTCTGTTAAGCTCTCTCTAGGCCAAAACCTGCATGATCTTTAGAAGCATTGAAGCATGGGAAAAGAACGCTAAGTTTGAATCCTGGCTCTGTAACTTTCTGGGTATATGTGGCCTCAGACAAGTTACTTGACATCTGTTTTTTTTTTCCCCCAAAGCCCCAGTAGATAGTTGTATGTCATAGTTGCACATCCTTCTAGTTGCTGTATGTGGGACGTGGCCTCAGCATGGCGGGAGAAGCAGTGCGTCGGTGTGCGCCAGGGATCCGAACCCCGGGCCGCCAGTAGCAGAGCGCACACACTTAACCGCTAAGCCACGGGGCTGGCCCCTACTTGACACCTTTGAACTTCAATTTTCCTAACCTATGAAGTAAGGATAATAATAGCTCTTGTTGCAGGATTGTTTTTATAATTTAAAAAATTTTTATACTCACACAAAGCATGTACCAAAAAGTAGGTGCTCAATGAATGGTTTGTAGATATTATTATCTGTAAATTTCAGCACAATAATAAGCTATTTTTTTTATCACTTGTTCTTTCTAATGTTTAAACTTTGGGCTAAGAAAGACTTTCTCACAAGATTATTATGATTTGTAAACATGGGCCAACTTCTCTATAGCAATGATTTTGCTGGGAAGTAAGCAAGGTCATAAATCAGTAATGACTCTTGCAACCTCAGGGCTTATTGATCTTGCTGTTTATCTTCTGTAATGTTCCTGGAAAACCCAATTATTTTGAGAAGTTACCCAAACTAGTTTACCCATTATTCTATATTAGTGTTATTAGTAACAAGTTATGAAAGCATTTGATTGATTTTCTTGGAAAAACAATCCCTTTATAGTACAATAGAGATATTACTTTATCCAATAAACTTCTTAGCATAGCATTACATTTTCTAAAAAGAACAAATTGGGATAAACAGCTAGAGATTCTTTTCAATTCATGGGCTTATGATAAATTTCACTTCTCTGGGCACCACGGTTGAGAGTTAAAGAGCGCTTTAGCTAGAAAAACTCTAGGAATACATGGGCCAAGCTCACCATATGAGGCTGGCCATTGGCAATGTTTTGAAGCAGAAGTATCTTTTAATACATCTGGTGTTGTTCCCCAATACTCAGTATAATTTTTGGTCTGGAGTAAATGCCCAATAAATATTTGTTGAATGAATGAGTAAATGAATGAATGAAAGCATGAACAAATAAAATCAGAAATGCATAAAGAGCTACCCACTATAAATGCTTATGAGGGTGATTCCACTTCCCTTCCCAGTGCAAATGTTTTCTTGGATTTATAGACATGTTTAAAGGCCTATGTCTATAACACTGCACTCTCTTTATTGGCAAATTCAACTGCCTCTGTTCCTTTTCTCAATTTAATCCATCTAATTGACAAGCGGTAGTGTCTATGAGATATAAAACTTTCTTTTGTGATTTTAAGGTAGCTTGAATTTGAGCCTAATATTTGGAAGGCCAAAGGGAGCTATTTATTAAAACAAAATGGGGTATGAAGGAGGGTAGTGGT
The DNA here is from genome assembly GCF_020826845.1 of Diceros bicornis minor. Lineage (NCBI taxonomy): Eukaryota > Metazoa > Chordata > Mammalia > Perissodactyla > Rhinocerotidae > Diceros > Diceros bicornis. The sequence continues at coordinate 37,136,088 of NC_080781.1, forward strand.
TCCCCAAACTGGTCTGATATGAGAATCATCTGATGTACATGTTAAAAAGGCAATTTCCTAGCCATCATCTGAGAATCTCCAAAGGCAGTAAACCAAATGCGTCTTATGACCAGGCTGCTTGGGCATAGACTGGGACAGGGGATGACTGCCATCTTACTTATCAAAAGACTGATGAGGCTTACTTGAGGTAACAATCTCCCTTAGCTTCTTTTTTCCCCTATTTAATATAGAGTATCAATATCTCTCCAGATCATATCAAAGCATTTCTATGAGAATCATAAGATGTTTAACTTTCAAACCTTTATTTTTTATGTAAACTTTTGAAATCTATCCTAAAGACACTAAAAAATCCACTAAGATTGCAATGCTTCTACTAACAAGGCACTAATTCACAGTTTCACAAATACTTTTTAGCAACCCTTCCATGCGACCTTTCCAAAACCACTGTGACCAACCCACACTAGCCAGGCGCTCCCAATCTGCCTTGTCTGTTACTATTTTCCTGGAAATGAGCTACCATACTTGTGCAATTAAGAAATACTGACTCTGTGAGCCAGCCCTGATGGCCTAGTGGTTAAAGTTCAGTGCTCTCTCCGCTTTAGCAGCCCGAGTTCATTTCTTGTCCACGGAACCACACCACCCGTCTGTTAGTTTCCACGTTGTGGTGGCAGCTCACATAGAAGAACTAGAAGGACTTACAACTAGGATAGACAACCATGCACAGGGACTTTGGGGAGTAAAGAAAAAGAGGAAGATTGACAACAGATGTTAGCTCAGGGTGAATCTTTCCCTGGAAAAAAAAAAAGAAAAAGAAATATTCACTCTAGAAATGAAAAATAGAACTACCATATGATCCAGCAATCCCATTTCTGGGTATATATCCTAAAGAAACAAAGCTATCATCTCGAAGAGATAATTGTAATCTCATTTTCTTTGCAGCACTATTCACAATAGCCAGGGTATGGAAACAACCAAAGTGTCTGTCAACAGGTGAATGGATCAAGAAAACTTGGTATATACATACAATGGAATATCATTCAGCCTTAAAAAGAAAGGAAATCCTGTCATTTGCAGCAAGATGGATGAACCTAGAAGGCATTATGCTAAGTGAAATAAGCCAGACAGGGAAAGACAAATACTGTATGATATTACTTACATGTGGAATCTAAAAAAAAAAAAAGTAGAACTCATAGAAACAGAGTAGAATGGTGGTTGCCAGCGCAGGGGGGTGGGGGAAATAGGGAGAGATTGATAAAAGGGTACGAACTTTCAGTTATAAGATGAATAAGGTCTGAGGATCTAATGTATAACCTGGTGACTAGAGTTGATAATATTGTGATATACAATCAAAATTTGCTAAGAGAGTAGAACTTAAGTGTTCTCATCAAAAAGAAAACAAAAAAGTAAGTATGTGATGTGATGAATGTGTTAATTAACAAGATGAGAAGGATCCTTTCACAATATATATGTATATCATCAAAAAGAAAACAAAAAAGTAAGTATGTGAGGTGATGAATGCGTTAATTAACTAGATGAGGAGAATCCTTTCACAATATATACGTATATCAAGTAAAAAAAGAAAAATTCAAATGTGGTAAAAATGTGTGTCTTTGCTTTAAAGGAAAAGAAGAATCAAGTCTACTACTCAGTTGCTATTAGGCATTAATCATTTGGCTTAGGCTTATTTTCTTGGCTAGACTAACATCATGTCTTTAACAAATGCTCCTACAGTTATAGTGAGAATAAAATAAAAATAACAATAACCGTTGTCAATATATGAATAAGTATTGTAATATTAATAACCTTTTCAACTCAATATGTATCTGGACATTTTTGCTAGAGGTAGGAATTTGCAGTAATAGAATAAGACTTTTGTACAGTAAAGAAAATGAATGGAATATTAATCTAGCCAAGAAAATATACTTGGCCCCCTCATGGTTATTGCCTATTAGGAACCAGGTACTAAGAAAGATTTTCCCTTTCTTTTAATAATAAAAAATATTATTAATAAAAATATTATGGGAAAAGCCTTGAGCTAAGTGTTTTACATTCTTTATTTTTTTTAAACCTCATGACAATCTTCTAGAGTATGACTATTATCATCATTTTCCAAAGGAGTACACCAAGCCTCAGAAAAGTTATAATTTGCCAGAAGTCCTACAGCTAGTAAGTGGCAAAGTCAGAATATGTATTCATGTCCATCTAACTCAAGAGCCAAATTCTTAATCACTATCATTTATTGATTCTTAACCAAAAACAAATAGAAATTTAATAGTTAATATTTCTACTTTTTCTTTTTCTTTGTGAGGAAGATCAGCCCTGAGCTAACATCCATGCTAATCTTCTTCTTTTTGAGGAAGACCGGCTCTGAGCTAACATCCACTGCCAATCCTCCTCCTTTTTTTTTCCCCAAAGCCCCAGTAGATAGTTGTATGTCATAGTTGCACATCCTTCTAGGTGCTGTATGTGGGACGTGGCCTCAGCATGGCCGGAGAAGCAGTGTGTCAGTGCGCGCCTGGGATCCGAACCCTGGCCACCAGTAGTGGAGCACGTGCACTTAATGGCTAAGCCACTGGGCCAGCCCTCTATTTTTTTTTTTTTGCTGAGTAAGACTTGCCCTGAGCTGACATCTTTTGCAAATCTTCCTCCTTTTTTTTTTGCTAGATGAAGATTAACCCTGAGCTGACATCTGTGCCAATCTTCCTCCACTTTGTATGTGGGTCGCTGCCACAGCATGGCTGACGAGTGGTGTAGGTCCGTGCTGGGGATCTGAACCTGCAAACCCGGGCTGTCGAAGTGGAGTGTACTGACCTTAACCACTACGCCAGAGGCCAAACCCTCATATTTCTATTTTTCAAAGTAATATATCTTAATTGATTTATACCTCCTGCCTGATTTTTTTAGAAACTCAAGAAATCAGGAAAAGTACGACTAGCAATTGCTTTAGCCTAAAATCTTTTCTTTATTTAAACATCCCTTGCTAACTTTTATTCTAAATGGACAAGTGTGTGTGTGTGTGTGTGTGTGTGTGAGAGAGAGAGAGAGAGAGAGAGAGAGAGACAGAGAGAATATGTACTCATAGTGATATGAAAGTCACAAAATCTAATTGTGAAATCTGTTATCTTTGTTCTGAAGCCTTTCTTCTGGGTCTTTCCAGCTTCAATATCTTTCCCAGGAGCTGCTATGCACTAGTAGGTAGTGAATGATCCTGAGTTTGTGCTCAAATTTCACTGAGCAACCTTCTCAAGAGATCACAAGATTCCTTTATCAGGGTTTACATATCAATGTTGATACACGTTGGGTTCTCTAGAAGCAGAAATTGAGATAGAATTTGGCATGAGAGGTACTTCTTAGAAAAAGGAAAGAAGCAGGATTAGGCAGAGGGAGAAGTTGAATAGCAAAAGGCCTGACAAAACCTGCGGGGAACTAGAGGGGGCTGTGGTGACCATAGTGCCCATCAGAGTTGTCCTCCACTTAGGATTGCCAGATTTAACAAATAAAAACACAGGACAACCAGTTAAATTTGAATTTCAGATAAACAACAAACAACTTTTTATTTTATTTTTTTATTTACTTTTTATTTTATTTTTCCCCCCAAAGCCCCAGTAGATAGTTGTATGTCATAGTTGCACATCCTTCTAGTTGCTGTATGTGGGACTCAGCCTCAGCATGGCTGGAGAAGCGGTACGTCGGTGCACGCCCGGGATCCGAACCCGAGCCGCCAGCAGCGGAGCGCGCGCACTTAACCGCTAAGCCATGGGGCCGGCCCGACAAACAACTTTTTAGTATAAATATGTCCCGTGCAATATTTGTCCCATGCAATGTCTCGTCTGGCAACCCTACACCCATTGGACCAAAACATCTGGGTCTTTATACCTCAGTTTTGGTCAGTCCTTAACTGTGGGCCAGCCCAGGAACGGTATGAACTTGGGAAAGGTGGCTCTCTGCAGCAGAACCTACTCAGGCAATCCTCTCTCGAGCAGACTCTGAAGGAGCTGAGAGCTGGGGCAGCAAATTCTTCTTTGAAGGGAGATCTTGGAGCCATATATCCATGTTCCCCAAAAATTCATAGCCAAGGGAAATCTCGGCATAACTTAAAGCTCCAGAACAAGGGTTTTGACAAAGAAACTCGAGCAGCTCCAGACTTGGCTGCTTAGTGATGGACTCACAGTGGTACTGCAAATAAATAACCTAACGAGAAAGCTCTTTTCGGTCAACCATGCAAGCAGTGGGATGAGCACATATCCATGAGGAAAATATGACAACCTGAGGAGTTCAGAGCAGGACCAGCTTTATGAGTGTGTGACTATTGCAGTCACACAGGGCCCCATGCTCAGAAGGGCCTTGCACTTGGTTTAATTCTCTGCAGTTGCTGTTTTGAAATTCTTAACGTTGTCTTTGATCTTTTATTTTGGTAGTGAAGTCTGATGGGACACTGGAACATGCCTGTGAGCAGAGGAGATGTACACACAATATGTGTCTGTCATTCCTTGTGTCCCCATTCAGGAATAGTGTTCAAGATACCCCATGAGCACAGAATTCCAGTGGACCCACTTTGTATGGAATTTAGCGAGACTCAAAGTGAATGCAAGGTAAGTAGGCTATATCTATGACTGATAAGCAGGGGCACTGACAGCCCCAAGAGGCCATGTTTCCTATTTGAATTAGAACTTTCTTTGAATGGAGAAAGAAATACAAATGACCAAGGAACTGCACCATATCCTTTCTTACTCACATTATTTCCGTGTATTAGTCAATCGCTTATGCTGAAAATGATGACACAGAAGAAAAGGGAAAGGTGGGGCAACCCATAGTTATTTTTCCTTTCCTCTCAGATCTTCCTAACTCATCAGTAAGCTGAAAGTGGAGTGTTGGTAGAATGTATGTGTATCAAGAAGTGAAATGAAAACAGTTGAGTTAGTTTTTACAGTGTTTCCACTGTTCTGGTAAGAATGAAATACATATGCATGTATGAGCTATGAAATACAAATTGAGTGATTTCAGTGATTCTACATATGAGTTAAATGCTCATATTTGCATTTAAAACTAGCATTGTCCAATATAAACATGAACAGTAAAATTTATGCTAATAGTTTCAAATTTTAATTTTTCTTTGCTTTGCTTAGAATGACATTAAATGGCTGATTAAAAAAAACATCATGGCAAGTCAAGAGAGAAACTGCAGAAGAAAGGAAAAAGCTTTATCTTTTAGTACAGGCACTTTTTCCTGCGTTTTGAACAGGAAACTCTATATTTTCATTTTGCACTGGGGCCCATAAATTATGCAGCCGGCTTTAGGTCAGAGGAATGAAATTAGCAAGCATAAATGGAGTGGAGTGGGACAGGACCCTGAAAATCAGTTTTAGGAGAAAACGCTGGTCTTCCAGGACTATGAGTGTCTGTGGATGGACTTGCGCTACTTTTAACAATTTGTTTTTGTAACTTGTGACTTAACTTACCAGCGTTGATTTTCTCTCCTTGTTCTGTTACCCATTTATCCAATATTTATTGAGAGTCTATTGTGGATACAGCAGTGTGCTAGGAAATATGAAGGAGGACAAAGTGGGCTTGGGCTATGGGGATGATAAGCGTCAGCTACCTTCAAGGAGCTTGCATTTGAATAATGGCACTTTTCTAATTATTTCTAGATTCTGATATGTATCTACATCACAGTACACATACACATATACAAACACACACTCACACCTGCCGTTCCCTTCCTCCTCTTTCAATAATGTTTTGTTCCTCTTCTTCTTCCCAGATCCCCAATCATTTCTAGGATGGTGATGATGATGATGATGCTAATAATGACCATAATGATGGTAGTGAACATTATTCTGAGCACTTAACACATATTAATTCAGTAGTCCTATGAGATATGTACCATTTTGACCTCATTTTACAAATGAAGAAACTAAAGCACAGACAGGTTAAGTAATTTGCCCAAAATCAAATAGCTGGAAAGTGGATCAGCCAGGATTTGAGCCAAGGTAGTCACCATTAAGCTGCACTATTGAATGTCCCCAAAGTTTTGGGCAACAGTGACTTTGAGCAGTGGTCTTCAAATTGACATATGTGTACTGTGGCAGAAGGAGGGTACTGAAAATTCCAGCAAAGTTTTAGGGGATTAATTTCTAGATCCTCAGCTTCACTGGGCTCTCTTTCCTGAAAGTGGTCTGCCTCTAGCAAACCTGTAATTGAGGCTGGTTTCCTTTCCTACCTCCCCTTTTACAATAGTCCTTTTCCCTTTTTACAAAAGAAAGGCCCTCATACTGAATCTTAATTTATGGTTCATTGCCCTGGAGTCTAACACAGTCCAGTGTGCCAACCAAAGGGTAACTTAAAGTATTGGTAACAGTGTTAAGAAAGTCAATGACTTTTAAGACTGTGCAGCAATATCCTTTACAATTCAGGGATTTCTAATTCTTCGTTATCAATAAAAGTGGAGGAGGACTTAAACAGATTACCAGCTGATAGATTATTTAAAAAAATTTTTGATGATAGATCACTATGTGAATTTTGTCATATAACTTAGGAGTTCTAAGAATCGGGTGGCAATTTTGTAACAAGGCTCCTTCTCTTCCTATCCTCTTATTTAAGTGACAAGTTTTTTTAGTATACAAATAGAACAGAGGAAGTGAATTTATGTCACATTCTGTTTCATTCTAAGGATAAGTACCATTCATTCAGGGATACATAAACTGATTGTGTAAAAATAATATTGTCTACCTTATTAAGAACAACATTTCTATTAAGATTATACTTTTATGTTTAATAATTATTTATCAAAACCTGTAATATATTTGTTGTTTCTGATCATTTTTCTAATAATAATTGTAATGACAGTTCAATCCTGAAGAAAATTTTAATATGAAATGCTATCTGATCAAAGGAAATTTTTAAAAATTAAATTTCAATTTAAACACATATTTATTGCATAGAAGAAAAGAATGTTGATTAGTAAAAGATTTTCAAGGAAAAAATATTTTATAGTAGGTAAAAATTCTGAGGGAGAAATGACTGGAAACATAAAGTCAAGAAGAAAAAGAAATAGTGTAAATTTTCTGACAGTTAAAGAAGAGCTTGTTCACGTAATTTTTAAAAAATTGATGACGGTGAGTAGCACTGTAGTAACAGACTCCACTGGGTACCTTTAAGAGTGATGTAATAGTTTGTTTAAAAATGTCAAAACTTAAAATATATCCTTTGCACATATTTGACATTATAAAGAAAAAATTTAAAGGTCAACTTAAAAATTTGTCAGAGTATTTAGTTTAAAAAAACTTTTTGAAGATACACTAACTTAAAAGTTTGAAGACCTCACGACCTGGAAGAATTGTCTTGTAACCTAAGCATATTATATTCTATTCATCTCCATTGCACACTCCTTCAGCTCTTTTTAATGCCCAGAGCATCCTTTGAAGTTGATGAAAGCCCTGTGCCAAGAAGGAAGGAAGTATTAGAGAAAGACGTGATAGAAACCCATCAATTGTAGCGTCTCCAGAGGGGATGTTTAAATGAGTAATCAATTTTATTCTTCTTTTCATCATGTTCAGGGAACTTTTGGCCTGCTTACTTATCCAATTTCAAAATTGCGTCTCTCATAATTGCTTTTGGGCCTGCATACAGCATTGATGAGTAAAAAAGGTATTTACCTTACAACTTCCCACTGGAATAGCCCCAGAAAAAAGAGAAAGGAGGGTAAGATTTTATAAGCGAGAAAATGAAACAGGACAATTGCCTTTACCTTGGAAATGGAAAGTGAGATGACTGACAGAGGAGTAAGCAAGATATAAAGAACGAGGAACCAAATCACTTCGGACCAGCTGTGTGCCTAAAGTTAGTTATTTAACCTCTCTGATACTTAGTTTCCTCAAATAAGAAAAAAATTAATACCTGTCTTAGAGTTCTGTCAGGTATGAATGAGATTAAGTGTAAGAGTTTGGCAAATGTTCAATATAAAAAATGTGAGAAATCTGTGAAGTTGGCCAGGAAAGGAAAGAAACTGCTTGAAAAACTAAGGCCAGGAGAGTCATTTAAACATATTAGCGTTTTCCTCTTCTAAGTAGTACCCTTTAAAAGCTATATGATAATTTTAGAGACATTGTCATTACTAAGACATTTCAGTAACTTCTCTTTTGGGATTCTCTTCAAAACACAGTAATTTAGAATATCTTGTCTTTTAAAGACTTTCAATAAAGTTTTTATTTTGAGATAATTATAGATTAACATGCAGTTGTAAAAAATAATATAGAGAGATCTTGTGTTCCCTTTCCCCTGATTATAACATCTTGCAAAACTATAGTAAAATATCACAACCAGGATATCTGCATTGACGTGATCCACTGATCTAATTCACATTTCCCCAGTATTATTTTTGCATGTGTGTGTGTGTCTGTGCGTGTAAGAAGATATTTAATTTTGCAAAGAAAATATAGACGAAACTTTTCATAATTTTCAATTATCAATCCCCTGCCTACCTAATCAGAATCTGGATCAGAATTTGAGGACCCTTATAAAAAGAAAATAGATGGAAATCCACAGAAGCTTCACTGCTTGGTAAAATGTTTTTATGATCCCGGGGTTGGGGAAACTTTCTTAATAAAATGCAAAATGTATAAACCTTAAAGGAACAGTTTGATACATTGGAGCATATAAAAATAAAAACCTTCTGTATAAGAAAATACACTATCAACAAAGTTTAAAGGCAAGGTATAGGCTAGGTGAAATATTTGCTACAGATATAAAAGACAAAGCATTAGTATCAAGAATATACAAAAAACGTTCTGTAAATGAACATGAAGACAGAAAACATGATAGAAAACACTAGAGAAAAATGCAGACTCTAGGCCAACACTTGATTCATAGAAATAGGAGTATAAATGAAAATATAAGCGAAAAAATGCTTAATAAGAAAAATGATGATCCAGCTATTCCACTGTTGGGTATTTATCCAAAGAACTTGAAAACACCAATTTGCAAAGGTACATGCACCCCTGTGTTCATTGCAGCGTTATTCACAATAGCCAAGACTTGGAAGCAACCTAAGTGCCCATCAAGGGACGAATGGATAAAGAAGATGTGGTATATATACACAATGGAATACTACTCAGCCACAAGAAACGATGAAATCCAGGCATTTGTGACAACATGGATGGACATTGAGGGTGTAATGCAAAGTGAAATAAGTCAGATGGAGAAGGTCAAATACCGTATGATTTCCTTCATTAAGTAGTAGATAATAACAACAATAAACAAACACATAGGGACAGAGATTGGATTGGTGGTTACCAGAGGGGAAGGGGGGAGGGAGGAGGGTGAAAGAGATAATTCGGTACATGTGTGGTGATGGGTTGTAATTAGTATGTTGGTGGTGAACATGATGTAGTCCATGCAGAAATTGAAGTACGATGATGTACACCTGAAATTTTTACAATGTTATAAACCAATGTTACTGCAATAAACAAAAAATTTATTAAAAACAACAAAAAAATTTAATCACCTCTTTAAAAAAAAAAAGAAAAATGAAAATTCAAATAACAAAAAAATATTACTTTTCATTCTTTGTAAAAATCTAAATGTTGATAATTAAAATGGAACTGGATAAAAATAATAATAACATCTAATTGACTGCTATGTGTGAATTATCACATTTAATCCTCAGGACAGAGCTATGAAGCAGGTGATGTCAGCGTAAGCTGCATTGGAGGGTAGTTTGGTAGTATCTATGAAAACTTAAAATGTGCATACCTCATGACTCAGCAATTTCACTTCTTAGCACCTACCCTGGAGACATACTTGCTCATGTGCACAAAGAAGCACATACAAGGATGTTTATTGCAGCAGTGTCTGTAACAGTGAAAAATTGGAAGTGAACTAAATGTCTAATAATAAGAAAATGGTTAATTGTTTATTCATACAGGAGCTCAAGTGAATGAATATAGTTGTAGATACTGACATGGATAGATCTCCAAAATATATTGTTGCGTAGAAAAAGCAGCTTATAGAACAATACCATCTTATGTTAAACACACATCAGCACTGTACATTTTACTATACAGTATATATATGTATAAGTATAAATATATATAACTAATATATATTAATCTTAATTAAACTTAACCTTCATTAAGGAGAAACTAAAGCTCAAAGAGTCTAAGCAACCTTCCATTTGATATTTATGAGACATCACAAAGCATTGTAATTACTTGTTTTCTATACGCAACAGCAAAAGGGTACACAAGGATGAATCAGTTCTAATTCCAGTTCTGCTACTAACTGGCTATATTATTGCTGATAAGTCAATTACCCTCTCTGACTCTTATTATTCCAATTGCAAACGGCAATAATAATACTCATCTGTCTTAGCGGATTGTTTTCAGGATAAAATGAGGTATCATATATAAAGATCTTAGCGCTGTACCTGGCACAAAGTAAGCCCTCAAAACATGGTAGCTATTCTTCTTAATAGCATTGAGGGCGAGAAAGAAAAACAGCACCAGTGATTAACTCTGGGGATGTTCAGTGAGAGGTGCGTTAGGAAATAATAGCTTAGTTTAGCTTTTTTCATAAGGATAGGAAGGGTATTGTAGATTCTGGAAATAGTATAGCTATATGTTGGAAAGCAAGCTGAGGTGAAATACAATGGGAAATTTGATGAGCTACTTGTAGCTGACTAAAGGAGTGGCAGGCAGAGGGAATTTGGGTAAGATTATGAAAAAACTTGGTTGCCTTGCTATGATATTTGGGCTTAATTCTATTGATCAAGAGAGGTATTGAAGGATTTTAAATAAAGAGTCATGATTAACCCAAGATGGCAGAGTTGAGCATGTATTGTAGCAGGGAACTAGGAGGCTTTAACTGAGAAAGTGGCAATAGGAGGTAAGAAGCCAAGCAGAGTCTGAATAGCAGGTCCAAACCAGTAATTAAAAGCAAGGTACTTGCTACAAGATTCGATGACTCATGTGTCATAAAACAGGAAGGAGAACCAGGGAAGGTAGGAAAAAGTGAGAAGAGGTAGGTCATAGTAAGAATTATATAGACTATATCACAAATCTTGCTAAAAATATTATTATTTCTCCTGGCAATAGTCATATATATTTTAAAGAACCTAAGAGGAAAAAATTGTCTTTTTATGTTTACCCAGATATTTATTATATCTACTGTTTCATTTCTGAAGACCCAAGTTTCCCTCTGGTATCATTTTTCTTCATCCTGAAGAACTTCCTTTAGCATTTCTTGTAGAGCAGTTTTCTGGTTACAGATTTTCTTAATTGTCCTTCATCTGAGAATGTCTTTATTTTGCCTTCATTCTCAACAGGTATTTTTTTCTGGATGTAGAAGTTGAGGTTGACACTTCTTTTCTCTTGGCGTGTTAAAGATATTCTACTGTCTTCTAGCCTCCGCGGTTTTTAATGAAAAATCTGGTTATTTAAATCTTTGTTCTCCTATATGTCATTTTTCTCTAGCTGCTTTCAAGAATTTCCTATTATCTTTGGTTTTCAGCAGTTTGATTATGATGTGTCTAGGCATATTCCTATTTGAATTTTCCTGTTTGGGGTCTGATGAGCTTCTTAAATCTATAAATGTATACCTTTTACTAAATTGGGGAAATTTTCTCTCATTCTTTTCTAAAATACATTTTGTATATCAATTGTTTTCTGTTTTTATTCTGAGACTCCCAAAGACACATATGTTACACCATTTGGTATTGTCTCACAAATCCCTGAAGCTCTATTCAAATTTCATTATTTTTTCTCTCTGTTCCTTAGATTGTATACTTTCTATTGATCTATCTCAAGTTGACTCGTCACTCTGTCACCTCCATTGTACTATTGAATTCATCCAGTAATTTTAAAATTTCAGATATTATAGTTTTCAGTTCTGGGAGGTTGATTATATTTTACAGCTTATATTTCTTTGATGAGAATAATCTTTCCATTCACTTCAAGCGTGTTTACCTTTACCTCATGGAACATACTAAAGTATCTGCTTTGAAGTCTTTTTGTTGTTGTTGTTGTTGTTGATACTTCCAACATTAGGTCATCTATGGGTTGATACATAATGATTTTCATTTCCCTTAAGAATTGATTACAATTTCTCTAGTTCTTTCTATATGGAGTAATTTTGGATTGTATGGTGGACATTGTGAGTATTCTGGTGTACAGACTCTGGGCCCTGTTATAATCCTCTAGAGATTTTTTATTTTATTTTTGTTTATTTTAGTAGGGTATCAGCTCAATTAGGTTCAAACTACAATCTCTGCCTTACCTGCTGTACGTGGTGGTTTCAATTTCAGTTTAGTTTCCTAGGCCTTTGCTAGGCTGGTTTAGGTCTATTCCACACATGCATAAGACAGGAGTGAGCCTGAGATTATGTGGGTTCATACATAGAATTAGGAAGTCCCTTTCTTTGCCTCTCTTCTCTCCAGGGTTCCCCTTATACTCTATGGCCCAAAAGGTTCTCTTTCCTAAATTCTCTGGCCAGTAAGATTCAGTTACTATGCAGTTGAAAAAATTAGGCCTACTTTTGGGGCAAATCCATATAAGAAAAAAGATTTTGAAAATTCAGAAACTCATCCTGCCACCTTGTTGAGCTCACTTGTTAATTGCAGGAGTGCTTCTTGTTTTTTGTTTTGGTATATTCCTTGGAATTTTTGATACAGGCCTTCATGTCATCTGCAAATCAGGATGGTTTTTTTCTTTCTTTCCAATTTGAGTGCCCTTTATTTCTTTCTCTTCTTTTCTGTCTCAATTGACATGATCATGTGATTTTTATACCCAGTTTTAACCACATTGATACACGAATATTCAGATTGAATGAGAATAAATAAGGGAAAATTATTCATTTTGCAAAAGGATTGAGTTTTTTTGGTAAATGTTTTCTAGGGCATCTAAAATTTAATATTTTTATTTTATTATATTAGGAGAGGTAAATCAGTGTTCACAGTCTTTTCAGTACCATATCTAAAGTGTAAATCCAAGTATACCTAATCATTATTACTGGTTACATTTTTAGAATTTTCTAGAACATATGATTTGACAAAGAAATTTCGACTATTTTTGGATGTGAAAAGCCATCATAGGTATATGATTTGGTGATCTAAATTTTGAATGTCTGACACATTTAGATGGATTTGCTAGGGTAGAATATTTGAAATTAAGCCACTCCAGAAAAATCCATGACTTAGGGGCGCATCATTGTTAGGACTTACAAGAACCAAATGACAGTCCGGAGCAGCTCTTATTCTCACTGTCTGTTATCAAGCTTCTGCTTGTTCTTGTGGTATATTAGGTCATCCACTGGAAATGGTTACTAAAATGCCCTGAAGACTCTATTCAAACCACATTTTTCTTTTTAACACCCAATACACCGCTCTAGACTGCCTGAGAGCAGTGTGTGTATGGATGTGCTTCTGTATCTTTTCAGGCTTCCAAGGCTGTACTTGCTGATGAATATTTTTAGCTGATGAATATTTCCACAGCCCTTCACTTCCCTGAGATTTAGTAATGCCTATTTATGATTAATTTTATTGGCCAGTTAATGTAGTTTAAAATCGGACTTAGTATAAAATTAGTCCCTCAGTTTTATAATCTGGTAATAAATATTTTGGTTTTTTTTTTTTTTTTTTTGCTCCTATCTCTTTCTTTTAGGTTGAGTGAGTTTCTACTTCTCAGTTTAGGATGATACATAACCCATGTTCACACAGTAGGGCATGAAAAGTAATGTCATAACAGTTTTGTGTCTGATAATTTACCTGAATTTTACAACATATAGTGCTTTGTCTTTCTAGTGTAATTAGAGAGCATATTTCTAGACCAGTGGTTCTCAAACTTGAGCATGTATCAGAATACCCTGGAGGATTTGTTTACACACAGAGTGCTGAGCCCCATCCCCAGAGTTTCTGGTTCTGTAGATCTAAGGAAGGCCAGGGAATTTGCGTTTCTAACAAGTTCCAAGTGATGTTGAGGCTGTTTCTTTAGGGACTATACTTTGAAAACTCTTGCTCTAGGAAGATGGGAAATTGTGTTTTAATCCCAGTTTGGGTATGAATTATTTGAATGAGCTTAAGCAAGTCATATACATTCTATTCCTCAGTTTCTTCATCTGATAATTAAGATCAATGATACCAGTTGAAGCTACTTTGTAGAGTTGTTGGGAGGAACCAGTGGAATAATACATATGAAAGTGTTTTTGAAAATTAAAAGAAATAAACACTTGTGTGAAATTGTGAATATTTTCAGATTTTCCAAAAAGAGAATGATAATGTAAGAAACATTCACTTAAGAACATGGTGGCTCACACAATATTTGTGATTTTATTTCCCTCATATTTTTTCCCTCTCTTTCCACTTTTATAACACATCAATGATTGCCTTTTGGTTATTATCAAGCAGCAGAAAAGTGGTTGGTGAATCAATAAACTCTTTGGCCTTGAGTCTCTGATTTTGCTTTTTCCCACCCATGGTCTCTGGGTAGCCGTCTCTTTTCTCTCAATGCTTATTGCAGAAATATTTCACAGGGAATGGGGTGACACTAAGCTTCAGAATATTGCATCTTTTTCCTAAACAACCAGTCTTATCACTAGGGGACAATCCTGCCTTAGTTGATGACATGTAAGTTGATATAAATAAAGGTGTTCCTGTTAGACTCTTGCAGCTATTCAGGTTTCCTACCTATAAATCAGTGAAAGATGCAATTTGAACTTGATTGCTTAGAAAGACACGAAGGCAGAGAGGATAGGTTGCACTTCAACACTAAATATTAAAGGACAAGCTTGCTGTCAAAGCCAGATCACTCGCTTCATTTGATCTATTGGTTTGAAGCTGACAGGAGCCTGGAAAAAGGAATGATCACGTTGTGCCCACAGCCAATAAGGAAAAATTTTCAACATTTTGTGTTTGTATCAAATATAATAATGAGGTAAGGGGTTTTTTGGTTTCATATAAAGTTGTACAGAAGTCATTTCCTTCATGTGAATGCTAATGACATTCTCAATGTATGAATTCATTATAACTTCTATTGACTATGTTAATACTGTTTAGAAAAATTCTCTCTTAGACCAGATGAAAAGTTTTGCCTGTGTGTTAAAGGCTCAAGTGACTTGTTCTGGCATATGGATTCATAGTCTTTGGTGTAAGCTTCATGAAATATTAAAACCAAATTAAACTCAGAAAGGGGACCAGCCCTGCTGATTTATTTATTTAAAGCTGAGAGAGTGGAGACCCCCTTTCCTTTTGAAGATAAAGACATATGTCTGTCCCGTTGTCCCTGCCTATTTGTCGCATTTTTAGAGATTTCATCAAATCTATCTAAAATGATTATATTCAAAGCTAGAGCAGGATTTATTAAAACCTGAAGTGTTTGGGCAAAGGCAGTAATTTTGTGTGAGCATACTTTGTCCAAAGCTGTTTTAAACATTCCCTGTACCAAAGAGAGAGATCCTCGCAAATAGGAAGAAAGGCTACGAGCAAATGAGAATCAACACTTTCTGCATAGACCTTGCTAAAAAAGCTGAAAGATTTTCAAGTGCTTCATTGCCCCTTCTTGCATCCTCCCCTTTAGGACAGGAATATAGTGTAGAGCAGCCTGTGGTGTGGGGGACTAAAATGTAAAGAAATCAATGATAATAGTTGACCCTGAGTATGCTTCTGGAAAAGAGACAACAGAACTTAACTTTCATTTGTTATCATTCCTTTTTGGGTCAAAGAAACTCCTAGCCTGGGAAGAACAGTTGAAAACAGTCTATATTCTGATAAATCCCAAATATATATCTTATTCACTTATTCATTAATTTATTTGGCAAATATTTCTTAAATGCTTACCATGTGCCAAGCAGTGTTTTAGGTGCTGAAGCTATGGTAGTGGGTAAAGCAAAGTCCCTAATCCTAAGAAGCTTACATTACTGGAAGGAGGTAGACAATAAACAAAAATATTAAAGTAAAGTTTGAATGTGTCAGATGGTGTCAAGTGCCAAGGAGAAAAATGAAGCAGGATGCTATGGTCTGAATGTTTGTGTTCCCTCAAATTCATATGTTGAAGCCTAACCACCAATGTGATGGTAGTAGAGGGTGGGGCCTTTGGGAATGATTAGGTTATGAGGGTGGAGCCTTCATGAATGAGATTAGTGCCCTTATAAAACAGAGCCTGGAGCACTCCCTTGCCCCTTCTGCCATGTGAGGTCACAGTGAGAAGATGGCCATCTATGAATCAGGAAGTGAACCCTCACCATGCACCAAATCTGCTGGCACCTTGATCTCAGAATTTCACCTTCCAGAACTGTGAGAAATGTCTGTTGTTTATAAGTCACCCAGTCTATAGTATTTTGTTATGGCAGCCCAAACAGATTAAGACATAGGGTAAGAGGGATAGGCAGAGATGGAGAATGGGGCTGAGGTTCTCTATGAGGAGGGAAAAGATTACTCCAGAACAAGATTCAAGGTGGAATTATTCTTGGCATGAATGAAAATAGTAAGATCAGAGAGGCTGGAGAAGAGTGAGTGAGGGAAAGGTGGAAGGAGATGAGATCAGAGAAGTGGTGTGTGTGTGGTGGGGGGCGCAGATCATTTAGGGTCTTGTATGCTATTATAAGGACATTGGCTTTTAGTCAGAGTAAGTTAGAAAGCCATTAGAAGGTTTTTAATGGAGAAACAATATGACCTACTTCAGTTTAAATGAATCTGGAAGCTCTGTGTAGAATAGACAGTGAGGGACAGGGGCAGAATTGAGGAGATCTGTTGGAGGGATTTTGCAATAATGCAGGATAGAGATAATACCGGCTTGAGCCAAGATAGTAGTGATGAAGGTGGAGAAAAGTGATTAATATATTGGATATGTTTTGAAGGAACAGCTGTATTTGCTCATGGAATGGCTATGGAGTATAGCAGAAAGAGAGGAGTCATGATGATTTAAGACTGTTGGCCTGAATAGGTGGTTTACATTTACTGAAGTGGTGAAGATGAGAAATGAGCAGATTTTAGATGTGTGTAATATAACCAGGAAAATAATCCCCTCAAAACATTCCTCTGAGTATAGGCTCATATGTCCAACTGACTACCTGACATCTTCACTTGGATGTCATGTATTCCTAAAACGTAACACTTCTTTGTGCAAAATGAAACTTTGATCCCTCGAATCAAACCTCCTCTTCCAGTGCCAGCCTGGTGGCATAGTGGTTAAGTTCATGTGCTCTGCTTCAGTGGTCCGGGGATTGCAGGTTCGGATCCTGAGCGCAGACCTACATATCGCTCATCAAGCCATGCTATGGCAGCGTCCCACGTACAAAGTAGAGGAAGATGGGCACAGATGTTAGCTCAGGGCTAATCTTTCTCAAGCAAAAAGAAGAGGTTTGGCAATGGATGTTAGCTCAGGGCCAATCTTCCTCACCAAAACAAAACAAAACAAAACAAAAAACCTCCTCTTCCCCAGGCTGCCCCATTTCAATAATTGCTGCCATGTTTTACCAAGTGCTCAAGTCAGGAATTTTGGCATGACTATTTTTAATTCTTCCTACTTCCCCACCTCCCTACATTGAGTCAGTCTATAAATATTGCTGTTTCTACTTTCAAAATATATTTGGAAAACTCTCCACGTCTCTCCATCCCCATGGCCATTGCCCTGATTCAAGTCACCATTACTTATTTACCTCACCCAGGGCCATAGCTTTCTAACTAGCTTTCATGCTTCTATTTCTGCTCACCCCCATCCATTCTCTCCATAGCGGCGAGAAGTATGTCTTTACAATGACAAATCTGATCATTTTATTCTGCTGCTTAAAACCTTTTAATGGTTTTCCATTTCTCTTAGGAAAAAATGAAAAATCTTTCTTATGGCCTAACAGACCTTGCCTGAGGTGAGTGTAGCCTACTTTCCAATCTCATCATTTTTTACTCTCCCACTTGCCTTCTGTGTGGTTCAGCCATAGGGACTCCTTTCACTCACTTGAATATGCCCACTTGTGTCTGACCTCCGTATTTGGCTCCTTATTTTCAACTTCAATAGCCTCCTCCTCAGAGAAGTCTTCCTTGTCTGACTCTATTCATGTGTGCCCTGTTGCTGAATGTGCACTGCATATCCCAAGGCACTGCAGAGGTGAAAAAAGAATTGTGTCAATCTGGATGACTGAGAAAAATTAACTTTTCCAAATGAATGTCTTGCCTTAAACCCTCTATTTCCTAAAATATTGTTCCTAAAAGGCATTTTCAAATGTAATATTGTGATAACACTATTTCAATATTTGATGTCGTGTGCTATAAAGAAATTTTGGAGGAATTTGAAATAAGATATTTAAGATTGTGGTTACTTTAAAAATGCAATAAACATATCAGTATTTGAAGAAAAAAATCTCTATTCATCACTATGTTTCATTTTTTTCTCGACCTGGATTGCTATTTGATACTATCTTGTCTCACTATATATTTACTTGTTTCCACTTCTAGACTGTAAGCTTGTGAGGGCAGATATTACGACTGTTTTATTTACCACTCTGCACACAATGCTTTGTACCAGCTCTTGTCCATTGGAGATGCTCGTTCAGTATGTGCTGTACGCTGGGCAATAAACGCAACAGCATATTCCATTCTAGGTTTTCCTTGATCCAATTATAAAATATACTAAGTGCTATGGTCAAAACCCTGAGATAGATGCTATAGGGCAACAAATCTCTAAAATTTGGCCTAGTGTCAGTGAGAGAAGATGCCCTTACGGATTTGTGACCAAATGAGAAAAGACAATGCAGTATTTAGATATGTGTTACTTTAAGGCTGAAAACTACTTTCTTAGAAAGGGCTGACCTTTATTTTGAGATTATGTCCCTAAGTATGTTAAAATGTCCCTGTTAAATGTGAAAATACTGATAGTAGATGGCAGTGCTTTTAAAATATCCTTAACTGGCAAAATAAAAAGTTTGTAGCCCCTTTTTGGTCCCATGCATTTCCTTTTTTGTTAATTTTACTGTCCTAAGAGAGGCAAGTCTGGAAACCACTACTTGAAACAACACAAGCTGAGTAAGGTGCAGCTACTGCCATCAAGAATCCAAAAAAATAATGCAGAAGAATAAAATTAGAATACAAATTTGACCTGAACTGAGGGGCTGCTATAGACTGAATGTTTGTGTCCCCCTCAAATTTATATGTTGAAACTTAATCCCCAATATGATAATATTTGGAGGTGGGGACTTTGAGGTGATTAGGTCCTGAGAATGGAGCCCTCATGAATGGGATTAGTGCTCTTATAAAAGAGAACCCAGAGAACTCCTTTGCTCCTTCTGCCATGAGAGGTTGCAGCTAGAAGACAGCCATCTATGGACCAGGAAGTGGGCTCTTACCAGACGCCAAATCTGCCAGTGTCTTGATCTTGGACTTCCCAGCCTCCAGAACAGTGAGAAATAAATTCTGTTGTTTATAAGCTTCCCAGTCTATGTTATAGCAGCCCAAACTGACTAAGACAGGGGCAGTACTGGAGAAATACAACGGGTCATGCATATGAGTGTACGGAGGATAGGGCAGTGATGGGTGAGTGTTATACCAAGAAAACCTTCATGAAGTCTGAATTTTGAAATAGGCATGAAAGAAGAGGGAGGAGTTTGAGAATTAGTTGAGGAGGATATTCCAGACAGAGGGAACACAGAAATAAATATGTAGGGAGGTTGAAAAGTATAAATCGAATAAGGAAGTCAGCATCTAGAAGTCTAGTTTAGTTGGGGTTTAAAGACTACATACTGGAAAGTAGTGAGAAAGAATGGCTGAAAGGTGAATTAAGGTGTAATTGTAAAGGGCCTTGGTTTGAGGGGGTTGGGTATAACCCTTCAATTGTTAACTATAAGTCAATCAGGCAATAAGCCATTGAAAGTTTTGTTGAGAAAGGTAATATTATCTGAGCTGAGCTTTAATGAATTACTTCAGGACTAGATATAAAATGAATGGTTTAGTGGTTTTAAAACATGGCCACAAAATCTTTGACTTTCCTCCTACCAATAAGTGGAGTCTATGTCCCCTTTCCTTGAATTATCCAACAGAGTACAGCAAAATTGACAAGACTACGTCATAAAAGGCCATGTAGCTTGCTCCAAGTTTTCTCTTGGATCTTTGAGATACCATCTGAGAAATCCAACTTTCAGGCTGCCATTTTCCGAGGAAGTCCAAATTACAAAAAGAGGTTACCTGTGGGCCTTTTCCAACTGAACCAGTATTTTAGCCATTCTAGCCCAGGTGCCAGGATGTGAGTGAACAGATCTTCAGATTATTCCAAATCTCCAGATTATTCCCCAACTGTTAAACCATCCCCAGCCTTCAAGTCTTCCCAGCTGGGCCACAAATATTATAAAGTAGATACAATCCATTCCCACTGCGCTCTCTTTAAATCCCTGATCCACAGAATCCGTTGAGCATAATAAAATGGTTGCTTTACACTACTAAGTTTCAGGTAATTTGTTACACAGCAATAGATACTTAGAACAGATGGTCATAGAGACAGAGATTGGATTGGTCATTACCAGAGGGGAAGGGGGGAGGAGGGAGATGAAAGGGGCGACTGGGCACATGTGTGTGGTGGTGGATAGTAATTAGTCTTCGGGTGTTGAACGTGTTGTAGTCTACACAGAAATCGAAATATAATGATATACACCTGAAATTTATATAATGTTATAACCCAATGTTACCATAATAATTAAAAAAAAAGAACAGAATGGAGAGAGAACTGGGAAGCAGAGATCATCCTGGAGACTCTCGTAGTGGTATGCATAAGAAATATCTCTGCCTCTATGAGATCTAGTTCAGAGATTAGAAAACTAGACAGAAAATGTGATCCATGAGCTACTGTACCATATTTTAATTGAGGCTCACTGAATTTACTGTAATTTGGAGTTTTATTAGCTTTTTGGGTTATGTGGCTAGACAAGGGTGATGAAAAAATTGTCTGCAAATACTTTGTGACTTAGGGACGGGGATGGACTTCTTAAAAAAGCACAAATCACATGGCAAATGACATAAAAATTAGAGATACTATGGACAAAGTTAATAGCAAGTTAAAAAATTAGAGAAGACATTTGACTGAAATTGACATGGAATTAGTATGTAGAATATACAAGCAATTCCAGCAAATAAACAAGAAAGAATGATAATCTTCATGGAAAATTGGGCAAAAAATATGAATAAGAAATTTGTAGAATAAAAAACTCTAAACGCCAACAAGCATATGTAAAGGTGCTTAAAATCAAGAGTAATCAGAGAAATACATATTAAAACAATAATGAGAATCCACTTTGCACCTGACTGGAAAAAATGAGGAAACTTGGCAATGTTAAGTGTTGTGGGGAATGTGGGGATATATCACTGATGAGAGTGAGGACCAGAGCAGCCACTCTGTTGGAATGCAATTTGGTACTCCTTAGGCTAAGTACCAATATGCATACACAGTGACCTGGCAATTCTTCATCTGGGATTAATCTGAAAGAAGTTGTCACACAGCTCCATAGGGGAAATATATGAGGCTGTTAATTACAGTATTGCAGTCATAACAAGTTGATGGTTACCTGGGTGTCCATTCACTGGGAAACTGGAGTAAAGAAATGTAGTAGATATTCATCATAGAGTATTGTGCAGCAAGTAGAAGCAAGAATTGAGAACATGTTTGGATCCTAAAAGCAGTAGAAAGTGAAAAAATAGTAAGAAAAAAAGAGATACATAACAAAGTATCAGTTTCCAAAATTAAAATTTTATCAATACAAAATAATGATCCACATTTTACAAGAGCATAAATGAACCATCCAGAGAATAGTTGCTGAAGGATGGAGTACTGGAAATGAGTAAGAGATGAAAAGGGAGTAAATAAGTAAATAAAGTAAGAGAGAAGCCTTGTACAAACCAATGATGATAATATACCATGAACTAAAAGGTATGATGAATGTAACCTGCATCCGAGATCCAAAGATCATAAATACAAACCAATAAACTCAAATAAAAGCTTCTAGAATCTCTGATTATTCTGATTATTTTTAATTCTTCCTTGAATTAGTTTCTTTTGTCCTCTCTACATTTCTATCTGGACTTATACAATTAAGCAGACTACCAGATGTGGGTTACTCATGAGCTACTCAATGTGCTACACATTTCTATCAGGGAATTTCACTAGAGCTCATTTGGTAATCTTATAATTCTGTACCTTGATTGAAGTGACGGATTTTTTCCTTGATTATGAAAATAATCCATATTCATTGTGGAATATTTAGAAAATACAAGAAAAAAGGTCAAGAAAAAATATAATTTAAAAAGGAGTCAAGAAGAAAATAATCTCCACTGTAATCTCATCATCCAGAAATAATTACAGTTGATATTTGGATATATTTACTTCTAGTTTTTTTCCTAAATATAAGTATATCTATGTGAGTATTAATATTAAACATGCATATAGATAAGCAAATACATGTGCATATGTATAATATTTTTGCAATCATACTATATGCAAATTTCACTGTTGTCAGAATTAAGTAGCATATCTTTTAAAATCTTTGCTTAGTCTCCAGGTATTAATGGCATCTCATTATTTCAGTTGCATTTATTTGATTATCAGTGAATTTTTATTGCTTATGTTTTTCAGCTATTTTTATTTTTTGTGAATCATCTGCTTATTAAATTTGTTCATTTTTCTGTAGGATTCTTGTTAAAAAATCAATTGCACATTTTCTCTATATGTGAATATCATTAAATCTTTGTCACGCCTCATGTCATCATTTAATTTAATTTATGCCAAAGTATTATAAAGTTATTCTTTTATAGGTAGTCAAAACTATTATTTATTTTTTCTGTTTTCCTATTATTTTAAAGCTTAGAATGTCTTTATTCACCTATAATTTCTTCTCTCTTGTCTGTGTAACTATGTGTGTTTATTTATAATTGAAAAAATTTTATTCTTTGATCAACTTAGGAATTTGTTTTATTATACAGTATGAGGGGGATGTCTAAATTGATTTTGTCAGCCCCTGTCATTGAATAGTCGTTAATTTTTCTATAAATTCTCAATGCTTCCTTTATGGTGAATTAATTCACAAGCACACACACACTTGTTTCTATCTCTACTGTGGCATTAATTGATTTGTCTATCCTTGTACCAGAATTATAATGTTTTAATTATTATAAATTTATAATACATTTTAGTAACTAATAACTGGCAGGCAATTCCTATAATATTCTTTGCAGAAACAATATTCTTATCTATTCACTTCTTTACAAGTGAATTTTAGAATTATTTTAAGTTTCAAAAGCAACCTCCATTTGAAATTTTTTGGCAATTACAATGAAACAACAAAATCATCTGGGAATAATCAGAAACTTCAAGATACTTAGAATTTATATCTAAAATGACATATCCCTTCATTTTTTGAGTCATTATAAAAATCTTTCAATAAAGTTTAGTCATCCTCTTTATATGCATTGCTCAGTGTCTTGATTAAGGCTATTCTTGACTTATGTTTCTGTCATCAACCACCGTACAATGTGGCATCGACCCACCTCAACTGTGGCCAAGATGATCATCTCTGACTGAATGTAGAAAGAAGGGTATCAACAGAGAATGCGAGTTGGAGAGACTCACTCCTATCTGCTTTAGGAGGAAGTTTCTGTGCAGGATTGCAGTGGATGCCTATGTCTATTTTTTACCCCACAGGCATTGCAACTTTGGGGTAAGCTGTTGAGGGTGGGTCAAAGGCCCAACTAATATTCTATCCTTTAAATCCTACTATTATTTCAGAGGAGAAGTCCACAACACTTTTTCTACGTTTAGTCCCATCTCCATTGCATCTAGTGGAAATTCCTTGTAGGATTCAGCAAATTATTGGGTATTACTCACATTTCCATTGTTATTATGGCTTTGTATCTTATTTTGCTCTTTTATGAGCATTTTAATGGAAACATGGGTCAGGATAGGCTAAGTACTGCTGAAGTAACAAGGAATCCCCAAATTTTATGAGCTTTATGTAAGACAGGTTTATTTTTCATTCTTACTCTTTGTCCAATGCTGGTTGTTGGGGGGAATCTCACTGTTGTAGGCTTATGGAGATTCTGTCTCGTTATGTGCTTGCACTGTCACTGCAGCAGGGAAAAGAAATGTAGTGAATCACATACTGGCTCTTAAAGCTTCCACGTAGGAATATCACTTTAATACTCTTTCATTGACCAAAGCAAGTCACATAGCCTTACCTGGTTTCAAAGAGAGGAAGGAAGTATAATCCTAGCATGTGCTCAGAAGGAGAGCAGTCTATTTCTGAATAGCCCTACTGACTAGCACACATTCACATTTTGGAAGTCTCATTTCAGTGACTTTTTCAAAATGGTGGTCATCTAGCTTCTTAATCATTTATAATAAACAGACTGAGTCACTTATCAAGTGAGCAGTGCATAAGCCAGAAAGGTGTTAATCCTTTAGAAAAACAATCTATTTTTAAAGGCAAAGACCAAATAAGATAGAAGTTATCTTTGATACTAGAAGGTCTATATTTCAGCGTTATGCATTCAAATGGGGATTGGAGGGGATAAACGTCTCTGCAGTTCTATCCATGGAACAACTCTAAAGCACGTGCGTTGAGAACTCTCTTTCATTGCCTGAATACTTTATTATTTATATTGACTTCTTCCTCTTCCTTCCAAAGGCGGAATCTTGGAGCATGAGCGTGATCACTTGAATGCCAAGTGTCTTCTTCTACTAGTTTCTAGGCATTCCCTGTTTCTTTTTAACAACAGAGGAGAGGGAAGTCCTGTTGCTCTCATATGCCATTTCAAACAGTCCTGGACTGTGAGGCTGCCAACTCTGGCATCAGTTAAGTCAGGATCAGGGTGCAATGGGTAGTGAGTTGGGAGGGGGAATCCACTGGATACATATCTCATACTGATTAAAATAAATGAGTGCTCTGTATCTCTAACTGGTGTCAAAAGACATTTACAGTTTTCCTAGCCTGTTTCCCACGTCTGCTTGGCACAGAGACTGCCAGGATCAATGGTCCAATTTTAGTTCCACTTTCTTCTTCCATCATTCCCCGCATTCAGCTCTTCGGAAGTGAGTTAATAATGTAAAATCTGGCTGAATTAAATTCATTTAACTGTGCTGCCAATTCTCTTCCCTTCATGCATTTTTAAAGAGATCTCAAAACAGTGATGGATTTCTAATGCTCTAGGAAAAGAAAGCCAGGATGAGACAGTAAACCTGAATGGGATAAATTGTTTATTATAATTACTCTGTTGAGTTATCTCACTTTGTACCCAGAAGGAAGAGGAAATATCAACCTCTATAGGCTTTGCAAGTGGTAATACGAGCAGTGGAAAAAAGAATTGTAGAAACTGCCTCTTCAGTCAGTTAAAGAAGTGACATAGTGCGGCTTCACATGGAAAGCTGTGAACAGTAAAATATGAGGTGGGAGAGGGGTCCGTTTCTATAGCAACCCAGCATATTCCAGCTAGGCTGATGATTTTTTTTTTTTAACTTACAGTTAGAAACAAAGTAGCAGCCAGGCCTCAGACTGTGCCTGTGTTTGACTCTGTAAGTATGTGAGCTACCTGTAAATATGGTCTAATCTGAACCCTATTCTTTTGCTCTCATATCGTCTCCAGTTCTCTCAAAAGCCTATTGGCTTGTTAAATTGACTGATGGAATTAGAAAATAGAATCTTAAAGCAATGTTCAGAAGAAGAACAAAAGACAAAGTTTCTATCAAATGTGTAATAACAAAAGGTTAAGATTTCAGTGAGCAGAGACCTCTTCATGAAGGAATATTCCTAGAAATTAATTACCCATGTATCTATTAACTTGGGTGAGTCTGTTGGTGTTCAGTTGTTAGTCATCTGCTTTCAAAGCCAGGTGTTAGAAGAAGAGATTGTTCATGGCCCTTTTCTTTGGAAAAGGACCTTTTCTTTGGCAAGCAAACATCACCTAGAATTCAGACTGTGTTTTATTTCCTACCTCCCTACCTACAGTATCTGTTCCCATCAAGCTGTCCTGTTTATCCTAACTATAAATTGGTTCTAATGGTGTCATTGGTTATCAACTCAGTCAGTTCTCTAGTTTATACTTCCATGACAAACCAGAGCGTTGAAAGATTTTCCATTTTGGTTCCACACTCCCATATATTTTGTTCCTTAGATGGAAACAGGGACTATCCTGCTACTAGATACGTTCTTCATCACCACACAGTTCCTAAGACTTTATTTGTGCAATATGGACAAAAGTTGCAATGGCTCTGGGAACCACTCTCCTGTTAATTTCATGTTTAGCAAGACTACTCTGGAAATCCAGCCCATGGCTGGGTGTTTCATTCAGCTTTTCATCTGGCAAAACTCACATTCAGTGGAGTTTTAAGAGTGCAGGTGCTCCTAATAAAATGGAAAATGCTTTTTCTATTAATAATGCAGCACACTCTGTCCTCTTGTCTCTGGATCCTTTTGCTGACTCAAAAGAAAGAAAGGAAAAAAGCATTGTTTGTGCTTTCACACAAATCCCAAACACCTCTGGCGAGAGCACTATATTTCAGCAAGGGACAGAGGGAAGATTTGAAATTTAAGATGCAGGATTTGAGAGGGGTTTTCTATTTCTCTGAGTTTTCCTCTTTTTTTGTTATCCACCATCCTTCTGCTGCCCACCCCTGAAAGTTAAGATCCTGAAAATGTCTCACATAGACTGAATAAATTCTTGGTGATTAGAACAGCCAGTTTCCCTTACTACTCTCAGAGCCAAACTCCATTGGAGCCAAATGGAGTTTTTATGCTATGTCAATGCCAAGATTGATAAAATAAAGTTTGGCACCACAGTAGCTTCTCATGACAATCAATTTGGAACTTTGACAGGGCCACATCTCAATGTTTTTTCTTATGACAGGGCTATTGAGGTCAGTTAAACTGACCAAGTACCCCATCTTGCCATCCCAAGTCACTACTCAAATAGTCAACTCTTCCAGTGACCTGTCTGCCCATGTATACTTCTTCCAATGTGTTCCTCTCCCATGACCATTTACTTTGTTGTTGCCCTCAAACTCAAATTTCCCCTTTGAGCACAGAACTCCTATTTCGTTGTTGTAAAGCTCCATTTCTTTCTCAGCCTTGTCACAGAATTCCTTACCACCTCCTGACTCTAACTGAAAAATAGTTCTTTCCCAAGCACTCTCCTGCAGCCTTCCTGAGTGGTAGTGGTTGTTCTTTCATATTCCTTGTTCCAGTTATCTTTTGCAGCATAAAAAACGATCCCAAGACTTAAGACCTTAAAACACCATTTTATTTTGCTCAAAATGTTGTGGATCTGGAGCTCAGGAAGAGCTCAATAGGGCATTTTTTTCTCTGATCCACATGGCATCAGCTGGGGAAGCTACGGCTGGAGGATCCACTTCCAAGATGGCTTCTTCACTCACACGGCTGGCACCTCAGTGCTTCTTGGCCTCTCTTTCTCCCAAATTCCATCTCATCCTCACAGCATGATAGTCTCAAGTAGAAAGTTTTGTTACAGAGGGGATGACTTTCCCAAGAGTGAGTGTTCTAAGAGACTCAGGTGGAAGTTATCAGGCTTCTTATAGTTCAGCCCAGAACATCACTTAATCCGTGTTCTATTGGCCAAGCAAATCACTAAAGCCCACTTGGATTCAAGGACAGGAGAATTAGACCCCTCGTCTCAATGCGAGGAGTAGCAAAGAAATTGTGATCATATGTAATCTACCACATATCTCGCATTTCCGAGGTCAGAGATTTTCTTACTTCCAACTCCTCCATCCACTCTGGTTTGAGTTTTGGCCCCATCCCTTCCCTAAAACAGCCCTCCCAGTGATGCTAAAGCTTTATTCTGAACCACTGTATCTAATAGAAGTTTTCAATCTCAGATTTTTGATCACAGCAGCATTTGGCATGTTGACCAATCTCTTTTTCTTTGGCTTCCATGACACAACACTCCTGATTTTCTTCTTCCTGCATCTCTGGCTATTTCTTGTTTCCTTTGCAGGATCATCCTCCTCTACTTGGCCATTACATATTGAGTTCCAAGAAGTAGGGCCCTGGAGCCTCTTGTTGTGTTCTAGACCAAGAGGTGGGCCAAGGGGGGCAAATTACAGCCCATGCGCCAGCCACCTGTTTTTGCAAATAAAGTGCTGTTGGAACCATGCCCATTTATTATGTATTATTTATATATTAAAAGGCTGCTTTTAATCTACAGTGGTAGAATGACAGGGAGTGTATGGCCTGTAAGACACTAGTATTTACTATTTGGCACTGTACAGAAAACGTTTGCCAACTAACCTGTCCTCTAGAACCAGTGGTTGTCAAAATGTGGTACCTGGATGAGCAGCATTAGCATCCCCTGGAACATGTTAGAAATGCAAATTCCTGCCTCACTCCAGACCCTCTGAACCAGAAACTCTGGTGGCAACACCCAGTGACCTATGTTTTTACAAGCCCTCCAGATGATTCAGATGCATGCTCAAGTTTAATAATCACTGCTCCAGATAGTAATAAAATCAAGGACAGAGCCAGACATAACAAAGGCTGGAAGCATCCACTACATCTGACATATTTGAGCTGGGGTGGTGCAGACTGAGCATCTTGACTCACAGGTAGGATCTGCAGCAGCAACACAGGAAATCTTCAGCCCAAGGCTAGGGGAAGCAGCCAGGGCAACCCCACAGGCCTGTGGGTGCTTCTTCTCTTCTCCTTCTTCTCATCCATGCAGAGCGGGTGAAGGTTTGAGAACTCTGAGTAGGGCATCCAGGTCTGTAGCCTAGGGGATTGTGTATTGTAACTTGGGGTAACTTTGTAACTTTGGTGTGACCTGAAGAATAAGCATTATGATTTGTTATGTTCCTATGTGTGAGGTACTTTATGTGTTTATATGCACATATTTAACCATTGTAACACAGCAATAGAGAGCATAGAGAGTCCTATATCCAAGCTCCTGGCTTCAAATTCTGGCTCTGCTACTTTATAGTTGTGTGCCTCTGGTCAAGTTACTTACCCAAGTTAATGGTCTCCAGCATCAGTAACTACAAAATAGGGACAATGGCTGTCCTTACCTCATAGGGTCGTTATGAGAATTAATACATCTAATGTGTTTAGGGTACTGCCTGGCAAATAGTAAGTGTTCAATAAATTAGCTATTTAGTCTTACATCAGTACTCCAGAGTAGGTATTAATACCCCCATTTACAGGTGATCTCTCTGGGCTTTAGATTATTTAAGTAAATTTTTTGAGGTCACACATTAGTAAGTGTCAGAACCAGGGTTCAAAGACATGTTTCTTGCAATCCAGTGATCAAGTTCCTAATGAAGACACATAAACACACGTAGAGACATGCAAACAATTCGGAAATCTCTGGAAATTAGTTTTTCTTGAGAGCTAGATTTCCAAATAGCTGTGTTAATATTTAAAATATTAATCAAATCTTAAAAATTATAAATCATTTAGAAATGTCTCCTATAATTTAATTTCTTTTATTTTATCTCAAATAGCATTACCAAACTTAATTGAACCTGTTTTGATAATTTGGCATTAGTTATTGTTACACTGATGAATATACATTAGCTAACATAGGAGGTGGTGATACATATGACATGGGAGTCCTTTTCCATTTAACCCTTAACATCTCCTTTCTTGACAAATTCCCTTGTAGCAGTTTTAAAAATTATCATTTGCTGCTTTCTCATGAAGTAAGACATATACCCCCACATGGCCCCTTCACTACCTTTCTGCAAAATCAGTTAGTGAAACAAACACCAAAGCGTGCTTCTCCAAAGTGGTTTCCTCACCTTCTAGAAAATCCTCAAAATTCTTCTGGTAACAGTACTCTAATACTTTTCAGTACAGTTCAAAATAAAATTTCATTACTATGAGAAATGAAACATGCTCAATTGATAACAATCCTACATACCTTGCATGGTGAGGGTATGAGTATGGGGGGCATCTCTGACCATATGGCCATAGGAAATTTGTGATGAAAAGTTGTATGAAGGACGTACTCAGAACTACATTTATTCTTTATGAGGACAAGAACACACCTAAACTGAACTGGACATTGGCTGGACCAGTGTTTATGAAGTATTAAGTGCTGGGTTAAGGCACAGTCCTTGCCCTGAAAAAATTAGAGTCTAAGAAAATTGGAGTCTTGATGTCTATATGAGGAGGTGCATGTGGCAGGAGAGAGAACAGTGGAGGTTGTACGCAGTGGGAAGAAGACAATGACCGACGCTTGGTGGGCTCCATGTTGCAAATCTTATTGCGAGATCCCCATTTCCAGTCTGGGAATTGCCTTGTCAATTCTGAGCAGTTTTTATTTGTACGTGGGACCTTGGCTTTTATGCCTTGATGTCTGCACTTGTTTCTTTTTTTTAAATTATTTTTTTGTTTATTGTGGGAACATTGGTTTATAACATTGTATAAATTTCAGGTGTACATCATTATACTTCTGTTTCTGCATGGATTACATCATGTTCTCATGTTCACCACCCAAATGCTAATTACAATCCATTACCACACACAAGTGCCTAATTAGCCTTTTGCCCTCCTCCCTCCCCCCTTCCCCTCTGGTAACCACCAATCCAATCTCTGTCTCTATGTGTTTGTTTGTTGTTGTTATTATCCACGACTTAATGAGTGAGATCATACAGTATTTCACCTTCTCCCTCTGACATATTTCACTTTGCATAATACCCTCAAGGGACATCAGTGTTTTCACAAATGGCTGGATTTCATCGTTTCTTGTGGCTGAGTAGTATTCCATTGTGTATATATATCACATGTTCTTTATCCATTCGTCCCTTGATGTGCAC
Organism: Diceros bicornis minor; assembly: GCF_020826845.1. NCBI lineage: Eukaryota > Metazoa > Chordata > Mammalia > Perissodactyla > Rhinocerotidae > Diceros > Diceros bicornis. Next base: position 37,166,864 of record NC_080781.1, read on the forward strand.
TTAGGTTGCTTCCAAGTCTTGGTATTGTGAATAACGCTGCAATGAACAGAGGGGTGCATGTATCTTTACGCATTGGTGTTCTCATGTTCTTTGGATAAATACTCAGCAGTGGAATAGCTGGATCATGTGGTAGTTCTGCCCTTAATTTTTTGAGGAATCTCCATACTGTTTTCCATAGTGGCTGCACCAGTTTGCACTCCCGCCAGCAGTGTATGAGAGTTCATTTCTCTTGACATCCTCTCCAACACTTGTTGTTTCCTGTCTTGTTAATTATAGCCATTCCGATGGGCATGAGGTGATATCACATTGTAGTTTTGATTTGCATTTCCCTGATAGTTAATGATGAACACCTTTTCATGTGTCTGTTGGCTATCTGTATATCTTCTTTGGAGAATTGTCTGTTCAGGTCTTTTGCCCATTTTATAATTGGGTTGTTAGTTTTTTGTTTGTTGAGATGCATGAGTTCTTTATATATTTTGGAGATTAACCTCTTATCAGATGTATGGTTTGCAAATATCTTCTCCCAATTGTTAGGTTGTCTTTTCGTTTTGTTATTGGTTTTCTTTGCTGTGCAGAAGCTTTTCAGTTTGATGTAGTCCAATTGTTTATTTTTTCTATTGTTTCTTTTCCCGGTCAGACATTGTGCCTGAAAATATGTTGCTAAGACTGATGTTGCAGAGCGTACTGCCTATGTTTTCTTCTAGAAGTTTCATTATTTCAGGTCTTAAATTCAATCCTTTAATCTATTTTGAGTTAATTTTTGTGTATGGTGTAAGGTAATGGTCTACTTCCATTTTTCTGCATGTGGCTGTCCAGTTTTCCCAACACCGTTTGTTGAAGAGACTTTCCTTTCTCCATTGTACATTCTTGGCTCCTTTGTCAAAGATTAGCTGTCCATAGATGTGTGGGTTTATTTCTGGGCTTTCGATTCTATTCCATTGATCTGCGTGTCTGTTTTTGTGCCAGTACCATGCTGTTTTGGTTACTATAGCTTTGTAGTATATTTTGAAATCAGGGTGTGTGATACCTCCAGCTTTGTTCTTTTTTCTCAGGATTCCTTTGACTCTTTGGGGCCTCTTGTTGTTCCATATAAATTTTAGGATTCTTTGTTCTATTTCTGTGAAAAATATTATTGGAACATTGATAGGGATGGCATTGAATGCATAGATGGCTTTAGGAAGTATGGACATCTTGACTGTGTTAATTCTTCCCATCCAAGAGCATGGAATATCTTTCCATTTCTTTGTGCCTTCTTCAATTTATTTCAGCAATCATTTGTAGTTTTCAGTGTACAGATCTTTCACCTCTGGTTAAGTCTATTCCTAGGTATTTTATTCTTTTTGTTGCAATTGTAAATGGGATTGTATTCTTAATTTCTCTTTCTGCTACTTCGTTGTTAGTGTATAAAAATGCAACTGATTTTTGTATGTTGATTTTGTATCCTGCAACTTTACTGTATTTGTTTATTACTTCTAAAAGTTTTTTGGTGGATTCTTTAGGGTTTTCTATATATAAAATCATGTAAACTGCAAATAGTGACAGTTTCACTTCTTCCTTTCCAATTTGGATCCCTTTTATTTCTTTTTCTTGCCTGATTGCTCTGGCTAGGACTTCCAATACTATGTTAAATAGGAGTGGTGACAGTGGGCATCCTTGTCTGGTTCCTGTTCTTAGAGGGATAGCTTTCAGTTTTTCACCACTGAGGATATTAGCTGTGGGTTTCTCATATATGGCTTTTATTATGTTGAGGTACTTTGCTTCTATACCCATTTTATTCAGAGTTTTGTCATCAATGGATGCTGTATCTTGTCAAATGCTTTCTCTGCATCTTGAGATGATCATGTGATTTTTATTCTTCATTTTATTAATGTGGTGTATCACGTTGATTGATTAGCAAATGTTGAACCATCCCTGCATCCCTGGAATAAATCCCACCTGATCATGGTGTATGATCTTTTTAATGTATTGTTGTATGTGATTTGCTAGTATTTTGTTGAGGATTTTTCCATCGATGTTCATCAGTGATATTGGCCTGTAATTTTCTTTTATTGTGTTGTCCTTGTCTGGTTGTGATATCAGGGTAATGTCGGCTTCATAGAATGAGTTAGGGAGCTTCCCCCCCCCTCAATTTTTTGGAGGAGTTTGAGAAGGATAGGTATTAAGTCTTCTTTGAATGTTTGATAGAATTCCCCAGGGAAGCCATCTGGTCCCCAACTTTTATTTTTGGAGAGGTTTTTGATTACTGTTTCGATCTTCTTACCGGTGATTGGTCTATTCAAATTCTCTATTTCTTCTTGATCCAGTTTGGGAAGGTTGTATGATTCTAAGAATGTATCCATTTCTTCCAGATTGTCCAATTTGTTGGCATATAGCTTTTCATATTCTTCTCTTATAATCTTTTGTATTTCTGAGGTGTCCGTTGTAAGTTCTCTGCTTTCAATTCTGATTTTACTTATGTGTGCCTTCTCTCTTTTTTTCTTGGTGAGTCTAGCCAAAGGATTGTCAATTTTGTGTATTTTTTCAAAGAACGAGCTCTTGGTTTTGTTAATTTTTTCTATTGAGTTTTTAGTCTCTATTTCATTTATTTCTGCTCTGATTTTTATTATTTCCTTTCTTCTACTGATTTTGTGCTTTGTTTGTTCTTCTTTTTCCAGTTCCTTTAGGTGCACTGTTAGATGGTTTCTTTGAGATTTTTCTTATTTGTGGAGATAGGCCTGTATTGCTATGTACTTCCCTCTTAGAACTGCTTTTGTTGTATCCCATAAATTCTGGCATGTCGTATTTTCATTTTCATTTGTCTCCAGGTGTTTTTTGATTTCTCCTTTTATTTCTTTGTTGACCCCATCGTTGTTCAGTAACATTTTTTTTAATCTCCACATATTTGTGGCTTCTCTGATTTTCTTCCTATAGTTGATTTCTAGTTTCATACTGTCATAGTCAGAAAAGATGTTTGGTATGATTTCAATCTTCTTAGATTTACAGAGACTTGTTTTGTGGCCTAATATGTGATCAATCTTGGAGAATGTTCCATGTGCATTTGAAAAGAATGTGTATTCTTTGGTTCTTGGATGGAATGTTCTGTATATATCTACTAGGTCCATCTGTTCTAGTCTGTCATTTAAGGCTGATGTTTCCTTATTGATCTTCTGTTTGGATGATCTATCCAGTGGTGTAAGTGGAGTGTTAAAGTCCCCTACTATTATTGTGTTACTGTCTATTTCTCTTTTTATGTCTGTTAATCATTGCTTTATATATTTAGGCACTCCTGCATTGGGTGCATAGATGTTTACATGTATCATATCTTCTTGTTGGATTGTTCCCTTGATCATTATGTAGTGCCCTTCTTTGTCTCTTTTTACAGTTTTTGTTTTAAAGTCTATTTTTTCTAATATGAGTATTGCTACCCCAGCTTTCTTTTCACTGCCATTTGCGTGGAGTATCTTTTTCCATCCCTTCACTTACAGTTTGTGAGTGTCTTTAGTTCTGAAGTGTGTCTCTTGTATGCAACATATATATGGGTCTTGTTTTTTTATCCAGGCAGCCACCCGATGTGTTTTAATAGGAGCATTTAGTCCATTGACCTTTAAAGTAGCTATTGATAAGTATGTACTCACTGCTATTTTTTAACTTTTTTTTCTCAGTGTTTTAGTAGTTCTTCTCTGTTCCTTTCTTCTCTTGCTCTCTTCCCTTTGGTTTGATGGCTTTCTTTGGTATTATGTTTGGGTTCCTTTCTCTTAGTTTTTTTTTGTATTTATTATAGGTTTCTGGCTTGTGATTACCATGGGGTTCATATATAGTAACCTACGTATATAGCAATCTATATTAAGTTGATGGTCTCTTTAGTTTGACCTCTGTCTGAAAGATCTACTCTTTAACTCCCCTCCTCCCACATTTCATGTTTTTGATATCATATCTAACCTCTTTGTTGTCCGTTTGTATCCATTACCCTCAGCTGATAGCCTTATGGTGTTTCCTTTGTATGTAACTTGTTGTCTTTCTCTTGCAGCTTTTAGGATTCTCTATCTTTAATTCTGGACATTTTAATTATGATGTATCTTGGTGTGGGCCTCTTTGGGTTTATCTTGTTAGGTGCTCTCTGTGCTTCCTGTACCTGGATGTCTGTTTCCTTCTTTAGGTTAAGGAAGTCTTCATCTATTATTTCTTCAAATAGATTCTCTGCCCCTTTGTCTCACTCTTCTCCCTCTGGGACACCTATAACATGGATGTTAGTGCACTTGATGTTGCTCCAGATGTCCCTTAGACTGTCCTCACTCTTTTTAATTCTTTTTCTTTTATCTGTTCAGCTTGGGTGATTTCTTCTAGTCTTTTGTCCGGCTAGCAGATCCATTCTTCTGTATCCTCTACTCTGCTTTTGAGTCCCTCTAGGGAATTTTTCATTTCCAGTTTTGTATTCTTCATTTCTGATTGATTCTTTCTTATATCTTCCATTTCTTTGTTGACATTCTCACTGAGTTCATCCATTCTTCTCCTCAGATCAGTGAGCATCCTTAACACTCTTTGAACTCTCTGTTGGGTAGGTTTCTCAATTCTGTTTCACTTAGTTCCTTTTCTGGGGTTTGGTCCTGTTCCCTTGGAATGTATTCCTTGGCCTCCTCACTTTCCCTCTTTCTCTGTGCTGGTGTCTCTGTATTAGGTAGGTCAGTTATGTCTCCTGCTCTTGGAGAGATGACCTTATATAAGTGATGCCTTATGAGGCCCGACAGTGTGCTTCCCTTAGTTCCAAATGTTCCAGAGTGACCCCTGTGTGGGCTACATGTGTCCTTCTGTTGTGACGAGGTTGCTCTTTCTGTAGGTGCCCAGGGAGGCTGAGCGATGCCCCTGGCCTGCTGTTGTAATGCTCAGCTTCTTGTAGTTGTTGTGGGCCCTTCAGTCTCTTTATCGAGTGTGGGGCACCCCAACACAGTTGGCTGCAAGTTCCAATAGCAAATTCCTGTTGCAATATTTCTATTAAGTGAGTATGCCCCCAGCGTGGCTGATTGTTAGGCTCAGGGGCTTACAATTGCTATAACCCTCCAGCCTTTAGGTCTCTTGTCAGCTCTCTGAGGATTGCAGCTGGGTGGGGCTGGCCTCAGGCATGGAAGCACCCAATTGTTTCAGGCTTTGGAAGGTGGGGCAAACCCCTATGTGGCTCTTTGAGAAGCACAAGTCCTCTGCTGCTGACAAGCCCCGCTGCCCACAGGTCCACACACACAGTCAACACAGTTCTGCCCCATGCACGTGCCCTGACCTCCTGAAGTGGACCCAGTCTCTCCAAGGCAGGAACCCCACACACTCCACCACTGCCCCGCACTCTCCACCTGCTCCTTGTGCATGCCCTGCCTCACAGAGGTGGACCCACTTACCAGGCTATGGAGAATCCAGGCAGCTCACTTAGCAGGCCCAGAAGTTCTCCTGGGGCTTGTTGTTGGGTGGAGCCAGTCTCTAGGGTGGGCTGCCTGGCTGAGCTGGATTAAATTGGTGCTCTAGTGGGTGGGGCAGACCCTGAGCTAGCAGGCCCCAGGGAGAACTCCAATGGTATTTTCCAGTGTCTGTGTCAGCACGCCCACACCAGGCCACAACAACAGCTGCTGCCAATGTCCCAGTCCCTGGAGAGGTCTCACCTCTCACCAAGATGCACTCAGGGCCTATCAGCTGAGTCTCTTTTCACCAAAGCACTGTTCACCTTTCTTTCTGGTGATTTTAGGTTGCTTTCTGAAACGGGTGAGTTTATGCATGGGCCCTTTAAGAGCCAGCTTTAATTTCTTTGTGAACCAGCTTTTCTGGGAGTACTCCCCAATGTTTTAGTACCAAGCAAAGTCAGATAGTACGCCACTCATCTCGATTGTGCTGGGTCCAAAAAAATTTCTACAGTGGGGGCGCTCCCCGTCTCAGGTCCCCACTCCTTCAGGGAAGGCTGCGTACCTTTGGGCTGCTCTCGGGTGGCCATGAAGTGCTGCGGCTTGGGAAGGTGGTGTTTTTTCTCCCCATTAAGGGAATTTCTGCCTCTTCTACCTCAATTAGTATTGTGGTTTGTTGCAGGAGTTCCTCTTATCCAGTTTTCAGTTCTCTCACAGGAGTAATTTTTCCAAGTGTAGTTGTAAATTGGCTGTGTCTGTGGGAGGAGGTGAGTTCAGAGTCCGCCTATGTGGCCATCTTGGCTTCTCTCCTGTACTTATTTCTTCCAACCATATTTATTTATCTCTATATCTTTCCTTTTGCATTCTGGCACAATTTCTGATGTTTTCCATTCACATTGTGGATTCAACTTTCTGTGGAGTCAATTTTCCTAGTTATTGTATTTAATGTAGATTTTAATGCTATCACAGTCTTTTTGATTATCTTATAATCTTTTCATATACAACACTGGTTTTCTTTTTACCTAAGCCTACTTTTTTTCTTGTCATGGGTCAGTTCTAGATTAACACTAGCAAGAATTTTATCAATTTTAGTAAGATCAGAGCAGAAATTTTCTACAATTTTTCTTTCAATTCTACTCTGATTACATTACATTCTTTTTTCTCTTTTTCTGAATTTTCCAGGAATTATCTTCTCTTATAAGTAGAACACAATGTTTCCTCGGGCCTGCATTATCAGTTGTCTTATTTCCAATCATACGAAATGAGGAGAAATCTATACTGGTCCCATGTAGTGAGGTGCTTGATCACCCTCATTCACTTTGACCATCCACTTGGAAGCTGAGATAATTCCCTTCTTAGCTACAAAGCCAGATGCTAATTTTATTTGCATAACCCTGAGCCCTGAATACATTGCTCTGTAAGCATTAATTTCTTATAGATCTGTTGAACCAAAGTGGAAACTTTTCCTTTTCAACTGCCTCATTCTTTGACTCTGCAGAATGCATGAGTGATGATGGTGTTGAAGGAGGAGGAGGAAAAGGAGGAAGAGTGGGGGAAATAATCTTGGCTACTCTACAGGTACTTCCCTAAGATCTTTACATTACTTGTATCATTTAATCTTCTCAAGGACTCTATGAGAGAAATACTATTCTTATCCTATGAGAATATATATATAAGAATATACTATTCTTATCCTTTAACTTTTGAGAAAACTAAGATTTGGCTAAATTAAGTACCTCAAAATCTTATGACAAGTACTAAGAAGAGGTAGGACTCCACCCCAGATTTATCTAATTCCAAAGTCTATGCTCTTGACCATTATACAATGCTCTATTCTATAGAAGCACTTTCTTGACCAGGTTGGTTCATGCCAATCTACCCCTGTCCTCTGTTTGTACTTAGCATGATTTGCCCTAGAGGATGTTCCAGGATGCTTTGGTCCATTAATCACCCTCCCCACTGCTTTCAACCACTCATCATGTTGCACATGGAACTCTATAAAAGGAGGCTGGAGAAGGAGTTGGGAGGATGATGCCTCCTTACAAAGATAGTCTCCATGTAGTCAAGGGGATGACAATGGCTTTTGTCCCCTGTAGCTTTGTGCTTTGAGCTAGAGGCAGAAAGTGGTGGTGGCCCTAATCGTTTTCCATCCACCTCCAAGCTGTGATATTCTGTTCAAGTTTGAACATGCCTTGGCTCATGGTTGTGTTTCTTAATCCAGACATATCTGTGATGTAATTGATGAAAATTTCTCCCTGCTTCCACACTCTGCTGGACTCTCCACCTTGGTTTATTGTTCTATCTTATTCTCATAGTTTATTGTGATATAATGTTTCCCTTTTGTCAAATTATTGTACATTTTTAAAGGGAATCTGAGAAAAGGTTAAATCAAACACTTTAGCCAGCTATCATTTTGATGCTAAACCTCCACTCTCTTCTCAATGTTTGTTTTTTAATAATATCCCAGGCATAGAAAACATTAAGAGTTGCTATCTTTGATGTTATAGGTATATTGATATTAACTCCAGTTAACAAATATTTATGAAATACTAGGAATGTGTAAAGTGTGGTGCTCAGCAATTTGAGGATATAGATGTGGAAGAATTGTAATTTTTATCTCCAGGTGCCTAGTGGGAGAGATAGATATAGCTACAATTCACTGTCTTTTTTATATCCTATATGACATTCTCCCTACTGTAACAAAATGTTAAGAGAGCTCAGAAGGGGAAGGAGTTATTTTCTATGTGGCCATCAGAAAAGGATTTCCAAGAAATCTTAGGTTGGATTCCCCCAGAAGCAGATGTTCAGAGTATTTGAGCACAAGGTATATTTGGGAGGTAATCCCGGGAAGCCAAACAGGGTGCTAAGCAGGTCACTGTTATGGGCAAATGGGGCTCACTCCCACTGGGGACCACTGAGAGATGGTGAAGAACACATATCAGTGTTGTTCTACTTGAGGGGGAAAGAAGATGAGATATCTACTTACCAAATCCTGTTCACCATTGTTTGAGGGCTCTGCCCAGGGATGTTAACTTTCCAATACTTCTGAGCTATCCTGAATGTGGGCTGAGTCCATTCCTGTGCAGCCAGTGAAAGGCCTTAGACAAAGAAGTTATAAACTTGAGTTGTGCATGGAGACAGGATTTGGCTGAGGCACACATAGCATCTGCTCCACTGGAGGAGGTAGCATTTAAATTGAACCTTAGATGATGAGAAGGTTTTTCAGCAAGTCGTGATATGGGGGTAAGCATTTCAGTATGCAAGAGTAGAAAGGACTAAGGCAGCATTTATGTGGTCCATGGCAAACATAATAAAGCACCAACGTTTGAAAATGATTCACATTTTTAAAATTAGAGAAAATTCAAGGTTATCCCTATAAATATTCATTCTCACTCCCTTGCTTTGAGTGGGAGAGAACCTAGCTCCCAAGAGTTTGCTCAGAGGGAATCGTGCCTCACTAGCAGCCTGTTTCCTCTAGTTAATATCTGTATTGCTTTGACTTATTACACTTTTTGAGTTCTCTGCAGAATTTGGGTTTTTTTTCAAAACCTGGACCTGGCAATGTGAGTTGAGTTTTTGCATATGGGGATGTCATTCTTTACATGTGTCACTTTGGGGAAAAGGTTAAGAACGGCTGATACAAGGTTTGGAAACGTGACAGATAGGTTCAAGGAAAAACAAATAACCCAGTGGTTGGAGCATAGGTTATAGTGTGTGGGGATGGGGGCTGAGGGTGGATAAGGAAGGGAAAGGAGAGGTGTATATCAATGTGTAATAACTGATTATTTCAATAATAAATATATATTACCTATTAACAATAAATGTATATAATATACAATATATAAATTGCATATATTATATTCCATATATTTTCCTAACTTAATTTTGGGCAAGTGTTCCCAGGCCTTAAACCTGGTATTTCTAAAATAATGAAGAGGAGTTGCGCGTTACAGGAGTGAAGATGGGTCATGTGAATTTTCCTTTTATTTGTATGTGGGAGTGAGGAGAAATATCAAATCATATTATCTACTTCACAAGATGCACTTGCACTTTGCCAATGAAATCCATGTGAGGTTTCATTTTAACCTTAGAAAATACTGAAATTTTTGACAAGGTAGGTTATTAGTAGGTTGGGAGACTGCATCAAAATTTGCACCTGTTTGAAAATGCTTCATTCTGGACAGACAGCTGTCATCTCTGATAATACATGCCTGTGAGCTCCTGGAGCTTTGGAAACTTGAGTAACAGCAACACCACATCACTGCAACTCTTAGCCCGAATTTCCCATGGGGCACAAGGCTGTCAACTGTGAGCAGGTGAGGTTTACATAAAATGTCTTCATTTCTGGTTTGCACAACTTGGAATAGAATATTATGCGAGTACATAGAATATTGAGTATATAGAGTGTTTGTGTAGGAGCTAGGCTTGGTTACATGGATAGTCATAGAAACAGACATTACATTCTTCTGAGGGAAGTTAATGAAACAGTGACAGTGCACAGAAATTTCTGTTTAGAGAGAAAAACAAAAAGATGGATGAGTCTTTTTTCAAATATAATGTTATATAAATATAATATAATATCAAAAATGAGGGATAGTAATTAATACTCCAGGATTTGAGTCTTCTACTTTCACAGCTCATCTTCTTCCAGAGTAAGAGGAAGTTTCATACCATTTCCACTCCAGTTGTCCAGCCCACAGTGCGGCTGCCTTATCCCACTCTTCCCTGGTGGTTCTGTGACTGCTAGCTCAACATTTGGCCCCCTGAGCCCTATTCCCTCAGGGCTGTTTCTTCTTTATAAAAGCCAGTGGCGAGTATGCCAGCCACTCTTCCTTTTGACACCCTGTGCTTGTTTGTTACTATATCTCCACTCAAGGCAAGAAAGGTGGGATAAGTTTTATTGAAGAATTGTGGGGAGGGGCAATTTAAGATTGGGAAAACTTAAAATTCAGTGCTATGCCATGATTTTTTATCACAGTTGTTTGAGACAACCTGGTAAGTTGAATCTCTCACAAGGAAGTTACCAATTCCATCTCTGTTTCTGGCCTGTTTTTCCCCATTCATGCTCTCAAAAGGAGAAAAGGAATTTTTTTTCCTATTTTCTCTGTAATTGTAAGTTCTCTCTTTCTCAACCAAATTATTATTTTCCATTAGCATTCAAAGAGTGTTGAAGTCCTTTCTTTTATTCTTCATTCCCTCCTCCCCAATTACTCACCATTGGAACTGTTGAGAATAATAAATAAGCCCCTTGTTGAGCTTTTTGCCTTTTACCAGCTACTTTATTAGCTACCAATAGAGAAACTTGAGATTATCGTTTTATTAACCAAAGATCTTCATTTTCTACACCAATCCTCTTGATTTTGAGGAGGACAGGAGAGGGAGGAGAGATTATTTGTTAACTTTTTAAAAAATAGGATAATGTAAGGTTCTATTGGAGTGATTTTGAGGAATACTTTTGTTTTTCTGAAATTTAAATAACCAGTGAACTCCATTTTGGAAACTGATCATAGACTCCTACACTCCGTCAACTGTTTTCCTCTGCCCCCTGGTACAAACTCTGCTGTGGTCCTTATCTCACTGGCTTAGACTTATCTATTCATTGGCAAGAGACCATAACCCATTGGTTTTAGTTCCTCCAGAGCCCAGTATTAAGAAAGGCACATAGCAGGTAATAAATAGATGATTGTTGAATGGATTTGTACCCAAGATGCCATCCCACCCTCTGAAACAGTCCCATTTAACAATTTCTAGAACAATGAGATTTCTATTTTGAAAAGCCTTCAGAAACCTATTCCAATATTCACTATTGGGGAGAAAGGGGACTAAAAGCAGAGGATCAGCATTTGTGGAGTATCAACTCTGTATCAGGGACAAAGCATAAAACACCTTCCATTTTTTATTTTTCAAAACAGTCTTATTATGTAAGAACTGTTAAATCTCCATTTTACCAGTGAGGAAATTGGGGCACATGAAGTTAAGAATTTTGCTGGTCATAGATTATTATGAGACAACTGAGATACAAACCTGAGACTGTCTGTCTTCAAGGCCCAAGTCCTTTCCACCTTACTTCCTCTTAGTCACTCCCTAATAGAGAGAGAAACTAGTCTGTTCCACACCACATTGCCAGATTAATTTTCTTAAAGCTTTTCTTTTGCTCACATCTCCTCAGTCATTCCTTTTCATCTAACTTTAGAGTCCATACTATTCAGCCTGAATAACAAAGCAATAGAGCCCAGTGGTAAACAACTTCTGTGGGCTTCTGTGTGTCAGTACCAATGGGGTCTCTATAATTTTTTAGTTAACCTCATGAAACTATTCTCTAAAATGGCCATAATAATAATGTCTTAGTCAGTTTGGGCTGCTATGAGAAAATACCAGAAACTGGGTGGCTGATCTACAACAGAAATTTATTTCTCACAGTTCTGGTGGCTGAAAGTACAAGATCAGGGTGCCAGCATGGTCACGTTCTGGTCAGGGCCCTTTTCCTGGTTGCAGACTGCCCAATACTCACAGGGTGAAAAGAGCACTAGCTAGCTCTCTGGCCTTTTCCTCTAAGGGCACTAATTCTATTCATGAATGCTTCACCCTCATGATCTAATTGCCTCTCAAAGGCCCCACCTCCAGACACCATCACATTGGGATTAGGACTTCAACATAGGAATTTTGGAGGGACATAGACATTCAGTCCATTGCAAATAGTATCTACCTCACAGAGTTTTTTGAAGATTAAATAATATAATACATAAAAAGTGCTCGACACAGTATACAGTCAGGATGAGATAAATGTAAGCTAGTACTCTATGTATTGTAATTTTTTAATGATTTATTACTGACGTACAATTGACAAATAACATTATATTAGTTTCAGGTGTAAAACATAATGATTCAATATGTGTATACATTGTGAAATGATCACCACAATAAGTCTATTAATATGGATCACCATACACAGTTACAAAATTTGTTGCTGTTGTTGTTATTAATAGAAATTTACATTGCCCTTCCTTTCTAACCTTTGTTTCTTCCTTAAAATGTTCTCCATAGCACAAACTTGCCTCCAGCCAGGCTGGGCTCCCCATGCTTTGCCAAAATCTGTGATTATCCTTGCCTTTATTCTTTTGCTTAAAGTAACATCTCTTCCTTTCCATCTGCTCATGCAAATCTGATCAATTTTCTCACTTTCTCAGGCAAAGCTGGTCACTCCAAATAGCTATCCTGTTGATGTCAGTCGGCTTCTTTCCCAAGCTACTTTGTGGCAGATTGTTCAATGTGTAAAGTGGCTATGGCAGCAGGAATAAGGGTTAGGCATGGGTGCAACAACATTGACTTTCCTTACTCAGGTTGGTCTGGCTACCATCACTATTGATTGGCCTGTCTGCCAACACCAGAAACAATCCTGAGCCCTGATATAACATCATTCCCTCCAGGTAGAGGGGGGCGGGCAGGGGAGACCAGCCGGCTGCTTAGTGGGAGATGGATTACATTTAACCTTTTCCATCATGGAGGGAGCAGCAATTTGTCCTTACTAGTATAATATGTATTCTGAATATAGATTAGCATACCTGCCCATGATACCATTGCCGGTACTACCATCCATGGATTTATAGGCTGAATTATTCACTATCATATTATTTCACATAATATTGCTTCTCATCAAATATCTAATTTTTTAGGAAAAGAAGTGTGGCTTGGCCTCATGGCCAAGAAATTCACTGCTTGTACCGTGTGCTCCACTACTCAAAAAACAGTCAGCCTCATGTAATGTTGAAATAGCCTATTGACGATGTAACTATAGTACCTGTCATAGTGGGAGATTATATCTATGAGGTTGGGAAACTGACCTAAAGGATGTGACATATGCTTTAAACCAATGGCCAATATCGGTACCATTTCCTCACGGCCAAAATGCGTAGGTCTTGAAACTAATGGGTGAAGTTGAGAGTGGCCTCTCTCACTATTCCACCTAATAATTTATTCACCAAATTTTGCTAAAAATCCCTGAAACTTTAGGCTCTACTCACTAAGAAGTATTGATTCCTAAAGGGGAAGTGCTTCTGCCAGGGGACACAACAGTTCTATTAAATGAGAAGTTGAGACTGCTACTTGATCATGTTGGGTTCCTCAGGCCACTAAACTTAATACAGGCAAAGAAGGGGGTTACTCTACTAGACAGGGTGCTTAATCTTGATTAAAAAGGGGAAATTGGGTAACTGTATATAATGGGGACAGAGAAGCCTATGACTAGAACTCAGGGGAATCCATGGGCCTCCATTTCCAGTCATAAAAGTTAATCGAAGACTACACAATTAATGCAGGACTTCTAAGGGCTCAAATTCCTTAAAACGAAGGTTTGAATCATTCAACCAGCTAAGGAAATTTGACCATTTGAGGTGAAGGCTAAGGGTAAAGGAACATGGAATAAGTAGTAGACAAAGGAACTTCAATTTCTGCTATAGCTTAATGTCCAGTTACAGAAACAAGAACTATAGCATATTTTGTGAAGTGTGTATACTTTGTTTCTTGCTTGATTTATATACACATGTGTTTTTATTATTCCCTCTCCTTACTCTACTTTTTTAGATAAGAAATGTTAGTAATAGTTAACTCTTGGAATTTAGTCTTAAGGTCTAAGTCTTAAGTGGACTTTTTACTGATCTAGAAGAAAAATTAACATCACCAGAAAGGGATACAGTGACTAATAGGACCTTGTGTTTCCCCTTTTTAGGAAAGAGTGAATATATCATAATTTGTGTAAGAAAGAGTTGTAGAGATGATGTCACAGAAATGGTGGATTAGGGAGCTACAAGAATTGGTCCCTCCACTGAAGTGACTGTTAAGCTGGTGAAAACTGACAGAATCAATTTTGTTGGAACCCTGGGATCTAATCAAAATCTTACAGCAACCAGGGAAGTGCTTAATGACAATAGATACTGCTAAATTTTGGTAAGAAAATATTCTGGCATTTTTTTCTTACCTGTCTGCCATCCCCCATTCCCCAGCTCAGTGGTGGCTGTGGGGACAGTGACTCATTTTCCTGGTGTGATTTGCTGGTGCTAGCAGGGGATGAGGTATGGATTTTGTTCTAAAAAATTTTTGGTTGTATGTTTTTACTGGTGGTTTCCCTGAGGGACTGATGCAGACAGACCTTTGTTTGCCCCCAACCCCTTGGAGTAGAGCAGCTAAGTGAAATCTATTGAAAACATTTAAAGACGTACTGCACATAGCTGCCCGGGGCAAGGGACAGAAGATGGGGCAAGCAGAAGACAGATCCAAAAGTCTGGGAAGAGGAAGACTGAGAAAGAATATTCTTGAGGAAATAAAGGCTTTGAAAGGCTACTACATATACTAAGAAATCAGAGTGCAACATGTAGACCCAGGGGCAGAGGCGTGCTCACAAAAGACCTGAGATGATCTTAGGCTTGCACCTCTGGCTGATCTTTGGGCTCTACACAAGCAGGATGTGAAGGCTAAGGCAGAGTGGTAGGTGACCTGGCTTAGTGTTAAAGGAGTGTCCCAGCACAGAGCCAATCTGCAAAGACCGGGAGAGTAGTTTTTTTATCTTTTTGGCTCCAAGTGTTTAAGGAAATCTCTGGCAGATAATTGGCTGACCACTGAGATAACAACATAGAGATTTCAGTGACCACACACAACAAGGAATACAGTTTTTGCAAAAATAATTTGGAAAAGTCATTAAACAAATGGATGACTCCACAGCCCTCCACAACTAACAAACAGCAAACTCTGGGGAGGTGGAGAATCTTATTTCCAGTGTTATCACTTCATAATATTCAAAATTTCTAGTTTTCAACAAAAAATTACAAGACACACAAAGAAATAGGAAAGTACAGCCCATTCACAGGAAAAAATGAAATTGACCAAAACTGTTCCCAAGGAAGTTCTTACTTTGGACTTAATACACAAAGAATTTAAGTCAACTGTCTTAAACATGCTAAAAGAGCTAAAGGAAAAGGTGGACAAAGAACTAAAGGAAACAAGTAAAATGAGGTATGAAAAAATATAGAATATCAATAAAGAGATAAATTATAAAAAGGAACCAAATAAAAATTCTAGAGGTGAAAAGTACAACAGGTGAAATAAAAAATTCATTAAGTGAATTCACTAAACTAAACGAAAAATTTGCCGTCACAGCCTCCAGAAGGAACAAGCCCTGCTGACACCTTGACTTTAGCTCAGTGAAACTGATAACAGACTTCTGACCTCCAGAACTGTAAGAGAATAATGTTTGTTATTTTAAGCAACTAAATTTGCAGTAACTTGTTACAGCAGCAGTAGGAAGCTAATACAACACCTTTAAACCAACTGCAAGCATTAAATTTCTGTCTGCTTGAAATACCTAGAGTGGTGTCTGTTTTCCTGACTGGATATTCATAAGTTGGTGTTCTATCCACATATGTGGAATAAATGAATATGTAAAAACTATAAGGTCTAAAGCAAGTCTGTGGTCCTCTACTTTCTTAAATTGGGTTCCTTAAGAAGCTGAGATAAGGATTTGGTTGCAGTGTTTCCTAGGAAACATTGGTGAGAGAGTGAGGTAATGAGACAGGGAAGGAAAGATGGCCAAGGCCAACGTGTGTTATCAAGTGAGTTATCACTGTGAAAAAATAGAAACCTAATCTTACTGGAGAACTCTGGGACCCAGTGTAGAACATGCACCTCCAAGTTATTCTACCTGAGGGGCAAAGGAACTGGAGAATTTATACACCACTGCCATCAGTCCTTGGTTGAGAGCTATATTAACTTGCTAGCACTTCTAGCCTGCCAGGTGTGGGGGCAGAGAAAACTCTGGGGATCAGAGAAAACTCCCAGACCCAAGAATGCAGATCCTGGCAGTTGGAAGTTGATCTGGCATGCACTGAATTGGTAAGGGCTAGGGGCTGGGGGTGGGGCAATGACAGCATCAGTACACCCACAAACTCTATTCTAGCTCACTCAGTCCCAGTTCACCTTGTTCCTATTAACCAATACATGCATATTATATGCACCACTCCTGAGCAAAGCAGTGCCTTTGAGATAATAATAATGTGAACATTTTGTCCTTTAGTAAATCTGCAGGGCTTTTGAGAGCAAGGACCATGACTTACTTTTTTCATATATTTCTCACAAGACTGAGCTACATGTTGAGCATATTATAGGCATTCAATATATATTGTTGAATTGAGTTAATTACCATAATTACATAATATCTATTTCTTATCCTTGAAGGTGGCACTCATATTGAGTTTTCTCCCTGCTTCTTTTCAATAAAATTTTTCACATTTTCCCTAATTAAAATATTTTAATTACACATTCATAAGTGATCATCATAACTAGGAAATAATCTAAAGATTTGATTTTTAGTGTATCTCCCTGCTACCTCCATGTTTACCTTTTGAGGAAACCAGTGTTAATACTGCACCATTATCTTTCCACAGTTTTTTCCATTTCCTTACAGCTATGTATATACATAAACGTGTACACATACTACATTTTTGTATTTATACAATGTGATTATACTATGTACTTTCCTTTGCCACTTGCCAATTTACTTGATAATATGTCATAGACACCCCCAGGTAAAAATAAATCTAGTTCATTTATTTTAATAGTTGAAGAATATTGTCCTTTGGATGTACTGTAATTTATTCAACCATTACTTTATTAACAGACATTCGATTTGCTTCCAGTTTTTTGTCTCCTGCAACAATCCTGCAGTAAACATCCTAATACGAATATTTGAGTGTATTTTCCTCAAAGAGGTATTACTATGTCAATAGGTACGTGCAATTGAAATTTTCCTAGATATTGCCAGATTATCTGCCACTTCTTATCCTTACTTATTCTCATTTCCATTCAATATTCCTTATTTTATTTATATGTAATGAGATTTGCCTAACCAGAATAAATATATACTTGATTATGACTAAAAACTGACATGGTGCTACTAGGAGTCATTTGTATTCATCAATCGTCATGAGTGTTTTTTGCTAGAGGGGAAGGAAGGGGATTTCTGCCTTCCTAAAATAGCAAATTATTTTTTTTGTTGATCTTTTTTTACTGTGAAAATATTTTGAGATTGAGAAATATAGTAACAAGATAAACATCTTATTAGTATAGTTGCGAACTTTTTATTTGAATATTATTGTTTTACACTGTTTGCAAATGAGCTTCCAAAATCATAGGCAAAACTTTCCTCCTTTCCAGAAATTCCCACTTCAAAACTAAAATGAAAGCCTTTTTAAAAAAGAAATTTTCAACAAAGAACCAGTGTTAATGGGTATATATAAGGACAGTTTAGTGGAGCAAAGAGGCATACATATTTTACGTACTAACACAGCTTTGCCAATTTTCCTGCTTTGCTGAAAAGTTCATTTTCAAAACATCAGTGCTGTATCATTTGACAGCTTGCTGCTTCTGAAACTCTAAATTTCTGGTGTGCAGCTAATGTGTGTATATTTAGAAAGCACAAGGTCTGAATTCGTGTGTATGCAACTCTTAAATTACATGCTGCTGTCAAGTATTGACTTTTATGGTTGATAGCTTTAATATTACTATTTGTGTCTCTATAAATTATTTTTGCAGAAGCCAAAAAAAAAAGAGAAAAATCCGGGTTTTATTAATAGATATACTAAGCATAACACTCAACACATAATTGATATGAATATCAATAGCATGATTTTAATAACATCAAACATTTTATTGTCATAGGGAAACGTCTTCTAAATGCGGAATGTGAGTGGTGTAGTGAATCGGGCAGGCTCTTAAGAGGAAGCACCTGACTTGAATCTAAGAGCAGAATAAAAGAGTCTGAAAACCATTAGAGACAGCAATAGAAATAGTCCAATGATTCACATTTAACATAACCTTGAATTTCACAACCACAAACAATTAACAAATTGGCCACAATGAGGTTACCAAGATTTCTAGAACTATGCAAACAACAGGAATTTGTTATTCTTCTTAAATGTTGTATGGAAAAAATTGCATGTGTGTGTGTTGAGGGGGTGCTTGATTGAAGAGAGAGAGACTCCTTCAGAGAATTTCCTGCTGAGAGGAATTTCATATTTTAGGGATATTTGGCTTCTCTCAAGGCTTGAGTCCTGGCTTTCCAGAGTGGCAGGTGCGCGGGGATAGGGAATCTTTGACAGGGTTTGTTGGTGAGTGTAGGAGAGGCCAATGTAATGCAGATGTGACAGAGGGCAGAAGATCTCCTTTTTTTTTTTCAAAGTTTTTTTTTTTTTTTTTTTTTTTTGTGAGGAAGCTCAACCCTGAGCTAACATCCATGCCAATCCTTCTCTTTTTGCTGAGAAAGACAGGCCCTGAGCTAACATCTATTGCCAATCCTCCTCCTTGTTTTCCCTTTTTCTCCCCAAAGCCCCAGTAGATAGTTGCATGTCATAGTTGCACATCCTACTAGTTGCTGTATGTGGGACGCCGCCACAGCATGGCCAGACAAGCGGTGTGTCGGTGCGCGCCCGGGATTGGAATCCCGGGCCTCCAGTAGCGGAGCGTGTGCACTTAACTGCTAAGCCACGGGGCTGGCCCCCAGAAGATCTCTTAATGGAATTCCTAGCTAATCAAGTTTGAGAGAATCACACACAGAGTAAGGCCTGAAGCCAGAGCCCCACACAGGATACAACCTCCCTGTCACCTGACTCATGGAAAAAGGACGATTGAACAAGCCAAGGCCAAAGGTGAGGTAGGGAAAATCGGTCTTTAACACGTCCCATTCAATCCCTTCTCTCCCTTCCTAACTTCAAGCTCTCCAGCCTCAGCCTTCCCTCCAATTACTCAGGACTCCTCAGTTAGTTGTTTCCTACCTGGATATATCCTTCTTGGGAAGTACTGAGTCAGGTTGGACAATTTCACCCCCAGCCTTTATTTCCTTTTACCCTAATAAAAGCTTAGCTTTCCCGAAGTTCATTTTCCCACAGCTTTACTCTTTAGAAATAAAGCAGTCTGGGCCATTGGCTCAGTATGAAGTCCCTTATCTAATATACTCACTAACAGAATCTTTCAGAGCCTCAGGCAAAGGATAGGTTCAGACTGTGGTGTTTTTAGTTGAGCGGGTTGATTGGGAGCTATTTGGGGGCTGAGAGATTTCTTGGTTTTCCTCAAACCACATCATGGATATATCTACCTGTTTTGCCTAAGCATAAGCCCATCCCTGATCCCTTGTCCACATGGGTTTCCCTTGCCATGTCTAGCTTGTTGTCACATACGTAATGTGATGCCTAAGATACTGTACTCTCAGCTTATGTTACCTCCCATCCACTAGGTCCCTCCTGTCCTCCTGTGCCCTGCCACCTCCCTAGCTAGCCGGTAGAAATGGCCCTAAGGAAGGCTCATGCTTTTCCTGTGATCTTTAACATTCTGGCTGCCCTTCTTACTGTAGTCAGAGGATCCTCCATGTGCAGTGCTGACTGATAAGGAAAGACCACTACACCTGCACACTGGGTGGACTGGGCCCACAGAAGATCTGCTTTCCCAGAAGGCCGAGGTACCTCAACTTAAAAGTGCAGGTAAGCTAATATCCCGTAGGTCAATAAAAGATTGCAGATGGGAAGAAGCCATCGGTCTCCCTTTCTCCCCCAACAGACTGTTCTGAGACACAGTTGTTCCATGCAGCCTCTCTGGACACTTTCTATGCGAGCAAGTTGTGTTTTGCTGTGAGTCTGTGGCCAGGCCAGTAATGCACCACCTTGTATTTTCTCTTCTTCCTTTTCTGCCTCACTTCCATTTTTTCCCTCCTTCTTGTTTCCCTTGGATTACACTCCCCAATAAAGGGTTAAAGTGTAAGCTTCTACCATAGGTTCTGATTTCTAGGGAATCAGGGCTAAAACACACCCTAACTGATTACTGACAATGATTAAAGAAACATCCAGTGTATATATATTCTCCTCATTATAAGCCAAATTTAGTCTTATTAAAGTCACCCAAGGATCGTGTGATACATGACAAGTACAACATAATGTGACAGGGAGTGAAGGAGACGAACATGGCAGGAATGTCTGAAACATGGACTCCAAAGGGCAATGGCCTAAAGGTATAAGAAAATTCATATAAATAGAATGTGTTCAAAGTATCTTGCTACAGTGATAAGTGTTGCTTGTGCATTACACACAGTGTGGAAAAAGAATAGAGGCAAGGAGATGGTAAGCAAATCCTGAGGTAGTTTTTCATTCCAGACTTGAGCTCTGTGGATTTCTTGACTTGGTGGCTTGGCCAAGACTCTCAGAGCTGGGTCCAGCTGGGATTCTCTAGGAAATCTAGGGAGCAGCGCACTGCTCAAGTTCTCCTCTGAGTCTGTGTGTTCTCAAGGCCAGGTAAAACTTATATGTGTGTATGCTTGATCATTGATCTGCAAAACAAAGAATCCACCTTTACATGTGGTTCCTAAAATACTTTCTAATTTTAAACTGATTTCTACTCACATTTCTTAGCAACTAAAAGATTTGGAGTGGCCATATACATAATTGGATAAGTGTCTCCACAGGTCCATGTGTGAAACTAGAGGCTGAGAGTGGACAAGTGTCCTCTAATTGAAATTAAGGAGAAACGTAATAATGGCTTATAATAAGATCACATTGAATGGGAAGGACAGGATAAATTGGACCATTTGAGAACTTCACCAAGTGTAAGAATTAAGGTTACATTACTAAAAAATCTATCTAGATAATTTTGGACTCTGAAAAAGATTTAATGGGAAATGGACCTACTTTTTTAGGCTGAGATGCATAAAATGTAGTTTGTGTACATATTTAAGGTTACATCATTTTTGCCCAAGGTATCTGAAAAGTGCTGAGAAAGATCAATTTAATATTGAATGACATTATTTCAGGAGACTTAGAATCTTTTTCTAAAAGATATTTAGGAGAAAAAATCTGCATAAATAAACAAATGTGAGATAATATTTAATTTAGATTTGGGTCAATGGATAAGATAAATTTGATTTTCAAATATAAATAAAATTGGGAGACTAAAAAAGAGTTGACAAAAATAGACCAAGTGCTCTTTAACCTAATATCAAGGAAAGATAATGAAAAGCAATATGAAAACAGTTGGAAGTAACAACATGTTTTGTTTACTCTCTTTAAAACAATGTAGCTTAATTTAAGAATTTAAAGCTTTCAGGTGATTTTAGATGGATTTGCTTTATTTTATTTGGACAATCTTAAAATATGAAGATGATTAAACTAGAAAAAAGTCATATAAAAATTCAGTCATTAAAGTTTCAGAAGTTAAGAAAAAGCATGCTGGGCCGACCCAGTGGCTTAGCGGTTAAGCGTGCGTGCTCCATTACTGGCGGCCCGGGTTCGGATCCCGGGCGCGCACTGATGCACTGCTTCTCCGGCCACGCTGATGCCGCGTCCCACACACATCAATTAGAAGGATGTGCAACTATGACATACAACTACCTACTGGGGCTTTGGGGGAAAAAAAAGGAGGATTGACAATAGATGTTAGCTCAGAGCCAGTCTTCCTCAGCAAAAATAGGAGGATTAGCACAGATGTTAGCTCAGGGCTGATCTTCCTTACAACAAAACAAAAAAGAAAGAAAAATCATGCCAAGCGCTTGGTTAAGGTTTTTGTATATGTTATCTTGTTGACTGCTCAGAAGAACTCTATAAGGAAATAATTTTTAATAATCTCATTATAGATAAAACAACTTTAGGAGTTAGCCAAATTGCGCGAAGTCTTCCATATTGTAAGTCAGAACTTGAATTCAGTTCTCTAAGACTGAAAAGCTTGGTTAGACAGTGGGACATAGGCTCTGTGCCGTCCCCAATCTGCTTGGTGCACAGAGCATCCCACAAGGCTGAGCCAAACACATGGACTTGGTCTTTGATTAGTCATTTCTTGGGCAAAAGTCTGACAAAGTTTGACAGCCCTTGCTTCTCCATCATTCATTTTTTGTTTGTTTTAGCATGGAAAATTTTCCTTTATATTTATTGAAAGAGCTCTTTTGGACTTCACAGACATGGATTTTTATTGTATATTGCTCTTTTTTTTTATTTCCCCATTTCCCCCATCACTCAGCTCCTGGTAACTACCATTCTAGTCTCTTACAATGAGTTTGGCTTTTTTAGATTCCACATTTCAGCGAAACCATACAGTATTTGTCTTTCTCTGCCTGACTTATTTCACTTAGCATAATGGCCTCAAGTTTCATCCATGTTATCACAAACAGCATATATATACATGGAATGATGGAATGTTCTGTAAATGTCTGTTAAGTCCATCTGGTCTAATGTGTAGTTTAAGGCCAATGGTTTTTGTTGATTATATGTATATATATACGTATATATATACACACATGCATACATATCACATCTTATTTATCCATTTATCTGGTAAAGGACACTTAGATTGTTTCCATATCTTGGCTATTGTGAATAATGCTGCAATGAACATGGACGTGCAGATATCTCTTTGATAACTGTTTTCATTTCCTTTGGATATACACCAAAAGTGGAATTGCTGGATCATATAGTAGTTCTATTTTTAACTTTTTGAGGAGCCTCCATAGTGACTGCACCAATTTACATTCCCACCAACATCCTCATCAACACTTATCTCATCTTTTTGATGATAGCTATTCTATCAATTGTGAGGTGATACTCATTGTGGTTTTAATTTGCATTTCCCTGATGACTGGTGATGTTGAGCACCTTTTCATATACCTGTTGAACATTTGTATGTCTTCTTTGGAAAAATGTCTATTCAGTTCCTTTGCCCATTTTTTAATCAGATTGTTTTATTTTTTGCCATTGAATTGCATGAATTCTTTATATGTCTTGTATATAAACCCCTTAAAGATATAATTTGCAAGTATTTTCTCCCATTTCGTAGGTTGCCTTTTCATTTTGTTGATGGTTTCCTTTGCTATGCAGAAGCTTCTTAGCTCGATGTAGCCCCATTTATTTATTTTTTTGCTTTTGTTGCCTTTGCTTTTGGTGTCAAATCTAAAAAATAATTGCCAAGACCAATGTCAAGGAGCTTACTCCCTATGTTTTCTTTTAGGAGTTCAAGTCTTTAATCTATTTTGAGTTGATTTTTGTTTATGGTGTAAGAGAAGTGTCCAGTTTCATTCTTTTGAATATGGTTATCCAGTTTACCTAACACCACTTATTGAAGAGACTATCCTTTCTCTATTGTATGTTCTTGGTTCCTTTCTTGTAAATTAATTGACCATATATGCATGGGTTTATTTCTGGGCTCTCTATTCTGTTCCATTATCTATGTGTCTCTTTTTATGCTAATATCATACTGTTTTGATTACTATAGCTTTGTAATATAGTTTGAAATCAGGAAGTGTGATGCCTCCAGCTTTGTTCTTTTTTCCTAAGAGTACTTTGGCTATTTGAGGTCTTTTGTTGTTCCATATGAATTGTGAGATTGTTTTTGCTATTTCTGTGAAAAATGCAATTGGAGTTTTGATAGAGGTGATTGTATTGAATCTGTAGATCGCTTTGGGTGGTATGGACATTTTAACAATATTAATTCTTTCAATCCATAAATATGGACTATATTTCCATTTATTTGTGTCTTCTGCAATTTCTTTCACCAATGTCTTCTAGTTTTCAGTGTAAAGATCTTTCACATCCTTGGTTAAATTCATTACTAAGTATTTTACTCTTTTTGATGTTATTATAAATGGGATTGTTTTCTTAATTTCTCTTTCTGATAATTTGTTGTTAGTGTATAAAAGCACAACCTATTTTTGTGTATTAATTTTTTATCCTGCAACTTTACTGAATTCATTTATTAGTTCTAACAGTTTTTTGATGGAGTTAAGATTTTCTACATATAATGTCATGTCATCTGCAAATAGAGATAATTTTATGTCTTCCCTTCTGATTTAAATGCCTTTATTTTTTTTCTAGCCTAATTGTTCTGGCTAGAACTTCCAGTACTATGTTAAATAAAAGTAGTAAGAGTGGACATCCTTGTCTTGTTCCTGATCTTAGAGGAAGTTTTCAGCTTTTCACCCTTGGGTATGAGGTTAGCTGTGGGTTTGTCCTATATGACATTTATTATGGTGAGTTACATTCCTTCTATACCCAGTTTGTTGAGAGTTTTTATCAGCAAAGGATGTTGAACCATGTCAAATGCTTTTTCTGCATCTATTGAGATGATCATATGATTTTTATCTTTCATTTTGTTAATGGTGTATCACATTGATTGATTTGTGGATGTTAAACCATCCTTGCATCCCTGGAATAAACCCCACTTGGTCATGGTGTATGATACTTTTAATGTATTGTTGATTTTGGTTTGCTAATATTTCGTTGAGGATTTTTGTTTCTATGTTCATCAGGGATATTGATCTGTAATTTTCTTTTCTTGTGGTGTTCTTGTCTGGTTTTGGCATCAGGGTAATGCTGGTTTTGTAAAATGAGTTTGTCAGTGTTCCCTCCTCTTCTATTTTTTGGAAGAATTTGAGATAAATTGATGTTAATTCTTCTTTAAGTGTTTGGTAGAATTCACCAGTAAAGCCATCTGGTGCTGGGCTTTTGTTTGTTGGGAGGTTTTTGATTACTGATTCAATCTCCTTACTAGTAATTGGTATGTTCAGATTTTCTATTTCTTCATGGTTCAGTCTGGGTAGGTTGTTATGTTTCTAGGAATTTATTCATTTCTTCTAGGTTGTCCTATTTGTTGGCGTAAATTTTTCATAGTAGTTTCTTATGATCCTTTGTATTCGTATGGTGTCATTTGTAAGGTATCCTCTTTCATTTCTAGTTTTATTAGAATCTTCTCTCTTTTTTTCTGGTGAGTCCAGCTAAAGATTTGTTTACTTTGTTTATCTTTTCAAAAAAACAGGTATTCTGTCACTGATCTTTTCTACTGCCCTTTTAGTCTCCATTTCATTTGTTTCCACTCTGGTCATTGTTATTTCCTTCCTTCTCTAATTTTGGGGTTAGTTTGTTCTTTTTTTTCTGGTTCCTTGAGTTGTAAAGGTAGGTTGTTTATTTGAGATCTTTCTTGTTTCTTATTATAGGCCTTTATTGCTATAAACTTCCCTCTTAGAACTACTTTTGCTGCATTCCATAAGTTTTTGTATGTTGTGTTTCCATTTTAATTTGTCTCAGAATGTCTTTTTTTTACAGTTACCAAATGCCATTTAATCAAATCCTATTTTTTTTATTAAAGCATAATTGACGTAGAATATCCTATTAGTCTCAAGATATTTTTTGGTTTCCCTTTTGATTTCTTCTTTGACCCACTGGTTATTCAGTATCATGATGTTTAATCTCCACATATTTGTAAAATTTCCATTTTTCTTTTTGTAATTGATTTCTGAGTTTGATACCATTGTGGTCGGAAAAGATGCTCAATGATTTCAATCTTCTTAAATTTATTAAGATTTGTTTTATGTCCTAACATATATATATATAATCTATCCTGGAGAATGTTCCATGTGTGCTTGAGCAGAATGTGTATTCTGCTGCTGTTGGATGGAATGTTCTGTAAATGTCTGTTAAGTCCATCTGGTCTACTGTGTAGTTTAAGGCCAATGTTTTTTTATTGATTTTCTGTCTGAATGATCTATCCATTGTTGAAAGTGGTGTATTGAAGTCCCCTACTATTATTGTTTTTCTGTCTATTTCTCCCTACAGATCTGTTAATATTTACTTTATATATTTAGGTTCTCTAATATTGGGTGTATAAATATATACAAATATTATATAGGCAGCATATAGTCGGGTCTTGGTTTTTTTAACCCATTCAGCCAATTTATGTCTTTTGATTGGAAAATTTAGTCCATTTACATTTGAAGAAATTATTGACAGGTGTAGACTTCCTATTGTCATTTTGTTAATAATTTTCTGGTTGCTTTTTAAAAACTTTGTTCTTTTTTTTCCCCTCTCTTGTTCTCTTTCTTTGTGGTTTGATAATTTTCTGTAGTGGTATGGTTTGATTTCTTTCACTTTATCTTTTGTATATCTACTATGGGTTTCTGCTTTGTGGTTACCATGGCACTTACATAAAATATCTTATATTTGTAACAGTCTATTTTAAGCTGATAACACTTAACTTCAAAAGTATACAAAAGCTCTACATTTGTACACTACTTCTCTACATTTTATGTTTTTCATGTCACAATTTACATCTTTTTACATTGTGTATCCATTAACAAATTATTGTAGTTGCAGTAATTTATAATACTTTAGTCTTTTAACTTTCATACTAGAGTTATAAGTTATTTACTCACCATCATTAAAATGTTACAGTATTCTGAATTTAACTATATACTTACCTTTACCAGTGAGTTTTGTACTTTAATATTTTCCTGTTACTAATTAGCAACTTTTCATTTCAGCTTAAAAAATTCCCTTTAATATTTCTTGTAAACCTGGTCTAGAGGTGGTATATTCCTTTAGTTTTTGCTTGTCTGGAAAACTCGTTATCTCTCCTTCGATTCTGAAGGACAACTTTGCCAAGTACAGTATTCTTTGTTGGCAGTTTTTTTCTTTCAGCACTTTGAATATATCATGCCACTCCCTTCTGACCTGCAAAGTTTCTGCTGAAATATCTGGTAAGTCTTATGGGAGTTCCATTGTACATAGCAAGTTGCTTTCCTCTTGCTGCTTTTAAGAGTCTCTCTTTGTCTTTAACTTTTGACAATTTATTGGTAATGTGCCTTGTTGTGAGTCCCTTTAGATTTATCTTATTTGGTACTTCTTAGGCTCTCTGGATCTGGGTATCTGTTTTGCCTGCTCCCTCTTTACGGAGCCCTGGGGGGATAGCCACAGTGAGTCCTCCAGAGACCGTTAAGAACTGTTTCTTTGTTTTCTATAGTCTTTCTGTTGACTTTCAGAGCTAGATGTTTTGAGGGCCTATCCCTTAGGTAGGTGTCTTAAAAGTTGGAGATCTAGATATGGGGTCCAAACCCTTTGCTCCTCAGGGAGAAACAGGGAGTTGGAAGTTCCCTCCCAATTGTATGGCACTGTGCTGAGGTTGGGGTTTACGGTGAGAGTGTATTTCAGCCTTTCTTATTCGTTTCGATATTGTATTATCTCATTCACCTAATGTATAGGAATCGCTCAGCTAGTTCCCAGATTTCTTTCCAGGGAATTGCTCTATGTGTAGCTATATATTCGGTGTTTCACTGGAAGGAAGGGAGTTCAGGAGCTTCGTATGTCACCATCTTGGACCAGAACCTCCATCATTCGTTTTTGATGTGATCATCCCTTGTAGCATGTAGGAGAAATTTGTCTATGTTTGGTCATATTTTCCAGTTAATCAAGGTACAATTAATATAGCAAAGAGGTGAAAAGCTTGTCTCCATTTGAGGAAATCCACAGATTTCAGACAAAGCAACAGAAGTTTGTGATGGTGAACTCTGAAAATGACTGAATAGACAAAGTTCCTAATGGCAACATTTAGGGAATGATGGTTGGTTTTCCTTTGCTTCTTTTCAGACAGTGTGTACCCTAGCCAAGTTTAGGATGCACCATAGGACACCAGGAAACAGGTCACAAAAATTTGCACAGTAAAAAGCAATCTCTCAAAAGTGTGAGATTTCTTAATGGTTAGTAGCCTTGGATTTCATGTTTAAGTAAATTTAGAATATATTAAATTCAGTGAATTATTGTTTAAATATAAAGTTTGTCTATTTTTAAAAGGAAAATAATGAGACTAAATTCCTTGTGACCTATGGGGGCACCTTGAAAATTCATTGTCATAGGCTTTGGAATTAAACTGAGCTTGAATTCTCACTTTGCAACTTGCAGGCTGAGACCTGGCGTAAGTTACTTAGCTTCTGTTTCTTATGTTTTTTATCTCATTATAAGGATTAAAAAGATGTTATAAATGCATTTGTTATATTAGTTATTATTATTATTAATAAACCATACTTCTACATTCAGTGTAGCAAACTTGACAATTTTATAAGCAAATAAACTTTCTTCAATTTATATGTTTCAGATTCTTAAGTCAGTATATTGATTTTAGGGAGTAAGGGACTTTAAAAAAAATAATATACAAACGAATTTTCTCATTTTTTCTTTTCCTCAACTTCCTTATCACCCATCTTCCATCTGCCATGAAAAAGAAAGAGAGAGAGAGAGACAGAGGGAGAGAGAGAGAGAGGCAGAAAAGAAGAGAGGGAGGGAGGGAGAAAGGAAGGAAAGAAGGAAGGAAGAAGGAAAGTAGGAAAGCAAAGAATGAAACAAAACAAAAATCATTTTTTCCATGTGTTCATAATTTTTGGAAATCTGACTCTTTCAGCTGCTGATATTTAGAATACATGCATAATTCAATACAAATTCAGGAAGGACATTGCACTGAAAAATTTCCTCTTTGGTAAAACCAACACCAGCAACTCATATAGCTTGTTAGGATCTAAGGCTTCCCTGGGAGTCACTAGAGAAACCTGCAGCAGGAGGAGGCATCAAATGAAGCAGCCTGCGATTCTCAGCAGTGACTCTCAACGGGACCACATTAGCGTGATTCCAACAGGAACCACTGCCCAGCCAGTTGTCAGAAGTATAGCCAGAGGCTGCCATCCTTTCTCCCATTCTTATTTGGCATCCTAGTCACAAAGATTTCTGATGGTGGTCAAATTTTTCACAGTGTCCACACTACACATGAGAAGGACTCAAGTTAGCCTCTGTACTCCCTTTTTCTCCCACTTTTAGTAGTCTGAGAGCTGAAATGTTGTCAGAGAAAGATCTGGTTTGATATTTTGGATCCTACTAAAATTCTGTCATTTTTACTTTTTTTTTTTTTGTAAGGAAGATCAGCCCTGAGCTAACATCTGTCACCAATCCTCCTCTTTTTGCTGAGGAAGACTGGCCCTGAGCTAACGTCCATGCTCATCTTTCTCCACTTTACGTGGGACACCTCCACAGCATGGCCTGACAAGCGGTGCGTCAATGCGCACCCGGGATCCAAACCTGGGCAGCCAGCAGCAGAGCGCGCGCACTTAACCGCTACGCCACGGGGCCGGCCCCCTGTCATTTTTACTTTTAACGACAATTGTTAAATAGTACAAGCTTGAATAGTGGAAAAATAATAAATTAGAACACTATAAATAACTAAGGTATTAATAAGCATCTCCCTAATACTTTGGGCAGAAAATTATCTTAATCTTCCACTATTAGGGAGATAGCATGAAAAATTATTTAATCACAAGATACACAATGTTTATCACTAAAATCAATCCAGGAGTAATGTAATAACCAAATATTCTATTGTGATTGTAAAGCCATTATCCAAATTGGTTGCTGAAAAACATAATAAGAGCTGTGGAATCATTAATAATATTTTAGTCTCACTAAAAGTTAGCTATAAGAATTCTCATCCAAATTTACAAGCATAATTCAACAATCACAGAGGACTTAAAACAAAACCCCAAATGACAGTCATGAAATCCGTCAACTTCTCTAATAGCAACTTACATTTATATGGTGCCTTACAGCTTGAAATACGATTTCTCAGATGTTTTCTTAATATAATAATCCTTTGAAGTAGGTGGATATGCACCGTTATTCCTGTATTTCATATGAACATACTGAGACTCAGAGAGATTATATAACTTGGCAATGTCAGATCTTTAATTCAGTTTTCCTGTCTTCAGAGTAGGTGTTTATTTCTTCTATCTTTCTGCAGGTCATAGATATTAATATTCATTGTACAGTGGTCACGGGAAACCATCTCAAGTTGCCTGAAGAGCTCAAATATTCAAGTATACCTTGTGTGTGTGTGTACGTGTGTGTGTGTGATCCTGGTGCTAATGTTGTTATAGTCTGTGGCATCGGTGGCCCCAAATGAACCACATCTCTTGGTATTCATGCCTTTGTGTGTTCTCCCACCTTGTATCTAGACTGGACCTGTGTCTGCTTTAGCCCAAAGAATACAGTGGAATTGCTACTGTGCCAGCTTGAGGCCTAAGCCTTAAGAAGGCATGGCATCTTCTGCTTTGTGCTCCTGGGAGCCTGAGATATCATGAAAGAAGTCTGACTATTCTGTTGGAGAGGTTACCTGCATGGAGAGATCATGTGGAGGGGCCACTTGGAAAGGGAAGACTTCTGAGGCTACATGGAAAGAGAGAGAAGTCCGGTGATCCTAGAATCCTGGCTGAGCCCAGCCCCAAGCCAATCTGTCTACTATATTCAGCCCCACTAGTGACCACTGGGGGGACTAACAGAAGAACCCCCAGCTAAGCACAGCCCATGCCACAGAATCGTGAGAAAATAAAATGAGTGTTGTTTTAAACTACTAAATATTTTATTGGTTTGCTACACAGCAATAGATAACTGAAATAAAGGTCACAGCAATGGGCTTTAGGCTTCATTACTCTCTCCAAGTACACAGTTATTGAATGAGCGAGTATTCCCCAATCCCGTATCTCAAAGTCCTGATGACAGTTCTATGAATTCTGCATTGGATATTTTTCATCATCAGAGAAAAAGAAAAGCCTTCCATGAAAGACCAAAAAATTCATGAAATTGACTTTTTTTCATCAGAGCAATAATTCTGCTAATTGTTTGAACCAAAGACTCAGGCACAACGTGGCTGCCTAGATATGAAATGACACTCCATAAACTTGCAATTTCATTTATCATCCATGAATGCGTTTCTATCCTATGAGGACTGCTCTGTATGTGGGCGCTTTGAATTCTAGGAGTGTCATCTGGGAAAAGATAGCAGCAGCTTGGCCATGAAACCACAGGTTTGCAAATTAGCAAATTTTCAGCACTCTGTTCATTAGTGAAATCAATGAGACTTTTAAAGGGCTAAGAAAAATTGTCAAAATATGAGGAGATGAAAATGATGAGAAGAATGGGACTTTAGGAGCTCAGGGGTGAATGTCAGGGAGTCCCAGCACACTGAACATCCTTTTATACACCCTCAAACAAGCTAAAATCAGTCAGATCAACCTCCTCGACTGCTCCGCCTCTGGGTCATTTGCAACTTCTGAATGCTTGTAACATGCCCTTTTGGGTCGTTTCTTGGTTCAATTTCCTTTCTTTTCAGATTAAGACCACATCACACATTGAGATATTGCCCTCAACTGTGTGATTTTAAAGAAAGTTACTTTAAGAGGATTAACTTACTGTATATTTAAGCCTGAATGCAAAAAATAATCATGGTTGACATAATAAAAGTACATGATTCAGGGGGAGGGGGAAAGGCCTGAACTGATACATCATATCCAACTCTTCCAGATCTTTCACCTCACTCTCCAATGACTTGTGCTAATTTTTCTTGAGGCAGTTGATGTTTGTTAAGAAACTAGCAGGGGGCAAAGAAAAGCATAACATACAAGTCCTGCCTTCAAGAAGCTTAGAGTTTAGTTTGGGAAACAGTGATACGAGAGGGTTTTAACCATTCTGAGTTAGAAAGCCTCAGGAGCTAGTGATGAAATCAATCTCTCCTTCATTTGGAAAAATGGGCTCAAATGAAATACACACATTGGTTTCCTCTCACTTTTTTGTGCCAATAGGCAGCAAGATTCCCTAGTCCCCACCTCTTTTTAGGCACCAGAAATGCCTACAATTTTGAAATACATCAAGTACTCTATAGCGATTTACCTTAAATGGTGTCTTACAGTTGCTAATGAAAATGAAATTTCACAGATATTTTTCTTAACAAAATAATACTAAAAGGTAAGTGGATCATGAGCTATTATGCCTATTTTTTGGATGAATAAACTGCCAACTCAAGATAGAAAAGGAATGATAGGACTAAGTGGTGGAATGCACCTTTTCCAGTGTTGAAATAATGCATGTTTCCTGGTGTGTAAGATTGTATTAGGCTTACTGTGTCCATGTTATTTTCACTATGGTGTATGCACACTCACACATATGCATATTCACGTGTATACACACATGCACACATGTTATCATCTTAATTTACTGTATTTAGTAGACACATAACCCAGAAAGAACACTGGGCCCTTTGTATTTTCATTTGCACAATACTGAATTGTTAAGAAGCTTTCAGCACCACGTTGAATAGAACTAGAACAAACTACGTTATTTTGTGAAATCTCAACTATTCTCATGTTCGAGTTATAGAGCAGAGAACTTTCTCATCTTCTCACACCCCACATCCTTCAGAAGTGTTTGAGCAGGATATATTTTCTAGAACAAATCTAAGTCATGAACTGGACTGATGGAAAATTCAGCTTGAATTTCTGGTCTTTAGTAAATGATTCAAACTCTTTGTGCCTCAGTGTCTTTTTAGTAAATTGTGGATGATTAGAGTAGAGTCTAATTGCTTCCTGATGAGAGCTTAACCACGTTAGAAATTCCTTCATATCACTTCGACATGTAAGAAACAATTTACTGTACATATGGGATTGTTATTTTTTTCCCGATGGTCCTGTGGATTCAAATAAAAGATAATACAATGTACACTCTGTGTGTACTGGCATTTTTTTCCCTCCTCCTTCCTCATGAGAGCTAAAGGAAAGACACAGTCAATCCAACCATGGCAAATGAATAAGCCTCTTCCATAGCTCAGGCCAGACATTTCTCATGCTTTGTCTAGCTGTCTCTAATTTTCTGTTTGATTTTCCACCACTCTCAAGTAAGACAGAGGGTTGCTTTGGCAGAAATTAAATGTGCAAAAATATGTTACCATCTGCTGGAATATTCTTGGATGTTATTCTTCCAGAAGCACTCATTATTAAAAATATTTATTGGGCATCAACAATATATCAAATTTTGTTCAAAATATGGCTGCCTCGCAGTTACTACTCACACAAGAATGAAAAAATAATATTTATTGCATTTAAGAATGGACAAGAATTAGCCCTATCCTTGAATTCTACTACTCTTGACACTATTTTTCCCCTCTGAGGAGAAAGAAGTTATTTAAGGCAAGAACTATGTTTCTCTTATTTAGAATATGCACAGCCCTTAACCCAATTCCTTGCACATAGTGCAGACTAAAAATATTGATTGAGCAACAAAATTGTGAAGGCCTGTTTCATCATCTAAATTTCAAGTTTATTAAGGGGTAGTGACAGGATTTACTATTTCTTGGGTGTATGAACATCTGTTAGTTTTTGTTTTTAATGCCTAGCAGCTGATGCCCCAGTCTAGATTTGGAACATTGACCACTATAAAAGCTGAAACAACAGATACTTGTTTTCCCAGCCTCCCTTGTAGCTTGAGTACAGACAGGTGACCTAGTTAGACCAATTAGAAGCTAATAATAGTACGAATCAGGTACTGTGGAGAACTTATTTGCAGCAACAATCTTTGCCATTCCAAGAGTGGCAGTGATAGCAGAATTGGCAGTGCAGGCTGTGGTGGCCAATGGTCATGGAGGTGGCAGAAATCCTCTCTCCAAACACTCACAGTTCTCATTCCTGTAACAAGATCTTGACTGCTTGTTTTCCAAGCCTGATTCTATGGCTTTCTAGGTAATTCTACAGCCCCAATATACTTTCAATGTATTTTTTTCTGCTCAAATCTAGCAGGGCAATTCCTGTTGCTTCCAGGTTAAGAAGACTAGTTGATACATTGGGCCTCCAGCCTCTCCATAATAAATATTAATTAAGTAAGTACGCTGTGGTTCGTTTACCAAACACCATTTTGTGTCCCACCCGCAAGCAATTCTAATTCTATATTCTTTTGTAAATTTAAATGTTTATATGTGTTAGTCTTGTCTCTCCTATGATATCATAAGGTCCTTGAAAGCAGAAATTACATTTCCTTTTTAACCCCAGGAACATAGTAGGGTCCTTGAAAAAGAGTACACACTGAATAAATATTTTACTGATTCATACCATCTAAATAACATCAGAATAACAGTTATTAGCATGGTGGATACATGACTCAATAAAAAGATCAATGCCATTCTTTCTGGACCAAGGCAGAGAATACGTGAGCTCCTTAAAATTAAAATTCAGTGCCATATAAGAAGAACAAAAGATTTTACTGAGTTCAAACTACTTTGAATTTAATTTAGTCAAATCAATTTTTGTAACTAGACAGTCTTAAAATGGAGACTGATTGTAGGTGTAGCCTTCAGGCTAAAATTAGATAAAATAAGAATGAAAGGATGGATTTTCAATGTCAGTGGTCTGATGTCATTGTTAGAGTAGTAGCGCATGCTCTCCCCCTTTCTTTCCTTCTTCTCTCATGCCCCAAGCATATTCATATAACAAGGTCAGAGGAAGTTGGTTTGGGATCCAGTGTCAAATAGATTAAAGAAAGGATAGGGGAGGGGATTGGAGAAAGCTCTAAAACTACCTTGGCTATGAAAATGACCTTGGGGATTGAGCTGTATGTTCTAGGGAGGAGATTCTGGTAGCCAGCTGTGGGGGGTGTGGGGGTGTGGAGAACTGCCTGTATCAGAACAGAGAAGACATTATCTGCAATTAAATAATCAGAAGCTGATTCTACATATGTCAATATTACGAATCAGTCAAGCAGTTCATTCTTTTTTGTATTCATTCAACAATCATTTATTGAAGACTTGTTTTGTATCGTGCATTGCTCTAGGCTCTAGGGATAGAACAATGAATGAGACAGATAAAATCCTGGACTCAAGGAGCTTATATTCTAGTGAGAGAGATAATAAGCCATCAAGGAGGCAGAAATATATTCTAGGTATCAGATAGTGATAAGTGTTACGAAGAAAAATAAAGTAGGATAGGGAGATAGAGGGTGATGGGGCTGCTATTTTAGACAGAGTTGTTAAAGAAGTTCTTTCTCTGAGGTAGCTACATTTGAGAAGAGACGAATAAAGTGAGGAAGTGTAGGAAGGGTGCTCTTGGGAGAGGGAAGAGCAAGGACAAAGTTCCTGAGGCATGATTGTACTTGACTTGCTTGAAGAACAGCAAGGAGACTAGTTTACCTGGGACTGACTAAACCAGTACAAGAATGACAGGAGATGAGGTAGGAGAGTGTGTTGGGCACTGTGATGTGCTGACCAGATCCCCCCTTTAATGGACTTGTCCCGGCTTTGGGAATGCTGTGGATAGACCTTTCACGGACTGCCCCAGCTGCTGAGAGCCACCTTAACCAAGGTCATGCCTACTTCCAGGGCTACCCCCATCCAATGACTGATCAATGAGGGAGTATAAAGGTCCAGCATCTTGGCCTAACTTAGGACAACTTTAAAGAGTCATTCTAGCTCCAGAGCTCTCCATGAAGTTGGCCAAGACTATTGTCAAGCCTGCATCACAGTTCGACATCTTCTTCTGCCCACTCTTGTGCTGTTGCCCCCCTTTCCACAGGTGCTGATCCCCAAGGCACTCCATATAAATGCTCTGCTCTCTAAACTCCATCTCAGATGGGGAATGCAACCTGCAATGGAGAGTTAGATAAGGACTTGTGTAAATGAATAAAGGGTTATGGAAAGACTGTAGGGTTCTGAGCCAAGGAGTGATGTGATCAGACATATTTTAAAAGGGTTACTTGGCTTCTTTATGCAGAAGAGGCTGTAGGAGAAAAAGAGAGAAAGTTGGAAAGATATTGCAGTGATCCGAGCAAGAGAAATGGTGACCCAGACTAGAGAAGCATTGATGGAAGTGATGAGAAATGAATGGGTTCAGGATATTTTCTGAAGGCAGACCTAAAAGGATCAAGCAATGCTCTTTAGCCCATCAAAGTGGTCAAAAGCCTCAACAATTAGCATCAGAAATGAAAGAGTTGATTAAAAACATGGCTAACTATTTTATAAGCACAGTATTATTTAAAATGCATAACAACACTAATAAAAATCAAGTCACTTCTTATATTCATAACCCAAACTGTTTGTTTATGTCACAGGAACAAATATCACTGTGTTACCTGGTGGAACGCCCATTTAGTGCTGGTGGGCTATGCACTGTTTATACCAGGAGTCAGCAAACTATAGCGCACAAGATAAATCTGGCTGCTGCGTGTTTTCTTGTGGCCCACAAGCTAAGAATGATTTTTACATTTTTAAATAGTTGAAAAAATCAAAACAAGAATAATATTTTGTGACTCATAAATATTATATGAAATTTGAATTTCAACATCCACATGAGGTTTCATTGCACATAGCCACACACACTTTTTTACATATGGTCAATGACTGCTTTGCTCTATAAGAGCAGTGTTGAGTAATTGTGACAGAAACTACATGGCCCACAAAGCCTGAAGTATTTACTAGCTGGCCCATATAGAAAAAGTTTGCTGATCTCTCATTCATCTCAAAGAAGTACAGCCTAGGGTCACCTGGTGGAATGCCCAGTTAGTGCTGGTGGGGCTGGTAGCCTATTCACTTACTCTAACTTTGTTCCTGCTAGATACTAGGGTGATGAGCAATCATTTAGGGTCAGTTTGTTCAGGTTTGTTTGAAAGACCTATTGAATTCTGGCTTTTTCTGTGATTCCTTTTGCTCATTTCTAGGTCTATTGTGATGCCTTGAGTATTAGCTGTTCCTTATTACTATAAAACATAGGCTTGGGACCTCTCTCACTGACCTTGTAACTTTCAACTAGTCATACCCACTGTGAAACACACAACAAATGAAAGCAAATAGCAAATATTTCAGTGCTGTTCTCCACAGTTTTCTGTGGCACATACTCTAATTTCTCTCTGATGTTGACGCTTGTCTCTGTCTCTCATGTGTTTCTCCTGCCCCAGCAATTTGGACTTGACACTTAGACCTGATCTTCCAAGTTTTGATTCTCAATATTCTCTAGCAATTTTGACTCATGCTTCCCTTTTCATCCTTCTGCTCATGACTGTCGTATAGGAAGCCCTAGGTTGGCTCTGGTCCCAGAACTCCACTCCAGTGCTGCCCTCCCTGGATGACTTCCCTCTGCCACTAGAGGATGCCTCACCAGTTGGCTGTCTTTCCACTGAGCTCCCGCTGTTGCTCTAGGATCTTCTACACTTTGTGTGGGTACATGGCAGAAAACCCCACACCCATCTTCCCTTTGCTCATTCTCTCTCCTTTGAGCTCTTCTTGGCATCCACTCTTAACTTACACTCTTCCATTTTGACCACAGCTCCGTACCTACCAACAGAGGCCTCTTGACCTTGTAAGAATGCAGGAACCACATCTTTTGCCACAGGGCCTGTAAATTTACTTATATTAATTATAACAATAAATATCATTATTATAGCTCATATTTATTAAGCACATGTCTCTGTGTCTGATGGTGCATGTATTAGCTCAGGCTGCAATAGCAAAATACCACAGACTGGGTGACTTAAACAATAGAAACTTACTTTGCGCAATTCTGGAGGCTGGAAGTCCAAGACCAAGATATTGGCAGTTTGGTTTCTCCTAAGGTCTCTCTCCTTGACTTGCAGACGGCCACCTTCTCATTATGTCCTCACATGGTCTTTACTCTGTGCATGCACATCCCTGGGGTCTCTTCCTCCTCTTATAAAGATGCCAGTCCTATTGGATTAGGACCCCATCCTTATAACCTCATTTAACCTTAATTACCTCCTTAAAGGCCCTATCTCCAAATATAGTCACATTGGAGGTTAGGGCTTCAACATTTGAATTTTGAGGGAACACAATTCAATCCGTAACAATGCATTACCCACTTTACATAAATATTTCATTTAACTCTCTCAACAGCTCCCTGAGGTAGGTAGGTGCTCTTATCATCCCCATTTTGCATATGTGAAAACTGAGGTTAACTTTGCACAGGGTTACACTTGTGGTAATTTTAGGTAGATTTAGGACTAAATCCCAAGTCTGAATAAATCCACAGCTCACTCGCGTAATCTCTATTGTATACCGCCTCTCAAAGATTGTTTACCTCTTTTATAGGATTTACGTCATGTTACTCTAATTAATTGAATGTGGGTCTTTTTCTTCCATTAACTGTGAGCTCCTTGGTGACTTCCAGGGCTGTTTGGGCAAGGACCCTTGTGGCCCACCATAACCTGTTCAGCTGCAAGGCCTATACTGCCTCAGGCTGGTTGTGGAAGAATCCTGGAAGACAGTGGAAGTCAATTCAATGCAAGAGTGTTAATCTTGGGGCTATAGTTTGTGTAGGACTCTGTGGTCTGGTTTCATAGCATGCTGGGAGGACAATTTGACAAGTTTCCATGATTTTGAGTGAGAATAAAAAATTGTGTGTGTGTGTGTGTGTGTGTGCTTAGTTCTGTTCAACTTTATCATATGTGTAAGTTTGTGTATCCACCACCACAGTCAAGACCTAGAACAAAGAGTTCAATCAACACAAGGATATCTCGTGTTCCCCTTTTACAACGTTCCCAGCTCCTTCCCTATCCTGAATCCCTGGCAACTAATAACCTGACCTCCATTTCTAAAATTTTGTCATTTCAAAAATGTTACATTAGACTAGTGACGTCAGCATCATGGCGGAGTGAGCTTTCCCGTGAATTCTTCCCCCACAAGATACAATAAAAGCAACAGCCACAGACCAACAACGGAATCCCAGACAGTGAAAAGCTAGAGCAGAGGGATCCACACTGCCGCACATCTGAGAGCGGAACGTGCTGGGCCCCCGGAGGAAGTGGGGAGAGGTAAGGAGAACTCCACTCCCTCCCCATCAGATCAGCGATCCGGTCCGCGAGGCTCCCAGAGAGGGGGGAGGGGCGGCCCTCGGCGGGAAACTGTAGCTCTTCGGGCTCTCTCAGCCAGTGGGAAACTCCCGCACAGAGGGCTCAGAGGAGCCACAGGGCTACCATCAACATCTGAGCACCCCAGAGAGCGGATAAAGAGGGGCAAACGAGAAGCCTCCCAAGTCAGGGACCCAGAGGGCAAAAGAGAGAGCTCCCCCCTCCCCGCAACCCGGAGTCTGCAGCTCGACCAGATCTAGCGATCCGAGGCAGACCTGAACAAACTGGACTGGACCCGTGGATCGCAGTGGGGAAAAAAAACAAAACAAAACAAAACAAAACTGCGGATCGCAGCAGAAAAACTGGGGCAGAGCGCAGGGGGCTTAGACTACACAGCCCTTTACCACCAGACAGTGGCGGCAGGTGGAAATTGCAACCAGAGACTTCCAGGATGAGGAAAATCAAAACCAACACAGGAACCACAATGCAAAAATATATGAAATCACCAGACCAGAAACAAAATGACAAGCACCCAGAAATCAACCCCGAAGACACAGAAATCCATAAACTAAATGACAGAGATTTCAAAATAGCTATCATAAAAACACTCAACGAAATACGAGACAACACAGACAAACAATTCAATGAGATTAGGAGTTTCTTCACAAAAGAGATTGAAATCATAAAGAAAAACCTATCAGTGCTGATGGAGATGAAGAACACAATGGAGGAGATAAAGGAGAATCTGGAATCTTTAAAGAACAGAGCTGACAATATGGAGGAAAGAATTAGTACTTTAGAGGATAGGAATACAGATATACTCCAGATGGAAGAAGAGAGAGAACTAAGACTAAAAAGAAATGAAGAAAGACTCCGAGAAATATCGGACTCTATTAGAAAATGTAACATAAGAATTATAGGTATTCCTGAGGGAGAGGAGAGGGAAAGAGGAACAGAGAGCCTATTCAAGGAAATAATAGCTGAAAATTTCCCAAATCTGGGGAAGGAGCAGGAAATACCAGTAAGCGAAGCCAACAGGACGCCTATATATATTAACAGACAAAGGCCTTCACCACGACACCTAGTGGTAAGGCTAGCCAGGGTCAACGACAAAGAAACAATATTAAGGGCAGCTAGACAAAAACAAAAAATAACGTACAAAGGAACTCCCATCAGGCTCTCAGCGGATTTCTCAACAGAAACTTTTCAGGCTAGAAGAGACTGGAATGATATATTCAAAATACTAAAAGACAAAAACTTTCAGCCAAGAATACTCTATCCAGCAAAAATATCCTTCAAATATGATGGAGAAATAGTAACTCTCCCAGATAAACAAAAGCTAAGGGAGTTCATGGCCATGAGACCCCCACTACAAGAAATACTCAAGAAGGCCCGCAGGCCTGAAAACAAGAAGAGAAAGGGAACACAAAGCTTGGAGTAGGAGAAAAGTAGGTAGACAAAATCAGAGAAATAGTAGATCTTTACCGGAATAGGTTAGCAACCACTTAAATACTAAACTCAAAGATCAAAGGAAGAAATTCACCAAAAATAAATTTAACCTCATCACTGTAAACACACAGCCACAACACAAGATAGAATAAGGTATAACAAGAGCAACTTAGAAGGGGAAGAGGAAAGTGACTGAATTGACTTAGTATAAGGAAATAGGAGGCTATCAGATAATGGACTATCTCATACAGAAGATTTTTTGCCCAAACCTCAAGGTAACCACTAAACAAATAATCAAATTAAAACCACATATGATAAACAAAGAGAAAACTAGAAGAATCATAAGACAGAACAACCAAACTGAATTGGCAGTCCAAAACAAATGGGACAAGAAACAAAGGAAATGCAAAAGAACCAGAAAATAAGTGACAAAACAGCAAAATTCAGCCCTCATATTTCAATAATTACCCTAAATGTAAATGGATTGAACTCTCCAATCAAAAGATACAGAGTGGCAGGATGGATTAAAAAGCAAGACCCAACAATATGCTGCCTTCAGGAAACACATCTTAGCACTAAAGACAAGCACAGGCTCAGAGTGAAAGGATGGAAGACAATACTCCAAGCTAATGGCAAACAAAAGAAAGCAGGTGTTGCCATACTCATATCAGACAAAGTAGACTTCAAGATAAAACAGGTTAAGAAAGACAAAGAAGGGAAATATATAATGATAAAAGGGACACTCCATCAAGAAGACAT
The DNA here is from genome assembly GCF_020826845.1 of Diceros bicornis minor. Taxonomy (NCBI): domain Eukaryota; kingdom Metazoa; phylum Chordata; class Mammalia; order Perissodactyla; family Rhinocerotidae; genus Diceros; species Diceros bicornis. Next base: position 37,207,917 of record NC_080781.1, read on the forward strand.
ATCACTTATAAATATATATGCACCCAACATAGGAGCACCGATGTACATAAAACAACTATTAACAAACCTAAAAGGAGAAATCAACAACAACACAATAATAGTAGGGGATCTTAACACCCCACTTACAGCAATGGATAGATCATCCAGACAAAAAGTTAATAAAGAAATATTAGACTTAAATGAAAAACTGGACGAGATGGACCTAGTAGACATATACAGAGCACTCCACCCAAAAACAGCTGACTACACATTCTTCTCAAGCGCGCATGGAACATTCTCTAGGATAGACCATATGTTGGGAAACAAAGCAAGCCTCAATAAATTTAAGAAGATTGAAATCATAACAAGCATCTTTTCAGACCATAAGGCTATGAAACTGGAAATGAACCAGGAAAAAAAAACTGGGAAAGTGACAAAAATGTGGAGATTAAACAACATGCTACTGAACAACCAATGGATCATTGATGAAATTAAAGGAGAAATCAAAAACTATCTGGAAACAAACGAAAATGATAACATGCCATATCAAACCATATGGGATGCAGCAAAAGCGGTCCTGAGAGGGAAACTCATAGCGATACAAGCCCACCTTAACAAACAAGAAAAAGCCCTAATAGGCAACCTTAAATTACACCTAACAGAACTAGAAAAAGAAGAACAAACAAAGCCCAAAGCCAGCAGAAGGAGAGAAATAATAAAAATCAGAGCAGAAATAAATGATATTGAGACCAAAAAAACAGTAGAAAGGATTAATGAAACAAAGAGTTGGTTCTTCGAGAAGATAAACAAAATAGACAAACCCTTAGCCAGGCTAACTAAGAAAAAAAGAGAAAAGGCTCAAGTAAATAAAATTAGAAATGAAAGAGGAGAAATTACAACGGATACCATGGAAATACAGAGGATTATAAGAGAATACTATGAGAAATTATATGCCAACAAATTGGACAATCTAGAAGAAATGGATAAATTCTTAGACTTATACAACCTCCCAAAATTGAACCAAGAAGAAATGGAGAATCTGAATAGACCAATCACAAGTAAAGAGATTGAAATAGTAATCAAAAACCTCCCAAAAAATAAAAGTCCAGGACCAGATGGCTTCTCCAGTGAATTTTACCAAACATTCAAAGAAGATTTAATACCCATCCTCCTCAAACTATTCCAAAAAATAGAGGAAGATGGAACACTTCCTGAATCATTCTATGAGGCCAACATCACCCTGATACCAAAACCAGACAAAGACAATACAAAGAAAGAAAATTACAGGCCAATATCGCTGATGAACATTGATGCAAAAATCCTCAACAAAATATTGGCAAACCGAATACAACAATATATTAAAAAGATCATACACCATGATCAAGTGGGATTTATACCAGAGACGCAGGGATGGTTCAACATCCGCAAATCAATCAACGTGATACATCACATCAACAAAACAAAGAATAAAAACCACATGATCGTCTCAATAGACGCAGAGAAGGCATTTGACAAGATACAACATCCATTTATGATAAAAACTCTCAATAAAATGGGAATAGAAGGAAAGTACCTCAACATAATAAAGGCCATATATGACAAACCCACAGCTAACATCATACTCAACGGGGAAAGACTGAAAGCCATTCCTCTGAGAACAGGAACGAGGCAGGGCTGCCCACTCTCACCACTCCTGTTCAACATAGTACTGGAGGTTTTGGCCAGAGCAATTAGGCAAGAAAAAGGAATAAAAGGAATCCAAATAGGTAACGAAGAAGTGAAACTCTCACTATTTGCAGATGACATGATTGTATATATAGAAAACCCTAAAGAATCTGTTGGAAAACTGTTAGAAACAATCAACAACTACAGCAAAGTTGCAGGGTACAAAATCAATCTACAAAAATCAGTTGCATTTCTATATGCTAATAATGAACTAACAGAAAGAGAGCTCAAAAAGATAATACCATTTACAATTGCATCAAAAAGAATAAAATACCTAGGAATAAATCTTACAAAGGAGGTGAAGGACCTATACAATGAGAACTACAAGACATTATTGAGGGAAATCCACGATGACATAAAGAAATGGAAAGATATCCCATGCACGTGGATTGGAAGAATAAACACAGTTAAAATGTCTATATTACCTAAAGCAATCTACAGATTCAATGCAATCCCAATCAGAATCCCAATGACATTCTTCACAGAAATAGAAAAAAGAATACTAAAATTTATATGGGGCAACAAAAGACCCCGAATAGCTAAAGAAATCCTAAAGAAAAAGAACAAAGCAGGAGGCATCACAATTCCTGACTTCAAAACATACTACAAAGCAATAGTAATCAAAACAGCATGGTACTGGTACAAAAACAGACACACAGATCAATGGAACAGAATTGAAAGCCCAGAAATAAAACCACACATATACGGACAGCTAATTTTCGACAAAGGTGCTAAGAACATGCAATGGAGAAAGGAAAGTCTCTTCAATAAATGGTGTTGGGAAAACTGGACAGCCACATGCAAAAGAATGAAAGTGGACCATGTGCTATCGCCATTCACAAAAATTAACTCAAAATGGATCAAAGACCTGAAGGTGAGACCTGAAACTATAAAACTCATAGAAGAAAATATAGGCAACACACTATTTGACATTGGTTTTAAAGGAATCTTTTCGGATGACATGCCTACCCAGACTAGGGAAACTAAAGAAAAAATAAACAAGTGGGACTTTATCAGACTAAAGAGCTTTTATAAGACAAATGAAACCAGAATCAAGATGAACAAACAACCAACCAGCTGGGAGAGAATATTTGCAAAACATACATCTGACAAGGGGTTGATCTCCATAATATATAAAGAACTCACACAATTGACCAACAAAAAAACAAACAACCCGATCAAAAAATGGGCAGAGGAAATGAACAGACACTTCTCCGAGGAAGATATACAGATGGCCAATAGGCACATGAAAAGATGCTCAACATCACTAATCATCAGGGAAATGCAAATCAAAACAACACTAAGATACCACCTCACGCCCGTTAGAATGGCTATAATCACCAAGACAAAAAACAACAAATGTTGGAGAGGATGTGGAGAAACAGGAACCCTCATACACAGCTGGTGGGAATGCAAATTGGTGCAGCCTCTATGGAAAACGGTATGGAGATTCCTCAAAGAATTAAAAATAGAGATGCCCTATGATCCAGCCATCCCACTACTGGGAATCTATCCAACGCACCTGAAATCGACAATCCAAAGAGGCTTATGCACCCCTATGTTCATTGCAGCATTATTCACCATAGCCAAGAAGTGGAAGCAACCTAAGTGTCCCTCGACTGACGATTGGATTAAGAAAATGTGGTATATATATACAATGGAATACTACTCAGCCATAAAAAAAGACAAAATCGTCCCATTTGCAACAACATGGATGGGCCTGGAGCGTATTATGTTAAGTGAAATAAGCCAGAAAGAGAAAGACAAACACTGTATGATCTCACTCATATGTGGAATATAAACCAACACATGGACAGAGAAAACTGGACTGTGGTTACCCGGGAAGTGGGGGTGGGGGGTGGGCACAAGGGGTGAAGGGAGTCATATATGGGGTGATGGACAAACAAAAATGTACAACCCAAAATTTCACAATGTTAGAAACCATTAAAACATCAATAAAAAAAAAAATGTTACATTAATGGAATCATACAGCCAGCCCTGCTGGTCTAGTGGCTAAGATTCAGTGCTCCTACCACCACGGCCCGAGTTCGTTTCTTGGTCAGGGAACCACACCAACTGTCTGTCAGTTGTCATACTGTGGTGGCTGTGTGTTGCTGTGATGCTGAAAGCTATGCCATGGTATTTCAAATACCAGCAGGGTCACTCATGGTGGACAAGTTTCAGTGGAGCTTCCAGACTAGACAGACATTGAAGAAAGACCTGGCCACCCACTTCCAAAAAAATTGGCCATGAAAACCCTCTGAATAGCAGCAGAGCATTGTCTGATAGAGTGCTGGAAGGTGAGAGGGTGGCGCAAAATGACATGGCACGGTTCCACTCTGCTGTACACGGGGCTGCTGGGAGTCAGAATCGACTCAATGGAACTAACAACAACAACAGTATATAACCTTTTGGGATTGGCTTTTCTTTACTCAGCATAGGTCTGGAGATTCATCCAAATTGTTATATGTATCAATAGTTCATTCCTTTTTATTGTTCAGTAGTATTCCATGTGTTGGGGCCCAGGGCAGGCCACCCCAAAATATCCCACAATAGCATATTGATTATTTTGAATTAAAGTTACCTGAGGAGCAAAAAGGACATTCTGACCCTCCTGTGTCTGTTCCCCTGAAAGGAGGAAGAAAATCTCCCATGTGAAAGGTGATCTCCTGCATCCTTATCACCGGAGCTGGGGAATTCAGGGCCCAGAAGCCTGTGTAAACAAACTTTGATAATTTACTATCTCAAGCCTAAACTCTGCTTAAATTCTTCACTAATTACACACTCCAAACCTGTTTCTTTGTCCTGTCATTCCTCACAAATTTATTGTTTCTTTGTGTAAAAGATATATATACTGCCTACTTTGTTCACTCTCCGAGCATCGTTTCTTTATGGTTTCCAATACCTACGTATTAAACTAGGTTTTTCTCCTGTTAATCTGGTCTTGTGTCAATTTTACTATTAGTCTAGCCACAAGAACAGAAAAAGGGGTGGCCGGCCCAGTGGCATAGTGGTTAAATTCAGCTCACTCTATTTCTGCGGCCCAGGGTTCGTGGGTTCAGATCACAGGCACGGACCTGCACGTCACTCCTCAAGCCATGCTGTGGTGGCGTCCCACATATAAAATAGAGGAAGATTGGCACAGATGTTAGCTCAGGGCCAATCTTCCTCAAGCAAAAAGAGGAAAATTGGCAACAGATGTTAGCTCAGGGCCAATCTTCCTCATCAAAAAAAAAAAAAAAAGAACATGAGAAGGGAAGAAAGGGGATTCTTCCCTGCCCCAACACATGTACACATGTATATATGTATCACAGTTTGTTTAGCCATTCACCTGTTGAAGGATATCTAGGCTGATTCCAATTTTGCCTATCACGATTAAAACTGCTATTGACATATGTGTACATGTAGTTGTGTGGACATAAGTTTCCATTTCTCTATAATAAATGCCCGAGAGTGCAATTGCAGGTTTCCTCTGGGTGAGCAAAAAGAGTATCAGGCCCAGAGGGACAAAGAAGCTTCCTGGATGGGGCCACTTGCTGTAGTGGGGTTCCCCCTTGCTGTTTCTACTCACCACCTCAGTATCTCTCAGTGGGGTAGGGAAGTCTAAGGCATGACAAAGATGGAGAGCACTTCTTGTAGTGGTCTTATTGTTGATGAGGCTCCCTATTGGTCCCTCTTGTGAGTGACGTCTCGCCTGATGTTGTCGGATGGACTCCTGTTCAATCTCGGGGAGGAATGAGCCTATCTGGGCTGCCTTCTATTGCTAGGTCAGGGGTAAGGAAAGACTGGGTCTAGGTCGTCTTCTTCCATTGGGTGGGGGCACATAAGATACTGTGCTTCTGGGTTGTTCTTCCAGTCCTGAGGTCTCAAAAGAGTTCATCTTCTTCTTAATATCTTTCAAACTTCTCCTTTTGTTGTTTCTTTTATAATTTCTAGGATTTATGGTTGTGCTTAGTGGAAAGTAGCAGGGTTAAAGGAGTCTATGGAATCTTGTCTGCACTGGAAATCTGGGCTGATTTTTAAGATAAGTGAAGAAGTGGACATTTTACAATAACAAAAATGTAGGCAAGAGGTAATAGCTGCTTTCATTGTCTTTTATTATCTACTCAGAACAATATTACACAGCAGTCAGCTCTGACACTTACTTGTTTCAGCCTTTTGCATGTGATATTTCTCCTAGTTTTCACATATCTAAGCAAATCACCATCTCCTCACCTTTAATTATGGGGTAGGAGTGGAGTGGGTGGGCAGACCTAGGAAACTTTACCCTCATACTGGCCTTTTGTTTCAAAGCCAGGATTCATGCCCCTTGTATAATTTCTTCTATGGCAGAGACAATTGGCTGTGGTGATCTCCAATCAAAACTCCATGACCTTATTGAGGTGGATCAATGGACAGGTTCAATCAACACTGAACATCAAGCTGGCACAAGCTTTGGACAAAGACGTCTGTCAGAGACTTTGCAAGCATTATGCCTTCCATTTGTTTCAACAGCACAAAATTTATCTTTCTGAGAGAGGAGCACTCAGAATTTTGTTGGACTAATTTAAGAACAGTTAAGACACAATTTTTTATTTCCATCTTTTTCTTGAGAGAAAGAAGACTAATAAATCCATGACAGGGGTTAGGGGCTTTAAGCTCCTAAAGTAGAATTTGCCTAAGAATCTCTTGAACAATGCTCATAAGACTCTTATAAGTTAGGTATTATTTTCTCCACTTTACAGATGATGGAGTTTCGTTTCAACAAGGGTAAGTGACTTAACCTCTGTCTAATGAGGGACAGGAGAATCCACCCAGCTTTGAATCCTAGTGATGACTCAAAAGCCCATGCTGTTCCATTATTTAGTTAAACTTTTATTAAGTGTCATGCTTTATGTTAAGCTCTGAGAAGACAACAAGGAGTTAAACATGGTCACTACTCTCCAGGAATTCACAATCTTATGGGTACACTGGACTCTTTGCTATAATTTTATTCAACTCTTTCCCAGTCCAGCCTCTTTGGATTTCTTCATCCAATAGGGATTAAAGCTATACCTCTATACACGTCAAACACTGGCCTTAGCCGAGAAATGTTCTATTATAAATTTCAAAATTCTGTGAAATTTCTCTCCCCAATTTTCCTTTAGGTGAAAGATGCGTGGACACAGGCACAAGCTACAAATTTGATGGCCAACAAGGGACACGATGCATTTCCCAGACTATAACTGTAAGGAATCTTTCACTGTTCTTTAGGTCTGATGTCTTAAAGATGATAATATTGATTGTATTCCATCCAAAAGGACAGTTGTACAAGATTTCCTAAATAAAGGATATAAATATAGTGACTATTTAAGTGGTAGTTTAATGGGGAGCTTTTATAACAGATTAAATATTTCCATGCTCAAAAATGCAAATTTCACTCATATTAAGAAAAAAAGTATTTCTTTAATTCTGCATCCTATTTCTCTTACCTTGCTATGGTAAATATTTTCTCTCTTTTAGCTTCATCTGGCTGTGGCAGAAGGTAGAGAAGACGCCCACTCTGAATCCTTTGCAGTTAGGGACATCTAGTTGGAATTCCAGCTCTGCACTTACTTGCTCTGTGACCTTAAGCAAGTGACTTAAGTTCGCTGAACCTTAATGACTTTACTGAGAAAATGGTAGCGCTTCCTTCATACGACTGCTTAGAGGGTTAAATGTGGCAAAGTACCTGGCACGCAGTAGGATCCTCAAAATGCTAGTTCTTTCCTTTTATCCTCTGTCCACTTTCAAAATTACCTTTGATTAAAAGGATTTCCATTAAGTTCTTACAGAGGGACACGTCTAGTTTTCCATCATGAGTCTAAATTCCTGAGTTGAATCCCTTGTTTTGTCAATTACATGCATGTCAGAATAATCTATTAAGATATTAGCTTATGTTTTGTTCTCTTCCTCTTGCTGTGAAAGGTATGTGAGATATTCTCACCCCCACTCTAAACTCAAAAGGGTAGTCCAAGTTTTGGTTTCTGAGTTCAGAGCTCTTTGCTGATGGGATTGTTATTGGCTTGTGTACTGCAGAGCTAAAGATATAGTTTTTGAGGCAGTGAAAAAGCCTTCCCATCCAGGTTTTTGTTTTAGAAACTCCAGTCTCTGAGAGGCAGAGATGGGCAAATGAGGAGATGGGTGTCTGGGAGGAAAATTTCCCTAAGACCAGAGAGTGTTTATTACAGATAGGGAATTTCCCTTAAGGTGTCCCATGTAGTATGGTGGATGTCCATGACCCTTTCCCCATGAATCTCCAAGAGTTGGCCAGAGGAGTGAAGGCTAAGAGACATGAACTTAAGAGTTCAGATACAAAGCTTTGGGTCACTTTCAGGCTTAGACAATAAGCATCAACCAAGACTACTGGACCCTACCAGAATGTCCTGGACTAGGTAAGAGCATGTATCAGTCAGGATAGGTAAGGCTATATTGTGGAAACAAGCAACATTTGAATCTCAGTGACTTCAAATAAAAGAGGTTTGTTTTTTGCTCACAGCCTTCATGGTTGACTGGGGATCCTACTCCACGCTTTTGATATCCACACTCTGGGACCCAGACTGAGAGAGTAAACAGTGTCTGGAAACATTGTAAAGCATGCGGTGGTTCTCAGAGCTCCTGTCTAGAGTGACACACATCACTTCAGCTCACATTTCACTGGCCAAAGTCAGTCACATGGCTGCACTTAACTTCACATGGGTAAAAATACAATCCTACTATGTGCAGGCAAGGAGAGAAAATACAATATTGTGAAATACAGTCTGCCTTTCTGATCATTGAATATTCAGTTTACTCTTCTTCTCTTATGCAGAAAACACTCACACTTATCTCAAAGGAGGTAGTCCAAAAGTTCTATTTAGTCTTGGCATCAAGTTAAAAATCCAACATGTCTGAGTGATACATGGTAGTCTCTACCTCTAGGAGTGCTATGCAATAATGAGTATATCAGATCTGGATGGAACTGCTTTTGATCCAGACACTTATGGACTAAAACTTAGAAGTATCCCCACATATGCAACATATATGGTAGAATAGAGACAGGCTAACAGCAATAACACTCCTATTTTAAAATTGGAAGAATAGAAGAGGTTGGTCTGTAGAGATTCTACTTGGCAGACTTTGGGAGGGCCCTCTGTCACCAATTCTGCCTCTTAGCCCTTAGTCATCCTCCTTGACCTCATGTACAAAGGCATGGGAGAATATTCCCTCCTTGAGGGCTAAACAGCTTTCTCAGTCAGCTTTTGCTCAGTCATGTCAAACTGTCACAGACTTTCTTTGTCCAGGCCCATGGTTTCTTTGGTAGTTCAGGTCCCTAAAAAAAAAAAAGCTTTTTTATCTATTTAATTTCAGTTATCTACCTGTGCCAGTAGCCACATACACACTTCTTTTCTAGATATCTCTCTTTTGAGTTAAATGAGGAGACCTTGAGGCTAGGAGAGCCTTGAGGCATTTTGGTAGGAGAGCTATGTTCTCACATTTTGTAATAATCAGGAGAGGTTAGTTTATGCTGCATTAACAAACAAATGCAAAATTACAATGGCTTAAAAAATAAAGGTCTAATGTCTCACTAGTGCTATGAGTCCACTGAGGGTCAGCTGAGAGCTCTGCTCCTTGTCTCCTTACTCTGGTTCTCAGGCTGAAGGAAAGGAGAGCATAGTGAATCACACCATGGCTCTTAGAACTCCTTTCTTGAGGGTACACATTATATTCACTCACATTTTACTGGCCAATGCAAGCCAAATGGCACAACGAATTTCTAGTGGGAAGAAAGTAAGTCCTGCCAAGTGCACTGGAGGGAGAAAGACCTGGAATATTTGTGAAGAGCATTAATAACTATCACAAACTACCTGGACTTTTGCATGATCTATTGCAGGGCTTCCAAAATATGACTATGATGGCATTTCCTACGAACCAGACCCATGAAGCTTTGAGACAGATGATCTAATATAGAGACACAATCGTAGTGGGGTAATATTTACTATTAACTGATATGTTTTTCATTCTTTGTAAGTACCTTTGTCCCATAACTCTTCTTTCACCTCACCTCCTTGGGCACCCAAGACCTACTGAATCAGCGAAGGAAGGGTGCAGCAGAGCACCAGAATAAGTTCTCAGCTGGCATGGAGATTGGTGGGGGATTTCAAAACAGATGGTTGAAACTCTTAGCATAAACAGTAGGTTGAAAGAATGGCTTTTGAGTTTTGATAGCCTGGTGTTTTGAGTACTGAAAATCAATATTTATGCCATAACAGTAGATTGGTGATAACATATGCTGAGAGAGTCAGTTCTCCTTGCCCAACCTTGATAAAGATTCTATTGCCAGGGTAGTGGAGAGAAAAGGGCATGCAGATGAAAGCTGGAGTGGTCTGAGTCTGTACGTTAGATTCCTTCCCTAAGAAGATCTCCTTCTTGATCTCTTAAAATTCTTTTTAACTCAATCAGTTTACAAAGGTAAATCAGGCATAGTTCTTTTTCTCACAGAGCTCAAAACCTTGGGGAAGGGAATGGATATGAAAAGAAAGAATTATAGAACAGTTGGCTAAAATTCAAATACAAGAAGTACAATTGTTATGGGAGAAGAAGAGGAAACCAATGTCTCTATGGGGGTCAGAGACAAGAAGAGAGCTTAAACTTTCCCACGTCTTCTAGAGGGAAGAAAAGGACAGAAGTCATGCAGCATTTTCAAAGAATGCTATTATCATTCTTACTCTAGTCCTACATCCTCTGCCACTCCACCCCCACCCTAAACTGGTTTCTATGGTTCTCAGACTCTGAAGATCTTGCTTTTCTCCAAATTAGCCCTTCCCTGCCACAAAGGCATAAGACTTCTCTTTTAGACCTTCCTCAGCACAACCACTGTGACTATCTCAAGGCAGAGGAAGATTTACTGTGAAACTAATGAGTGTTAAGCTTCAGGGCTACTCGCCTGAGCCCCTTCTAAGGCCCTGGAAGGGGCCTACGTGATATGCTCAGTGGAATCATTGTCATATGATTTTATGTAATTTACAAAAGTAAATATTTCAACAGCAATTGGTTGGGATAACTGTCTTTTTCCCCTCCACCCTCCCCTCATTCACACTTCCCCTAATGTAAAGTGGTAGTAAAAAAGCCATGGCCCTATGTTGGATCTGGCTACAAGGAAGTTGAACTAGGGATCTGTATTAGTTCTCTAGGGCTACTGTGACAACTTATGACAAACTTGGTGGCTTAAAACAAGAGAAATTTATTCTCTCACAGTTCGAAAGCCAAAAGTCCAAAATCAAGGTGTTAACAGGACGCTCTTGGGTGGCTTCTGGTGGCTACCAGCATTCCTTGGTGTTCTTTGGCTTGTGGCCACATCATTCCAATCTCTACCTCTGTCTTCACACCACCTTCTCCTCTGTGTGTGTAATCTCCCTCTGCCTGTCTCTTACAAGGACACTTGTGATGGTATTTAGGGTCTACTTGGATAATCCAGGATAATCTCCTAATCCTTAAGATCCTCAAATACTTACTTATATTCCCAAGACACCTTTTGCTTATAAGGTAACATCTACATGTTACAGGGATTAAGATCTAATATCTTTGGGTTGCCATTATTCAACCTACTACAGGATCATTTTAGTCATGTTTAGTGGGATATATCTATGCAGCTCTTCAGTCATTTCCTTGTACAGTTAAGTAGTTGCTAGCCGTCCTGACAGAACAATCCTACTTCGGAATGTGCTGACTCACTTCGTACTGTAACAGAAAGGTACAGGGCCATATTGTGATATGAACCTGCCCTGCAGGGCCTGGAACCAGAAGTACGTAAATAGGTAGTGGAAGAAAGACAAATGTAGGGAAGCCTGAAACTGATCTGTGAAAAATTATTCTAAATATCACGGCATATCTATCAAAGAAATTTGATAAGAGATTTTCCTAAAATTGATAACAGTCCTAAAAATGTACATTATTATCCATAACAGGTTGTGAAGTGGAAACAAACTTTTGCTAAACTATCAATAAAGAAAAAACAACTTTCCATCATCCATGCTAGAAGAAAGACTGAATTATCTTTCTATTTTCTATATAGAAAATGACTTTATAAAATATCAAGGAATATGTGGCCAAAAATGTAGGAAAACTGTATTGCAGTGGTGTGTTAGGCAGTTAATTCATTAAAAAATTGTTTAATTTTTAGAGAGTTTTGTGATATCTGCCAGGTTTTTTAAACATTTGTAATTTGTTATGTTTTCTCATCCTAAATAAAAATTAGCTTTGTAGTTGATATTGTATTCATCTCCTAAAGTGACTCTCAGAATTGTAGAAGCTTTGGGTCCAATACAATCTAGATGATCCCTTAACTGAGGCACCCTCCTCAGACTGCTCTATGGTTCAGGCTTGTTCTGGAGTGAGTTAAGGGGGCAGCTTCTTACATGCAGAAAGGGAAGCTGTCCCAGGAGTTGGAGCTCCTCAACATTCACGAGAAGCCATCCTTATTCCCAGCTCACCAAAGCTCACAATACAGAGCAGTTGCTCTCCAGCTTCTTGCCTCGGATGTCAGCCTGAACTCAACACTTCTCTCCAGCTTGGATGAAAAAACAAATATTTGTGGGTGATTGATTGAATAAGTGATGGGCAGTGCATCCATCCATTCTTTGCACACTTTATCCTTCCCTGGAGCGAGCCGGACCATGAGAGATGTGTGTGGATTCTCCTGCCAAATTGCTCTTTCTAGATAATGTTTATATGGTGGCACCAAGGGAAGTATAAGAAACTGCCCTATGAAACCTCTTTCTGTATTTACTGTAGGGATGCTGTTGAAGAAGTTGTCCATTATGTTCCTGTTTATGAGGACCCGAGGGAGATATTTCACTCTGGCTCTCCTGAGCATCAGGTTTGATTTTTACCTTATAGACCTTGTAAATCATGTGTCTGGTTGTGTCTCTCACATCTCATGTCTCTAGTGGAACTATGAGGACTTGGAACATACATTTTGGAGCCAGTAGTAACCCTGGCTCCATCTTATCTTAACTAATTTTTTTTCTTTTATCCTAATTTTCTTACTTGCTTCTTATTAATTGCTTTTTATTTTATATTATTAAAAGTACTTATGTAAGCCACCCTAAAATCAGTCTGCAACAATGTAGGCATAAATAAATAATTTAAAAACCACGCTAAGTGATTAAAAAATAATAAAACACCTAAAGCACATTTCGCTTCAAGGCATTATTAATTATATGATATTTCTGCACAAGCCTTTTGCCAGCAAGTTAGAACCTCATTTAGCGAGAAAGGATCCAAGTTTCATTAATGAAAGCTTAGATATTCTCAGTTGAAGGAGAAAAAGGCAGCCTCATTTTCTTTCCTCTTTCTTTTTTTCTTTTTCCCTTTTGCACTATGATTATTGTTCATTTATGAGTACAAAGGTTCTCTGAGGCCTCTAGTTCTTTCTTATTCAAGTAGGTTTAGTCAAATTACACATGACAAAGATGACAAAGGCCTCCTAATCTGCAGTGCTTTCTGCTCCTGGGAGAACTGGACTCCTGCTCTCCTTTCCCTTTCCTGAGTCAGCACTTGGCTCATCCAAAGCTATGGGGCCCCAATTCAGACTGTTAGAAATAATAAGCATGGAAGGAGAGAACAACAGCCCATATTTTAAATTTTAAAAGAAGCTCTGCTCTTTAGATGGCAAAACAATTGTGTTGTTAATGCAGTTCAGAAAAGAGGGACTAGGGGGATTCAGGAAATAAAAAAAGCAGTGTCTCTACAACACCATTTAACTTAATTGTGACACTAAACTCTAGAGTGGGATAATACCTCTAGGCTAAACAGATGCCCAAGATATCTACCTAAGCTTATTTTTCCTACCCAGGGCTGATCCCCTTATCTTCTTATTCTCCAAAGGAAAGTTCTTCTGGTCATTTGCTGATTAAGTGATATAAGCTGGGTAAGTCTATATTAATTCTTATAGTCTTCTTTTTTTCATATTTTTTCCAGCTCTGGCTAACACAGTCTCTAGGTAATTCTTTATATTATTTTTAGATTATTTCCAACTAGGTGTAATCTGGTGATGTTTTTCTTCATTAACATTATTGCTAAAATTTCTTGTCCCCTCAACATGGCCAATTTTTAACTGCATATCTAAATTAAATTCTTCTTAATTTATTTTTGACCTAGTGCCCACCTGATTTCAAGTCCAGGTAGCTGTTTTATCTCAGAATTTATGAACCAACTTTCTATTCTACATCTCCCTGACTGTCAAAGTTCCTATGACCTTGACATGGCATTCCTTTCTTTACTTTCCCCAGGCTCACATTCCATCTTATACACTATCCTTCACCATATGATTTACTGTCTACTTCTGTGTCCTGTCCACTGGCCATTCACAGGGGCATTTCAGATCAATGTTTGCCTTGTGGCCCTATGCAAATTATAGTCCCATTTTCGTGGCAATCTCTGCTCACTCTGTGCCCATTCATGGTGGCTCCTTGTCTGCCTTTTCCTGAGCTACCTTAGAGCTCCTCTGAGGTCACATCCTATTTTGAATGATAGGGACATGAAATTGTGTCCCAAAACAAATATTCTAAAGTAAACAAGCAACTCTAAGCAAAAACATCCATTGGAGAGGAATGACATTTGTAGAGAATAAAAATAATTAAGATTGATTTTGAATGGCTCTCTACACATGGTGGGAGGTGGGTGCATGTGTGTAGGTGAGTAGGAAAATATTTTCTGCCTAAAGAGAAATAGAGGCAGGACCTCACAGTGTAGAGGCTAACCTGAACCCCCAAAGGGAAGAGATGTGAATGATGTTACCACGGCGCTATTTACTCCAGCTGCCTGGGAGGTGGGGGCATGATTCCTGTACCACAGCATACACCAACTTGGCAGCCTGGATGCTGGCTCTCTCTGATAAGGAGAGAATGCTGGAGAGTCTTTTTGTTTGACTCTCATTACTTGTTTGTAGGTTACAAGGAAGCCTACCCATCTTGCCACCATGCCATGTCTCAGAGGGGGCCCACCTGCCATCCCCCTGCCGTCTTCTATCAACTTTTCTGAGCGTAGGCAAGTCAAGTGCTCCATGAACGCTTAATTTCAATGAACTGGCAAGACTATTTGTTTTACTTAGAGTGCCATTTCTGCTCCGTGTTTGACTCATTAAACATGTTTACGTGACAGTCGCTAAATCAGAATCCTTTCCGTTTGGTGGCTCTGTCATAAGGCTTTAGAAGCTACAAGCACTGTGTGTAAATCACGCTGTACCTGCATTCTTTTTCTTTACCCCAACTCCCACAATTTTAATGTGCTACATGAACAAAAGCATCCAAAAAAATAGTCCAAGAAAAATATTACACATCATTTGATCAGTAAAGACCATATTATATCATCAAAGGGACATTAAATAATAGCAATGCTTAATATGTTGAGAATTTACAAGGTGGCGGGCACGTACAAAGGTACAAAGCATTTTGCACATAGTTTATCTAATCCTAATAGTAATCCTGAAAAGTGGGATTTGTAGAAATACAGAAAAGTACAGTTCTTGTCCTCCACTTCAAAAGGGAAAAGATCAGCTGACTGGCTCCTAGAGGAATTTGTTACCTTTGTGAATTTCAGCCTGACTCTCAGGCTCATGGGCCTAAAAACTTGAAAATATTGGTTCAGTGAATGCAGAGCTATCTCTCAGGGTAAACCATAAGCAAAAGAGAAATCACTATCAGACAAACCAGATACTCAAACCCACATGTTCAGCATTTGTATCAGTCAGGGGCTCAACTGGAGACAGATGGCAGGCTGAAATTAGGATAATTGGGGGATGGTTTAATAAAAGAGTTATTTACAAAAGTGTGGGCAGAAGTAGGGAAAGCATACAGGATAGTGCAGAACTGGAGGCTAGTAAAAAGTGCTCTATTTTTACCTCTCTGCCTGAAAGGATGAGGGGAGGAAATGGTTTCAACGGGAGAATTTTGGAGAAGGTACCACCTTGACAGGAGTTGCAATCTTAAATCAAGGGATTCAGTCAAACCAAACCAATCTTACAGGGAGGGAGCTATGAGAATAAATGATCTGAATCACTCTCCTTCTCTGCAGTCTCCAGGTAGGGCTTCCTGTTGGTGAAGCCCAATGAGAAGCCACAAGGCAAGATTGTTCCTCCAGGTGATCTATACAGGCCAACTTCCAGAAGCAAGGAGCAGGGTAGAGAAGGGTGGAGAGTTAATGTTTAGAAGCATAGAATATCTTCTCCTTAAGCCGAACCTCAGTCAAAAGCCACTTCATTAATTTACCATGAATAATTACCAGACTAGGGGCTAGGAATCTTTGAAGTCCATGTGGTCAGCCCATTGCCCACTGTAGGCAGACTATGTGAGAGGCCAGATCATGAGTAGAAATTTGTTGGTGAGCATGGACTTAGAGTAAGAGAAGCCAAGAGAATGGAGTAATTGATGATGTCAACAAGATTGCCTGACACATTCATATTACAGAAGGGATGACCTCACATCTGGGACTGGAATACTGAAAGCTAAAAAGCCCTCTGGTATCTATTGCTTCATAACAAACCACCCCAAAACTTAGTGACTTAAATTTTTCGTAATTCTGTGGGTTAGCTGAGTGGTTCTGAGCTGGCAACTTGTTTGGGGCTAGATGGTTTAGAGTAGACTCACTCAAATGTATGGGACCTCAGTTGGGAAGGTTGAGATGGCTGGACAGCTGAGGCCTCTCTACAGATAGGCTCACATCCTCCAGGAGGTTAGCCCAGGCTTGTTCACACAATGGTGAAAGAGTTCCCAGCAGCAAGAGAAGGCAAGCCCCACTATGTAAGCACTGTTCAAACCTCTGCTTGTGTCATATTTGCTGCTATTCCATTGGCCAAAGCAAATCACATGACAAACCGAGATTCAAGGGTATAGGAAAAGACTCTACCTCTCGAGGAAAGGAGCTTTCAATCTACCACATCTGTATTTCTATGTTAGGAATGGTCTATCCTATTGAACAGGAAACAATCAAAATTTGTTGGCTTACACTCTGTCTCCCTTTCCCAATATTTGGACAATTGTGTTTGTGGTGTTCTATTATGTTTCTATGGCTAACTACAACTCTTATTCTGATTGCAGTTGCTACCAGGTCTTACAGCCATTTTGTTTTTTTGGGCTATTGGGCAATGAGTCATTGTGTTGATGTTTAAGCTTAATTCTCACACACAATTTTATTTTCCTTGTTTCCAATTTTTTAGGGGGCTCATAAATTTAGTCCCTAAGCATTGATGGTATGTATTATTATTCCCATTTTCAGATGATAGAATTGAGAACAGACAGTAGAGATTGGATTTGAACCCAGGTTTAACAGAATCTATTGCCTATTCTCTTTCCTTTATACTCAGTTATGTCTCCAAATTCATATCAAAATGCTTTCTAAACCACAAAGTACTACTGAAATATAAAGGAGCATCATCATCATCTTTATTATTACTAGAATTGTAAGTATTAGTCAGAGTGGAGTCCTAGTTCACAGTGAAGTAACAGCCCTCCAACAGATAAATTTTATTCTTCCCTTTTCTCTGGAGCCAGCAATTAGCACTTCATAAGACTTACATAAGAATCAATCTTTATTAGAAGGTTCTGAGTTTAATAGTTTTCCATTCTATTAAATAGCCATTTATTCTTTTAAATTAGCTGTCATTTCAATAGGGAAGCCAATTGGTTGAGCAACTGGGCTAAAAGGTGTACATATTAAACCATCTGTGGAGCAAGCATGTCTTGTACTCCCATTATACTCCACATCAGGGGCAAAGACAAGCCCACAGGTTGATGAATACTCAATCCCTGCCTTCTGGAAAATTGCTGTCCAAATTAGGGCCATCAACTAATATTTAATTAGGACTTAACTAAGTCAATGTTTCCCTATATTCAGATAGATTGTAGGTCTCTTAGGAGCAAGAATTGGGATTTATACTTCTTTTATGTAGCACCTAGCACACAACACATATAATAAGTGTCTGAGAAGATATTAATTGATGAATTAATTGAAGATTGAAAGCAGTTAATGAGCAGGGGTTGAAGAGGAATAGTGGCTCCTGCAGTAAAATAGTCTTGGTTAAAACATTAATAGTTTGGATCAGTAAAGAATTCAGTTTGGCTGCAATAATAGACACCCAAATAAGAATAGCTTATCAAAGATAAGGAGTTTATTTTTATTTCAGATAACATTAAATTTAGAGCTAGGAAAAAAAGAGATATTGTGGCTTTGTGGATGTCATCAAAGACATCATCTCCTTGGATTTTTCTGCTGCATCATCTCAAGCCCAAGAATTTACAATATGCGTTATCAATTTTTCAGCATCTCATAACACAAACTTTGGGAAATGCTAATCTAAATGAAACTCTATTTTACAGATCCAACAGAATTTTATTCAAAAAATATTTATTGAGCAGACAGTATATGCCAAAAACTGGTCTGAAGCTCTAGAGAAGAACAGATAATGAAATCAAGATCCAAAGGGGTGAAGTGACTTGAAAGTTGACACATCAAGTACATGGACTGAGCCAAAGCTAGAGTCCGAGCTTTACAACTGCCATGTTCCCCTTTTTTGACAAACATGACTAAGCCTCACAAAAAATTATGTAGGACAGGCATTATTGTAATAATTCTCCTTTTTCAGATCAGTAAATGTGGCTCAGAGACAAAGAGTAACTTGCCTAAGGTCACTCAACTAACAAAATGTTGAACAATAACTCTGTCCTCGCCTGGCTGACCCCAGATTCTTTACTCTTCTACTACAGCACATTTATTGTTTTCCTAGTATGTCTATGATATGGCAAAAGATAGAACTGGATTTGGGTACAGGAGCTGGCAGGCTCTAAGGAATTCAGGGCTGGGGTTTAGGTTTAATTCCTTGTCCTAGAGGGACCTACTGCAGGAACATAGAAACAGAGGCTTGAGCGTTCATGATGCCAGTGAGCAGGCCATTTTTGATGAGGATTAGTCTACACATCAGGATGTACTCTGCCCATCTGAGGTCACTGCAGACACCAAATGTGTTAGTACCATACTATTTCAACACTTGTATTGCCAATAGAGTCTTTAGTGTGTGATCCAGATAGCATTGTCAGAAGTCCTGGGCAGGGCTGAACTTGCCAGATGTACAGAGTAGTGGCTCCCATAAGTTTTCTGACACTCTTTTCATAATCCTTTCTTTCCTTGCTGCATACTCCCTTTACTGTACTTGTCCCTTACAACCCATCTGCCACCAAGCCCTTTCTGAGGTTTCTTCCTTAGATAATATTTTGAAGTGTTTCCTTTACCTTTTCCATTGCCAGTCTTCACTGCTGCATTCCTGGATTATAGTCATAGAGAGATCAAATAGCATGCTGTCACCAGTCTCTCCCATTCCATAACCTCTTATCTTATGCTTCCAGAAAAATCTTCTTTAAATCTCTTTCCATGTTCAAAATGCATACATAATACCTAGCCTGTCATTAATGTCCTTTGCCAAATGTGGCAGACACTCGTAATGGCTTATCCATGTCCCTTTTCCTTTTATGCCTTAATAATAGAGCTCTAATTCTACTCAGCAAGCAAGATGCCTAGTGAAAAGACTACATTTGTAAGCCTTTCTTAAGGATATGGATGGCCTATCCATCATAGTAAGAGGAAAGTACTGGATAGACCCCTAGAAAAATTTATTGAAAGAGGGCTGACTTACCTAGGAGGAGCTGGAATGTGGACTTAATGACTGATGCTCCATCTTATAACTCTGAAGATGGGATTCATGCACTAAGGAGCAGAAAGACAGAGGTACTTATCTCTGAAAACTTCATGGACTGTCATGACAACTCTGGACAAGCTACTTGTAGAATTATTTTCATGTGAGACAAATAAGTCTAAGCCAAATATAGGCATTTCCCAAGTAACATCAATAATCCATTACAGAAAATAAGACATAGTACATAAAAATGCTAACAGGGAGACTATTTCCCATTATTTTATTTTATTTTTTTCATGGATATATAGCTAGTATATTTACATATATTTTTAAGTGCAGAAGCAGATTTTAAAGTAGTGTGTACACAGCGATCCTGCTTTTGTTAAAAATATTAGCATGTATATAAATACATATAAATACAGAATTTAAAAAATTCTGAAAAGTTGTGCCAAAATGTTTGCAGTAGTTATATTTGGGATTACACGTATTTAAAATGTGTTTGCTTATCTTTTTTTAAAAAAATTTTTGTTTATTGCAGTAACATTGGTTTATAACATTGCATAAATTTCAGGTGTACATCATTATACTTCTATTTCTGCATAGATTACATCATGTTCACCACCCAAATACTAATTACAACCCGTCACCACACATGTGCCGAATTATCCCTTTCGCCCTCCTCCCTCCCCCCTTCCCCTCTGGTAACCACCAATCCAATCTCTGTCTCTATGTGTTTGTTTATTGTTGTTATTATCTACTACTTAATGAAGGAAATCATATGGTTTTTGACCTTCTCCCATTATTTTAAATGAGAAAAAAGATGGGTTAAATGTCAACAAAAACCAGTTCACCAGTTTCTTAAAATAGAGTCAAATGCCAACATGTAAGTAGCAATAAATTGTGTTGAGATGTAAAATGCTCAAACTATCACTTCCTGACATACAAACAATCAACATAGTTGTCAACAAACAATTGAACTTCTACTTCCAGCCAAAATGACGTAACAGGCACCAGATTTATCCACCCAACAGAAACAACAAAAAATTTGACAAAACATATGAAACAACAGTTTTAAGACACTGGGCATCATGTGAGAAAAGACAGTGATTACTGAGAAATGAGAAACAAATGAGGTAAGCTCAATGCCCAGTTTACTGATTTGAAAGAATATCCAGGCTGAAGTGCAGAGAAGGGGAACTGAGGCAGAGCCAGAAGGACTCCCTGAGTTTAGGAGATGTGCATGAGAGTCTGGAAAGAAGAATATGGCTAGAGTTTGCAAGACAGTGTCAGAGAGGAGATAGCTGCACAGAGAGAGTACTTTGGTGATTTGCAGGGGTTCACTCGTGAGTATTAAGCAGAGTATTGATCAGCGCATGAAAGTGTGGAAAGTCCTGATGTGGGGGAAAGAACCAACCAAAAGTATTATAAGTAATACTGTATCGTGCTCACACTGAGTTGGGAATAATCCCACTGGCTAGACTAGAAAACCTCATGATTCATGAAGCATCGGGCAGAGTATACAGAAGAGTCTTATCTCAGTAATGCAGAATAATTAGTCCTAGACAACACTGTTCCAGTCCCACCTAATGAATTTTAAAAGCAAAACTCAGAATATCTAGCATTTAATCAAAAATTACCATGCATGCAAAAAAGCAGAAAAACATGACCTATAATGATAAAAATAATCACACAATTAAAACTGACCCAGAACTGGTAAAGTGGTTAGAATAAGTAAACAATGACATTAAAACAGTTACTATAACTGTATTCCATATGTTCAAAAAGTTAAGTAGAGATATGGAAGATGGAACAGAATATAAATCAAAATACTAGAAATGAAAACTGTAATGTCAGAGATGCTAAATACACTGGATAGGATTAGTGGCAGATTAGTCATTGCTGTAGAAACAATTAGCAAATTCAAAGGCATAGCAAAAGAAACTATACAAAATAAAACCCACGAAAAAATAATTTAAACAAATAAGAAGAGCAACCACGAGTTGTAGAACAACAGCAAGTGTACTAATACACATATAATTGAAGTTCCTGAAAGAGAGGTGGGGGAATAAAGAAAATTTAAAAAAATAATGGCACCCAAATTTCCAAATTTTATGAAAAATATAGACCCAGAGATTCAAGAAACTCAGCATACTCCAAGCATGAGAAAGATGAAAGCAACTACTTCAAAGCACATTATAATAAATTTGCACAAAATCAGTGATAAAGAAAAAAATCTTAAAAACTGGGAGAGAAAAAAATATATGTTACACACAGAGGAGCAAAGATAATGATGACAGCAGATTTCTTGTGGGAAATAATCAAGGGAGAAGACAATGAAGCAATATCTTTGAAGTACTAGAAGGAAAAAAAGTCAATCTAGATTTCTACACTCAGTGAAAATATCTTTTTTTTTTCCCCTATGTTCAGCCTGGAGTTTTTTTTTTCTTTTTTTTTGCTGGGAGAGATTCGTCCTGAACTAACATCTGTTGCCAATCTTCCTCTTTTCTTTTCCCCCTCCCCAAAGCTCCAGTACATAGTTGTATATTCTAGTTGTAAGTCCTTCTAGTTCTTCTATGTGAGCTGCCACCACAGCATGGCTACTGACAGAGAAGTGGTGTGGTTCCACAACCGGGAATTGAACTCAGGCCGCTGAAGCAGTGAGACCGCCAAACTTTAACCACTAGGCCATCAGGGCTGGCTTGAAATTATCTTTTAAAAATGAAGGCAAAATAAAAATCTTTCAAAGATACAAAGGCTTAGAGAATTGATCAGCAGCACACATGCACTATAAGAAATGTTAAAGGAAGTCATTCTGGCAGAAGGAAAATGATACCAGATGGCAATAGAAATACAAATAAAAGAATGAAGAAACCTGGAAATGGTAACTATGTTGGTAAATTTATAAGGTATTTTTCTTATCATTTAAGGATTTTTAAATCAAAATTGGCTGTTTAGACTAATAACAATGTAGATTGGTGTCTATAGCATATGTGAAAGTAAAATGTATGACAACAATAACACAGAAGTTGGAAGGTGAGAAATGGAGATATACTATTGTTAGGTTCTTATACTATATGTGAAGTGGTATCATATCATTTGAAGGTAAAACGTGGTAAGTTAAAGGTGTATACTATAAACTCAAAAGCAACCACTAAAATAACAAAACAAAGAATTAAGCCAACTCAAGAGATACAATGGTATCATAAAAAAATTCAATTAATCCAAAAGAAGGCAGAAAAAGAGAAAAAAAGAACACAGAACAGATGGAACAAATAGAAATCAAATGGCAAGGAGATTAATTTAAACCTAACTGCATCAATAATCATATTAAGTGTAAATGGTTTCAATATTCCAAATAAAAGGCAGAGATGTCAGATTTGACAAAAACGTAAGATTCAATTACATGCTGCTTACAAGAAAGCACTTCAAATATAAATACACAACCAATTTCAAAGTAAAAGGATGGAAAAAAGATAAATCACGCTCCCACTAATAAGAAGAAAGCTTTAGTGGCAATATTAATATCAGACAAAGTGAATTTCAGAAAAAAGAATAGTACTATGGGTAAAGAACACCTTTTCACAACGATAAAGGGTCACTTTATCAAGAGCACATAAAAATCTAAACTATTTATGTACTTAATAACAGAGTTTCAAAATACATGAAGTAAAACTGATAGAATGTCAGGAAAAACTAAATAAACTCATGAATATAGCCAAAGACTGCAATATCCCTCTCTCAATAATTGATAGAACAAGTAGACAGAAAATCACTAAGGATAGAGGAAAGCCTAACAACAACGTCAACCAACTCGACTGAATTGATGTTTATGTAGAACATGCCACCCAAACACAGCAATTTTTGTCAAGGGCATGTAGATCATTTACCAGGTTGGCCATATGTTGGGCCATAAAGCAATTGTCTCAACAAATTTAAAGTGTTCAGTCCTACAAAGTCCTACAATGGAATTAAATTAGAAATTAATAATAGGAAGATCTTGGGAAAATCCCCAAATATGTGGAAACTAAATAGTCCGCTTCTAAAAAACTCATGGGTTAAAGAAGAAATAACAAAAGAAATTAAAAAGTATTTTGAACCAAATAAAAATTAAAATATATCTTTTTTGTGGGGTGCCACTAAACAATATTCAGAGGAATTTTATAGCACTAAACACCTATATTAGAGAAGGAGAAAGGTCTCAAATCAGTGACCTCAGTTTCAACCTTAAGAAACTAGAAAAAGAAGAGAATTACCAAAAGTAAGAATAAAAAAAATGATAAAGTTTAGAGCAGAAATCAATGAAATAGAAAAGATAAAAACAATAGAAAAAAAATCATGATACCGTAAGTTGGTTCTTGGAGAAAATCAATAAAATTAATAAAACTCTTGCCAGACTGCTCAGGAAAGAGAGAGAGAGGAAGAGGAGAGAGCGAGAGAGAGAGAGAACACAAATTACCAACATCAGGAATGAGAGAGATGACATCACTACAGATTCTACAGATATGAAAATGATAAAAATGGTATATTATGAACTACTTTATGCCCATCAATTTGATAACAGATGAAATGGACAAATTCTTTGAAGATACAAACTACCAAAGCTCTTTCAAGAAGAAATAGATAATCTGAACAGTCATACCTCTATTTTAAAAAGTAAATATGTAGTTAAAAATCTTCTCACAAAGAAGTTCTGAGGCCCAGATGACTTCACTGGAGAATTCTACCAAACATATAAGGAAGAAATAACACATACTTCACAAACTCTTCCATAAAATAGGTGACCATAAACAAGCACATGAGAAGATGCTCAAACTTATTAGTTATTAGGGAAATACAAATTAAAACCACGGTGAGATAACTACTACATACTTAGTAGAATGGCTCAAATTGAAAAGACAGACCATGTCAAGTGTTGACAAGGATTTGAAGGAAATGGAATACTCATGCACTTCTGGTGGGAATGTAAAATGATACAACCACGTCGGAAAACATTTTGACAGTTTTGACCCAGCCATTCTACCCCAGGTAAGCACTCAAGATTTTTGAAAAAGTATATATCCATACAAACACTTGTACAGGTAGTCCACAGAAGCTTATTTTTTAATGGCCCCAAACTATAAATAACCCAGACATCCATCAGCTTATAAATGAATAAACAAACAAATTATGATGTATTTATTCAATAAGATGCTACTCAGCAATAAAATGGAATAAACTATTGATACACACTGCAACACAGATTAATCTCAAAATAATTATGCTGAGTAATTGAAGCTGGACAAAAAAGAGTATATATTGTATGATTCTATTTATATAAGATTCTAGAAAATGCAATTTAATTTATAGCAGCAGATAATAGATCATAGATTTCCCAGGGAAGGGAGGTTGAAGCTGGGAGGAGAATGGGAGAGTTATTCCAAAGGGACATAGGGGACTTTTTGAGAGTGATGGATATGTTTATTATTTTGATTGTAGTTATGGTCTCATGCATGATACATATGCCAAAAATTATAAATAGTGTTCCTTAAATATGTGCAGTTTGTTGTATATCGATTATACCTCAGTAAAGCTGTTTTAAAAAGCAACTGTTTTATTTGCAGTTGCCTAGCTTTTCTTAGCATCAGTAGCAGGCTAGCTTCACATCCGCATTGTTGTCTCTTCAAAATGTCTTCTTCGTGTATTATGATTCTACCAATTGTATTTAGAATGTTACTTAAGACTTCTCCCACACAGCATTTTGTGTTAAAATGTTACAAGCGTTTAAATGTGAAAAAATGTTTTAAATATAATTTTTTCCACAGAAATATGAGCCAAAAAATGATCTATTGCAAAGTACCTACACTTGTAACTTGGGTTCAGCAGAAAGCAGAGCCTGAGGCTCCTGAAGCTTATGTGCCTGTATTTTATCACAGATACTATTCCAGGGAGCAGGAGAACAAAGAGAGTAGAGCGGCTAACGGAGAACAAACATAAAATCTTGCTGTTGAGCTCGCTGTTGCTAAGTGCAACAGAATGCTAGATTTGTGGCACTCGGCCCCAAAGAAACTATCTCTATAAAATGCGCTCAAGGACTCCATTGAGGACAGTGTGTGGATAAAGAGGAAAAGATTTATCCACTGGTTCCTGTTTCCCATTGGTCAAAGATTTACTACATAGGATATTAACTTGCCTTCACTTCTGGTTTATGCAGGCCAGGGTGAGGGTATGGGGCAGAGTACCAAGGAGAGAGGCTTTAAGCACATGCAGGAGGCAAGGCACTCTCTGGTTAGGACTGGAGGAAGAAAGAGCGCTCATAGAGCTGCCTGTCACCACAATAGCTGAAAACAAAACAAAATAGATGAAGCCAAGAGGATCTGAAATGGGCATCAGAAATATCTGACATATCTATGTTCTGTGGTTATTAAGAACTGGGATAAGTCAAAATAGTTTTTTGTCCTATGTCCTCGGTGATATATATAACCTACAGCTACTCCTACTTGACATATGTAACCTACTGCTTTGTTTCACATGAATATGCTCTTTTAATCAGTCTTGTGGCATTCATCTCTGATGTACACTAAATTTACCTTGAGTGCTTTTATAAACCATTGACTTCTGGGCTTCATTTCCTGCCAATTAAAACAGAACACCTGGGATAGGCCTGGGTACCAGGATTTTTTAAAGTTTCCAGGTGATTCTAATGTGTAGCCAAGGTAGAGAACCACTGAGTCACTTCAGTCTCCTAGCTGTCCCCTGTATGTTCCATGCTTGTTACCAACTCCAAATAGTACTCAAGCTTTCACTACATAATGGAATGTTCTCTTCATCTCTAAGTACTATCCATTATTCAAAGTACATTTTAAGTCCAACTCACCTATGTATCTTTCCCTAATCATTTTACTGTCATGATCTTTTCCTTCAACTCCATCATCTATAGTAGCAAAGCATAAAGCATCCTCCACACCTCTCTTAGCAGTCTATAGTGAAACCCTTTTTTAATCCCTTTCCATACTTATTTACTTTTTTCTCTCCCCTCACTCTTGAGTTCCTTACTTTTAATTTACACATGTTCTTAACATGAAGGGATTCTTCCCCTGAAAATTCTGTCTGTTCTGTTTATTTTGAAAAAGGTCAGTGTGGCAAACATATTTTAAGGTAACTCCAATATCTCCATCTTTTTATGTTCATGTCCTTAAATAATCCTCTCCCTTGGAATGTGTGTGAAACCTGTGACTTGCTTTTGACCAATAAAATATGGCAAAGGTGATGGAGGCCATCCTCATGATTATGTTACATTATATGACTCTATCTTGATAGCAGTCTCTCTCTCTCTCTCTCTCTCCCCCTCTCTCTTTCTCTCTCTCTCCCTCTCTCTCTCTCTCCCCCTCTCTCTTTCTCTCTCTCTCCCTCTCTCTCTCTCTCTCTCTCTCTCTGGCTTTGAAGAAGCAAGCTTCCATGAATCCTACAGCCACAAGGAAATGAATTCCTCTAACAACGTGAGGAAGCTAGGAAGTAAATCATTCATCACTCAAGCCTCTGAGTCCTGGATGATCCTTTGATTCCAGCCATGTGAGACCCTAAATAGAGGACCAAGTTAAGCAATACTCTAGTTTCCGACCTACAGAACCTGAGATAACAAATGTGTGTTGTTTTAAGATGCTAATTTCATGGTAATTTGATACCCAGTGATAGAAAACTAATACATATTTTGGTACAAGAAGTGGGATACTGCTGTAACAAATACCTAAAAATGTAAGAGTGTCTTTGGAATTTAGCAGTAGGTAGATTCTGGAAGAATTTGGAGGAACATCATAGAGAAGCCCTAAATTGCCTTGAGCAGACTGTTAGTAGAAATCTGAAGTTGGAGGATGCTGCTGGTGAGGGCTCAGGAGTGAGGAATATGTCACTGGAAACTGAAGGAAGGAGGATCCTTGCTATGTAGGGGCAGAGGGCTCAGAAAAATTATCTCCTTCTGTCATGTGGAAAGCGGCACTTGTAAGTGATGAACTTGGTTATGTAGCTAAGGAGATTTACAAGTGAAGTGTCGAAGATGCTGCTGGTTTCTTCTTGTTACTTATAGTAAAATGTGAGAGGAGAGAAATAAATTGAGGGAAGAACAAAGAGGAATGAGGATTTGATTTTGAAAATCCACAGTCTTTTCAGACAGCAAAAGATGCTAATATTAAGGCAGCTTGGTCTAGAGGAAAAGTTGAAGGGTGTAACCCCTACAACCCTTTGCTAAAACATCAGAAAGGTAAAAAAGTCAAAGGGCCCTTTCAAGAGATTAAGAGTATGTCTCACAGATCCTCTCAATCAAACCATAGGTCTTATAGGAAGTTTCTAAGCCCTCTCCGCAAGAGGTCCTGATAGAGAAGGGATTATTTTGAAAAGAATCTGTGGGTGTGGCTTTTGTCTAATGGAGTAAATCCCATTGAAATTCATGGGACACCCACAAAGTTTTTGAGAAAATTATTTCATGAGAAACACTGCCAGCTAGAACTGAAGGGGCTAAAGAGAGTACAAAATGAAGGGAGGTTGTTGGATTCCCAAAATTATACTAGCGGGAAGCAGGCTAACAAAACTAATCAGCTGCAAACACATGCTACCTTTCATGAAAAGGAAGGAGGATTAGCACGGAACCGAGAGTCCATAGGGTGGAGCTGAGAGCAATGAAGAATGATTCTCAGATTTTGAAACCTAATCAAGTAACTCCCATTATTTGCCTGGCTGGATTTCAGAACTGCTATGGACCTTTGACTCCTTCTTACTTTCCATTTTCCCTCTTTTTGAACTAGAATGTCTATAGCTGTTATGCTATGCTTGTTGCCTTGGGAGCAGTAACGTGTCTCTTTAGTTTCACATACCCACTGATGGGAAGAAATTGTGACCCAGGAGCTGTGCTTAAGAGAGTATACCTAGGAGCCTCCTCCACGCATGGATCTGATTTAGATTATGAGATTTTGGACTTTGAACTGATGGTATAATGGGATGAGACTTTTGGGAACATTTGGACATGAGTAAATGTGTTTCCCATGTGAGAGACACATGAATAATCATTGGGGGCCAGAAGACAAACTATGGAAGACTTTAAGGTGGCTCCTATGATCCCCACCTCCTTATATTGACACCCTTGCATAAGCCCCTTCTCTCCCCTTGAGTGTGGGTGAAACCTGTGACTTCTAACCAATAGAATATGGCAAGGTGATGGATTGTCGCTCTTGTGTTTGTTATATAATTGTGTTATGTTATATAAGTCTCTATTTAGCTAGCAGTTTCTCTCTTTCCTTTGTTGGCTTTGAAGAAGCAAGCTTCCATGAGTCCCATAGCCACAAGGAAATGAGTTCTGCCAACAACTTGAGGGAACTTGGAAGCAGATCCTTCTCCAGTTAAGCCTCTGATGGGAACCCAGTCCTGGCCGACACCTTGATTATAACTTTGTGAGACACTGAACAGAGGATTCAGTTAAATTGTACCCGGACTTGTGACTCACAGAAACTGTGAGATAATGAATGTGTGTTGTTTTAATCTAAATTGTTGTTTTACCACTAAATTCGAGGTAATTTGTCATGCAGAAATAGAAAACTAATACAGTCAGACTTTCCATTGCTGTATTTTAGTCACCATTCCTATTCAGGTAAACCACAGGGAAATTATGAGATCATATTAGCCTTCCAGTTTTAAAAGTTTTTTTTAGTTTCTTTATTATCCACACTCTGCACATTTGGACATTGGGAGTTGACGCTGAATTTCCTGACCCTTAGAGCAGTGGTTCTCAAACTTTAGCACGCATCGAGTCACCTGGATGGCTTAAAACACGAAGTGCCGGGCCCCAGCCCTAGAGTTTCTGACTGGGGCTCAAGAATCTACATATCTAACAAGTTCTCAGCGGTGTTGATGCTGCTGGTCTAGGGCCAATATTTTGAGAACAACTTCTATAGACTGACTTTACTATCGTTCTCCTTTCTATGACTTCCATGATAGACATTTTTTGCAGTTTGCTCTGACCCCTTTTCTCATGATGATTGATATTGTAAGCTGCTGGAATTTCTAGGTTCTGGCTGGCAGTTGCTATGGCAACACACAGAGGGTTGCCCTGTGCTTGAGGCCCTGAGTGAGGATGGCACCAGATGAATCACTGACATAAGTGACTTGTAAATGTGGCACGGACATTTCTCCCGAGTTGTCCATTTCCTACTGTGACCTTATTCCTGGTCCTTTCCTTTTTTGGTAATGTGTT